>NW_027185425.1:15361910-15681910 GCF_022577435.1 Embiotoca jacksoni
TGTGCAGAAAAATTAAGAGAGGTGGAGTAAGGAAAGTCCATGAGGGAAAAGCAGTTTTTATAGAGAAACTTCATCAAATTCCGTCCCATCAAAGATCTGGCAGCCCGACTATATCTTTCTCAACTAAAGAAAATTAAAGGGATGCTCCACTGATTTCACACATAAAGGCAGATTCACTGGTCATAAGGAGGGATACTTAGTCTGCGAAACAGTTGTATAATGTCTGAAGAAATGATCCCAATGATGTTCTTTAAAGTTACCTGATTGAGGATAAATCTAATACAGGAAGCCTGCTTTACAAACTGAATGGCAATGAGTTTAAAAGAGGTGTCTAAAGAAAATACATGCAATTGGTTGCATTAGGAATAGGGCTGGATATCATTTAACATTTTTGATACCAATACTTTTACTTTGAATTTGGTTCCTGATACTAGTTTCAATACCAATTTTATGAGAGAAAAAGATTCAATTACACATTATTGAACAAATCTTTAGTTGTTCATGCAGTTTAGAGGGGGAGAGTATAAACCAGGTTGTGTTCTGTAGCTACAATTAACAGATGTTCCCCAAACATCTCACATGGAAGCTACCGCTGGATGCTATAATTTACACGTGTTCCCTAAACACTTCATGTGACAGAAAAGCCTCCAGTCACTACAGCGCACACAACACAGACAAGTGTGAGGGGACATTTCTTTTGATAAGAGACATTCATGGTGTCTTTAGCATGAATCCTAATGTCTTGTTAAATCCCCTGACTTTTCCTCTTGTGCCACCATGAAGATGCCATTTGTGATTTTGAGTGAAATGTCACATTTGGATGCCTTGAACTTTGTTCCCCTCAAGATGATTTGTAATAACATTTTTCAACTTTTAGTTTTTTTTTCAAATTTTCAGTTTAAGTATTAAGAAACACAACTCGCAAATCTTGAACCACAACGGCTGCATGTTGGTAGTGAGAATAAAACATAACAGAATACCGGCACTCACAGATCAATACATTACAGTTGTTGTGGTCAAAAAACAGGCACGTTTCAGCTCTTAGCCATCATCAGTGTTACATTTTCCGTTTGTCCCAATACTTTGTTTTATGACTTAATACTTTAAAAAACTCCTTACAGCCTCACAGAGCTAACGGCATGGCTGCGATATTCTTAGTCTTGTTTGAGTGCCACTCACTAACCAGCAAATTACAAAGACCAAACCTATTGTCTAATTGAAAGTAAAGGCTGCTAATGTTACTTGTGATGTCGCACAGCCGGCGCAGGATTCGTATCCTTAGAAAAATGATCCCCTTAATAGATTCATTTGAGCTGATGAGATCCAGGTCGGACATGTCGGATCACAATCCTTCCCCTCACCCACCGTCACCGGCAGTGATGTATCTGAGGCCTTTGTGCGTCAATCTTTTCATATCTCTACTAATTTCCGTGCTATGGCTTTGACTTAGACTGCGTCTCAGTTCATTTGTGAGTGTGCAGGGACTATGGACTAATCCCTTCCCAAAGACCTAACAGCTTTGCATTTAATTTTTCAGCCCTTCTGCCTTCATCTTTCTTTCCCCTTAACCCACTTTCTCCCTCCTCGCGCCTTCTCACAGTGAAAAGCCTGAGTGGTGCCACAGTAAGGATGTCTTTGGCTTTTCTTATCCACATGCATAAGCTTATTTAAGACAATTAATCTTGCCGGGTTTGTAGGTTTTAATGCCCCTGATTGAATACAGAGTATAATGTGTTAAACGCAGGTGCTTTTCTGGGGATGTTCCTTTTGTTTTCTCTGCTCATATCTGGCTCTCTGTCTTCTGTAGAGTCGAGACTAATCCTTTCTCACACATTCACACACAGGCACAAAGGGGCTTTCCGCAAATATTTTTTAATACATATTCATCACTCACAAAATACAAAGTGTATTCAAAACCAGAGTCCTTTATTAAACGTGATCCTTTTAATCTGACGCCACTGCTGCGGTGACAATCTTTTTTCTGTTGACCTCTGTCTCCCACCAAAATATCAAATAAAATATCACAAGAGTCATCACACTGCATGTCTGTGAGGTGTTGAAAGCAGCAACTTGAAATAGCTTTGACTTGAGTCAATTATTCAGAGAAAATCCCAATAAACAACATTTCCGGATGATGTGGCTGGACGGAGCCGTGTATGTAAAGACTCGCCAAAGGTCCCGCGTCTTTGTTTAGACACCGAGGTCACCCCCACACCTTTACGGGCCCTTCACCTGACAGGAATAGGACAGAATGAAGACGGATTAGACGGTGATGTCATGAATTCATGCTCTGGGAAAATGTCCTGTTGGGAGTGCATCACCGAGCTTCCTGGAACAAGGAAGCTCAAGTGAAACCGCACCAGCTGGTTGATGGTGCGTCTGAGCTATGGCTTCATTCTGGTCTGGTCTGGAAAAAGTACACTAATCTTTATTGATTAAAGCCAACCCTTTTTACCTCATTTCAGCCCTACTCTCAACATCGTTGTTGGCATTAGTGGAGAAGTTGTGCTAATTGTAACAAGCAGCAATCGGTTGTTGTTGTGAAAATGAGATTTCTGAGATAGACAACTCTCCAGAGTCAGAGGAATAATGAGCATGCACAATGCTTTCCAACAACCTACTTTACATTCACAGCTATTCTCGCTCACATTAACAACTCTGTAGTACTATTACAGGCTTTAATGTTCCAGAGTGGGATGAAGGGTTTCATGTTTTACACCAGGGCACCTTAATTGAAGCAGTCGAAGGGACAGAGTATCCATTTCTCAGTTGGTTACAAGCCTCCTCCCTTTACCCTCAGCTGATGTAACTTCATGTGACGTCATCATGTCTGCAGGGTGATTAGAACAATTATTAAAATTCCATTATACTGTGCAATCAGGTGCATTCAAGAAGCATTTTGAATCATTTAATTAAGGTAAAACGTTTGGCTGGGTGTCATTCAAAAATTTATTATACCGGTTCAGATACCTTGACATCGATGTCTGTTTCTGAAAAATACATTTTATATGGCAATTTTGTAAAACACATTTTAACGAAAAGAACAGATCATGCATCACAGTACAAAGCTTTCGGTTTTCATGCAGGGGAGAGCATCCATGCGCTCGGTACACACGGCAATTTACCGGTGTTCCCTAAAGGCCTCGCATGCTATCAGTAGACCCCCGCTGGCCCGCTGTACACTGGGAAGCCTTCAGTTCTTATACTGCTGTGCACGTAACTCAAACAGGTATGTGGCCAAAAATGAGTTTGAATAGAGTGAAATGAGGTGTTTTAGTGGATTTAGTGGATGTCATCCAGCTGGGCATATTGCTCAAGAAGAGCCTATGTACAGGAAATACTGTGGCTCACTGATACTGATAAGATTTACTGCTGCATAAATGTAGCAATAGTTTTGGGTTTTAAAACAAAAACGTATGAGTGTGGATGTAGTCTGTATCAAAGTTTGCCTCTGAATGACAAGGAATTTTTCAATAATACAGCATGTTGCTATAAAGTATACAAGTGCGTTTGGTTCAAGGTCCTCGTGACCAGAAATGACTTTGTCCAAGTTTTTGACAGTGTAATTACAATACATGTCCAAATCACGCAAAGGAATTTGGAGCCAGAAGACATTTAGATGATTTAGACTGGAAACAGGGAAACTACAATCGTGGCTCTTTGCGCAGTTCAGAAGTACACCTTAAGCTCACCATTAACATGTTGCATTTCTTGTACATAAACCAAAGTATGAACAACAAAAATAATTTCTTTAAACAAATTAAATGTTAAATTGTGTTTTATATGTGGGGATTTTTTTTTTCTTTACAACAGAGCCAGACTAGATGTATTTGCAGTTTCTTTCTAAGCTTAACTGACATATTCCTGACTTAATTCTCAAACTTTCCCGCTGTTGTTTTAAACATGAAGCTAGAGCCGAGCGATGGTTAATCAGCTTAGCATATATAGAAAACAGGTGAAAACAGTTAACATAGTTCTGTCTAAATATAGTAAATCTGCCTTTTAGCAGCTTTAGATACGTTTTTTGATATAGACAAAAACATATTGTAAAAATGACACTGTATTTTTATGGGGGTTTGTGCAACACTATTTCTTTGAGGAAGTAATGAGGACACCTTTTTTTCAGTCTTAATGCTGAGCTAGGCTAAGCTAACCGAAGATAATGAGAGTGGTAACCAACTTGTCAACTAATTCCTGGCAAAAAGGCGAATAGACACAAGTCATTTTGTGAGTGAAGTCGTATACAGAAGATCAAATCCAAACATGGATGCTAATAAGAGGAGAAAAGGGACAGGTTGTTTTTAAATGCCGTAAAAACAGAAATTCAGAGCAAATGGACCCCATAGAGACATCTGGCTGCATCTGATGTGGTGACATTAAAGTGAGACATGTGAGGGTCCACACATGACTGCAGCCTCTGCTGTGTCCCGCTGCGCTTTTGAACTCAGCCATCGAGAAAATAATGGACCACCTGCTGTCTTTCTTTTGGGGAGTCAGTTATTGGACACAATGACTTTGTGAATCATTTGGCTGTATGTTTGTGTGTCTGTGCCCAAATTTCATTTCCTACAAGTCTTTTAAAAAACTTTTTTTTTTTTAAAGAAAGCACCGCTGGCTTTAACAGTTTGGCCTTACAGATGCTGATGGGGCGGAAGAGAGGCTTGAAAACTACACTATAATACTGCAATACAACCAACATATAAACACACACTTCAGCTCAACATAATGGTACTCAAACTCATAGAGAAGCTTTTAAATGATCCTAATTTTGAGATGATGAGGTTGTTTTTTTGTGTTTGTGTGTGTGTGTGTGAATGGGTGATACATCACCATTGGCAGTGTGTTGATGGGATCATTTGCATGCTGACTGATGGGCTCGTGTGCACGGGCCTGCTATATGTGATAATTAATCCTCGGTCGCCAGTCACGCTCCATCTGCAGAGTGGGCCTATACATGCACACATGTATGCACCCTTCCCTGTAATTTCCACCTAATGAGCATGTGTGTGTGTGTGTGTGTGTGTGTATGAGAGAGAGAGAGAGAGAGAGAGAGAGAGAAAGCGAAGCACAGATTGAGAGCAGTAAAGCTAGAGTGTGTGGAGCATGTACAGAGGTTGCAGAGAGGGAGTTCATAATGCGAGTGTCATCTGGCCTTCTGCTCTGTTTGAATGTCACAGCGTCAGCCCGACTACGCACGCACACGCATACGCTACGCACACGCGCACACACAAAACGATGTGGTTGCTCACAGCCGTTCAGCTCCTTAAGCTTATGTAAGCACCTGTGTGCTACAGTCGGCACAGACAAGAATAGCCCTAATAAGGGGCTTAAACACACACACACACTCACACGCACCTCCAGATCTTTGAATGGGGCTAAGCTTCTTTTTCCCATGAGAGATTCATCAATGAAGTGTTTGTGGGACTTAACATCTTGTTTACTCTGAGTCACCCAAAGAATGTTCTGTCACTTTCTTCCCCTGAATGGAAGCAGTAAAACCCTTTGACGGGGGTTAATTGGCAATGGCCTTACATAATAGGAAAAGCACACAATTCAATCACGTGAATAATTCCATAATTTAGCTGCTTGTGACCAGTGAAATGTTAAAAGTGACCCGACTCTGCTGTGGCACAGCCCTGCCCAGGGCAGCTCTTACGTAATGGATTTTATGCAGCTTGATGACTCGCCGGTGATTCTCCCCTTATTTGGCAAACGGCTGAGGATGACACAGCAAAAGCGCTGTCGCCATGTCATGTCAGCGTGCGGCTATTTTAAGATTACATCCTCACTTGGCTCCTCCAGAGGTGTTTTTATTTTTTCCACAGAGCCCGTCTGTCTTCTCATCTGTTTGCAGCTAATCTGTTAATCTTTGCGGGTCCGGGAGAGTAGCGGGTTCGAAACTCAACCAGAGTTTAATAAAAGACACTGTTAGTGCATGTGAGTTGTTGAGGATGTAAACAGAGGCGATCTGTCATGCAGTACTGTGTCGGTAGGTTCAGGCGGGACAAACAGTTTTTGTCATACTGCAGGAAAAATGAGCTGGTCTTTGCTTTTCATGGCTGCAAAGGTATGTTTCATGATGGTGTACCAACAGTATTACTTTTTGAAACAACACTCCATCTGTAAAATGAAATAAGAAGATTGTACTAACATTTGTGACAAACATGGCAACCCTGCGTTTGTGGGATTTCCCCAAAAGTGCAATACCAGTAAGGGCCCCGAGGGGCTGGCTCAAAAAAAGGGGGTTTAGACTCCCATTCAACTTCTCTCATGAAATACAAGTCAATACTTTTTTTTCATTATGGTGTCTTTTGCTAAATTTAGGCCTTCTGATCAGTGTTCTGTTGATCCTTCTGAAAATAATTCTATAATTATCAGATATTGGGCTTCAAAGTGAGGTTTGTTTCAGGGCATGTCTGATTTGATTGACATGCCAGTGGTTACCAGGTTTCCAGTATAGGTAGGCGGGGCATAGTATGGTCTCGCCCAAACATGGTCACATCTGGCTCTACAAAAGCAAGATGGTGATGTCATTGTGGGTTTCCTCGTGCTGCAGTTCGATATACACTGTATGCCCCAGCCAGCTGTTATCAGTTACATTACAGTACATTACATTTCATTTAGCTGATGCTTTTATCCAAAGCGACTTACAATAAGTGCATTTCAACCATGAGGGTAAAAAACCCAGAACAACAAGAATCAAGAAAGTACAATTTCTTCAAGAAAGCCAAACTACAAAGTGCTATCATTAAGTGCCATTTTAAGCGCTGAATAGGTAGCACACCTATTCAAGGTCAAGTTGGAGGAGGTGTGTTTTTAGTTTGAGTTCTCAGAAAAACAAAAGGACACATCTAAGGATTGACAGGAGTATGAATATAACCATTGTTGGAATTCACATTAGGACATTTTGAAATAATCGATACCAATGTTTGCTTGCTGCATTTAAAATCATTAAAAAAAAAAACATCAAAGTTGCAAAAAAAGAAAATTTTTGTTGTTGTTTGTGGCTGTGGATCATTATGTATAATCACACCTCTAACAACTCCCTCGATTTGTCAGAAAAAGTGAATGGAAAATTAGAACATTTTCCCAGTGCTTTTAGCATTTTCATTTCCCATTCTCTCTGTTGGGTGAGAGGTAATTGCTTTTGTTTTATGTGCAATCCTGAGCCTCCGGTAGTCCTGATGTCTTGACAGTGCTGAGGTATGCAGAAAATAAAAGGTTAAAATATGGTGGTTGGGGGTGTGGTCGTGCTGTGGGGTGGAGGTAACCGTGCCGAATATGAAATGGTATCAAATTACCATGCTTCACATGTCTGGAATTAGCATACATCAGATCAAACAGCCTGAGACTCCTCAGTGATTATGCAGCCTGGCGCATGTTCAGTTTCAACCCTATTTTACTCCCAATTATCATATCATTATCATAGCATTGGGCCTCAGATGCAGTGTAGTCAATTTAGTCTACACTGCACTCCGGGGAGTGGTAGACATGGTTTAGCCAGACAGACTGTCTGCCCATCCGTCCGTCTGTCCATCCTTCCTTCCATCCATCCTTTGGTTTCCGACAAACAAAAAGATTCGAGACTCGTGCTGCTATCTGTGGTGCTGGCATGACACTGTAAACTCTGAATCATCTTTTCCTTTGCACCACTTTGACCTTGGGGATTCACAGTTGCTTCCCTAATGTAACTCAGAGGACAAACACAAGCCATATGTACAGAGCATTGTGGGTACAAGCTGTGTTGTGAGCTGATAACTAATTTCTTTAATCGCCATCTATTAAAGAAAGTAGCTTCGTGAACTGGCAATGTTTGGCCAGTCTTTCATAGAAAAAAATCTTTTGGGACACGTGTACACATGCATTCCAACAGAGTATTTGATGTGAAGATAATCTCTGGGAGGCTCTGTAAACACCACAGCAATGAAAGCCTAACATGAATCTGAAAACAAAATACAGCAAATTGGAGTGAGCATCTTGCAGATAAAGACTTTAATAAACTGGGAAAGATGTGACATAGCATCTTAAAATCAAATACCACCTTATTATGTCAAATTAAAAACACTAACATAAATTTAGGGCTGTTTGTGAGTTGTGAATTTTTTTTCAGAATTAAACCGTGACATGCTCGCACCATCCTTGACTATCAAAAACCACTCAACCTGTCAGAAGAAGGCCGCTGCATCTGCACCTACAGTGATGCACAGTGTTAATATAAGTGAACAAAGAGAGTGTGAAAGTGCACCCTCGGAGCAGGAGAGAATAATGGTTTAATAAAAGGACCGACAGAGGGAGGAAATGACGGGCTGGTGAGAGCGGCGTTCCTCAGAGACAGCGATTAACATTTGATTGGCTGTCATATGGTTAACCCCTGCCATACTGCCGGGTTCCTTGGAGGAATTAATGTATCCGATTGTTTAGGAATGAAGGAAGAAAAAAACGAGAAGTAACAAAGAAAAAGGATAAAAGGGGGAAGGGATGTGAAGGAGGAGAGCGTTAATTAGAAGAGAGGACACTCTGGAAAATACCTGTAAGGTCTTTTAACTCTTAGTAGGCCACATGCAGCGCTGCCAACCCCCCAACCAGTCCTCATTCCTGATTACACTAAATGATGCAAAACCTGTGTTGGGTTGTTGGGGGGGGAGAGAGAAGTAAGATAGAGTGAGAGAGGGAGTCTGAGCCAACAATGAGAAGATTGAAAGGGACAGGACAGGAAAGGATGGAACAGGGAACACGGTGAGATGGGACAACACAGCAGAGGACAGGACCAGTTATATAACCTACCTGGGACCCGGGAGAGCTTTTATTTTTGGAGGCGCAGGTGGATTTTGTTTCTACACTTCCAATGAAGTTGCAGTCCTAGGATTAGTCTTTTTTTTTTCCCAACCTGGTATCATACCAAAATGTGTAATACACCCATCAGTGTGGCCATCAGAGGATGCCGCGTCGGTGCCACATTTTTGCCTCACCACGGTGGGAAAAGTAAGGTGGCTTAAGTTTAGATGAAAAAACCTACAATATTAGGTTCAGAAAAAAAACAAAAAACACTTGGTTAGGATAGAGCACCAAAACTACTTGAATAGAGTGAGGAAAAGATCATGGTGTGGGTTTAAATCAGAAAGTTTACCTAAGTAACTTTATATCGGGCGCATAAGTTATTTAACAGTAAGTTAAATAAGTTATGGTATGTTCATAACTAATTTACAATACGTTACGTGAAAGAAATCCATGTTGGTTTCTCACACTCTCTAACACTGGCTCTAAATGCGTGTACTTTTCACGCCTACGTGAGGCAGAACGTGTCAGTGACACGGTTTCCTCTAGTGGACTGATGGTTGTAAAACAAGCTGTGGCGTGATACCGGGCTTTTTCCCCCTCTGTAAAGTTTTATTTTAATAACATCCTCACTGTCCTTTAACATAGAAACACACCAGTCCCTTGGATAATTAAATTACCCTAGTTTTATGTTTATGATTTTAGTTTTAAAGCAGTGTTAATTTAACTTTTTGGCCACTTGGGGACATCAGCTCTAAGCACAACACTGCCATACTGTCACTTCATCACGTGCATATGACAAATGAAACGGCATTTCATTCTTCTCGAAGCTGTTTTGGTCTCCACCACCTCTTGACAGAAGTATCTGTACTGTAAGGAGGTGTACAGAGATTTTATCCTGCTTTTTTTTTTTTTTTGCCTGAAAATTTGTTTTGCCTGCTGCTGAAAAAGTTGGAAACAATGAGCTGAATGATGCTAAAATGCTCTGTTCAGGCAGGGCACTGTCAGATTAATTCAGAGCGACATGCATTTGTGTTTGACGGTGACACTGTTCGAGTGATGGTCTGGAAAAATCTTAACAAGCATGACACAGACAGTTCCTGATATCCCAACCCCCCCTAAGCAGGGCCTTAGGGATCACAACATTTGAATGAATGAACACAATACGAACAAAGAAACAATTTTTTTGCTCATGCAGGAGGAAGCTGAGGAAGTGGGGGAGATGAGATACAGATCGGTAGTACACCGATGTGGTGAGCACACAGCAAGAATGAATGAATGCTGTGACAGTTATGCAGCGTGCTAATTGGATGAGACTGACTGAGGTTGTGGACAATTGGACAGAAAGGGTCTTGTGACGTTATCTGACTGCCTGCCTGAACTACCATGAAGTGTTTGAACTGTTGAGCTGGGTGATAACACTTAATATGTTGTCACATTTAACAGTAAGAGTAGTTGTTCATTCCTCTGTTGACGTGAAGATATTGTTCATTCATCCATCCGTTATCTATACCCACTTTATGCTGTACAGGGTCTTGCAGGGCTGGAGGCTATGGCAGCTGACTTCAGGCGATAGCAGCTTACTGCCTGGACAGTTCATCAGTCCATCACAGGGCCAGAAAATATTGTTTAGTGCTGCTTAAATTATTTCCAGTCTTAGAGCTGGCAGATTTGGAGAGCTGCATCTTTAGAATTTGGAGTAAAACAGCAAATGAAAATGGACTGAGACCCTGAAATTGAGTTGAGTTAAACCACTAAATGTTTCATTAAGTTTCTACAATACCTGAACTTCAGCTTCTACTTGCTGATAGGGGGCGTTAACAGAATTTTAGGCTAGTTTACCTGCCTTGGATTGTTTTGTATGGAAATATTTGGTGTTGTAGTTTATGTACAATGGCTTTTATTGACAAAGTATCAGTCATTTTTAATACAGCTGCTTTTGTCTTCAACCAGAGTTTCATGGCCACCCAAATCTTATAAGTTCTCCAGTTGTTTCTTTGTAGACATTTTTTTTTTCCTTTTCGAACAGCCCAAGAGACAAAATACTTCTTTGACCCATTAGCCCCACAGATTTACAGTCCACTAAAGATTGTAATTTTCTGTGGTATTGGAGCCTTATAATTCATCCACTGCAATGCCTCTGACGTCTGGCGCTAACAAAACTACTTTTATGATAAAACTCATCACTTGAAATCTTTGTTTCGGATGAAGTCAAGGTTGAATTCCCTTGTGTGAGTCTCCCACCACTGCTCTCTCCAAATCAATGGCGCCTGCATGGATCCCGCTGTGAGGGTAAATGAACATGTGAAGGCATGAAGTAAGAAAAATGATGATGCTTGCCGACAGATGAGATACAGGGAATGGAAAGCAAAAAGGAGACTAAAAATGGAGGTTTGTGGCCAACACTTCCATGTCCTCCCAAAACTTTTTCATTCTCAAGCTGCCGTTTTGTCAGAGCGCCATAGAATCTCAAGAGATACGCACAAGGTGTCTTAACTTTAGGCACCAAAAACCACGCGGTTAAGTCTGGGAAAACGTTATGGTTAGATTTGATTAGATTTAGGCACCAAAACGACTTGATCGAGTTTGGGTTGAAAGAAGTAAATTTATCTTCGTAATGTTACATTTGTCACGTAAGTTATTTTACTTTAAGCTAAATATATTATGCAAGTAACTTACATTACTTAAAAGAAAACCACGTTGAAATGTTCGTTGACTTTTTCTCACTGACTTGAACGCTCGTCTCCTGTGACTGTTCAACCACCACTATCCTCCTCCAACACAGACTTTGTCACTCTTTCTACTCCGTCACATGACCTCCTTCATTGACGAGAGTCATCACGGTGTCTACGTCAAAGGGAACCTTGAGCATCCCTCTTTGACGTAGACCGCTTTAACAAAACAGAAGTATTTAATACCCTTAAGAACGGACCTCCATCAAGGTTATCCTTGAAGATAAATTATGCATTTGAATGAAGTAAAATAAGTAACCTTCTGTATATCCTCGACACAAAATATGATGAGAATACCATGTCAGAATAGTCACCTTTAATGAGAGACTGTTTATAAAAGATTAGCCCATCACATCTCAAACGGCATTTCTTCCGATATAACTCGTGTAAGATGCGTTTCATTTCTTGTCCTGTTGTGACAATAGACTGAAAAGGAGTCAAAGCAGTGGGGTAAAAGTGTAATCCTAGATATATTATTAATTTGATAGGATGTGAATATTTCATGACCAGCGTGGAGAAACTGCCCCGAGATTATTTCGGAGTCTGGGTCAAAACTCAGTAGAAATCAGCCAACTCTGAACCAGCAAATCACATCTGCCAGTGTGTTTTCTGTCTTTCCGTAAATCTTATCTGGACATTTGTTTTGGGGAACGGCAATGCTCTCACATCTCTGCAACACAATAAAAGCTCCGACCCCCCGGTGATTTGTTGGATTCACGGCGGTGGTGAAAAAAATAGACTTTATATTGACATTTAATGATGTTGTGGTTATTCTGTTGTTGATCGTCTTGCTTTGGCCCTTGGTAATAAACACTGGCTGTCCACTACAACGTTAGCAGAGGCATCACTAGTGAAAAATGCAATGCACCATTTTGTTGTACTGGCTGTAACAGCATGAATCATAGTCTGTGTTTTCCACTCCGAGGGCCTCCAAGTCCTCCGGAACAGGCTGTGCTGCTTTTAAATAGAGCACTAATGGCGTCTTGATCCTTTTTTCGGGTTTTTTTTCAGACTCACTCAAACAGAAAGACAGCAAAAATGGCATTATACTGTTCCACTACACTATTTGTTTCCATTTCCTCTTTCTGCTGAAGGACAAATTGAACACTGCAGTTTTGCATTCTGTTGAATATTCTTTGAGGTTGTGGTGAAATGAAAGGTTAATGAAAGATTTCTATCTGCTCAGGCTATTGACATCCCTGATGACCTCGGGGATAAGCCTGTGGTGATTCGGCAGAGCTGGAATGAAAGTGAAAATGTTCAATTTAGCAATAAAGTGCTTTGGCTGTAGATGCCTGTGTGCAGTGTTGGTATGTGTGTCTGTGTTTTTTTTAGCTGAGTCAAAATGGTATGACAGGATTGGAGATGATAAAAGATTTATTTACCTCTCAAGGCCTGACATCTCTGTCTCCATCTGCTCCTACTTTAAGTGAAATATTCACCATTTTTGAGCGTGACTTAAATTCAACATAAAATCTTTTCCTACAGTAAAATCAGGACTGCAGTGCAGAGCGCTGTTGAAGTATCCACTAACACTGACATAATGTAGTTACATCTCAGCATGTATTACCTGTAGGTCCTGTATGTAGGACTCTCACCATCTGTGCCGGCTCCCATGGCAACCATCGTCAATGTGCTTTAGGAGAAGCTAATGACCAATCATGGACAGCAGAGAAGGACAAAAAAGCAACATAAATGGAGACTGTGTTTCCTGGTGAAGGAGAAAATGGCTTGGTGGTTTGGAAAAATGCGATGATACCCTTCCTTGCTAAGATGAACGATACAGAAAATACGGTGTCAGTGTAATGTTTTGTGAATGACCAGGAGGCGTATCTGACAGAGGTCAAAGTGCAAAGAGGGATAAGGCCAGGTAGGGGTGGTTGGATTGGTCCGGCACCCAAGGAGACCTGTCCGTGAATTACCCATTTTAATCCAAATCTTAATGTTTTCAAAAACCTAACTAAGTGGATGTGGTGGTTAACCCCTAACAAATCCTTTTTTCTTAAATCGTACTGTTTTTCATGTCCAAACCTGTGCCTCCTTACTTTTCATATTTCATGAGGCAAAACGTGACACTGACACGGCAGTCTGCAGTGGTGTAATGGGTTTATACCACACTTTGACGTGATACCGGGGTTTAACCAATAGGTTTGATCAGCACAGCATAGACTCAACAGTGGAAAACAGCTAGCAAGGTACGTTTGAGGACGAACCTGGTTAGCTTGACATGCAGTCTGGTTTCTGGTATACAGTGGGTACGGAAAGTATTCAGACCCCTTTACATTTTTCACTCTTTGTTTCATTGCAGCCATTTGCTAAAATCAAAAAAGTTCATTTTATTTCTCATTAATGTACACTCAGCACCCCATCTTGACAGAAAAAAACAGAAATGTAGAAATTTGTGCAAATTTATTAAAAAAGAAAAACTGAAATATCACATGGTCATAAGTATTCAGACCCTTTGCTCAGTATTGAGTAGAAGCACCCTTTTGAGCGAGTACAGTCATGAGTCTTCTTGGGAATGATGCAACAAGCTTTTCACACCTGGATTTGGGGATCCTCTGCCATTCTTCCTTGCAGATCCTCTCCAGTTCCGTCAGGTTGGATGGTGAACGTTGGTGGACAGCCATTTTCAGGTCTCTCCAGAGATGCTCAATTGGGTTTAGGTCAGGGAACAGGGCTGGGCCAGTCAAGAATGGTCACAGAGTTGTTCCGAAGCCACTCCTTTGTTATTTTAGCTGTGTGCTCAGGGTCATTGTCTTGTTGGAAGGTGAACCTTCGGCCCAGTCTGAGGTCCAGAGCACTCTGGAAGAGGTTTTCTTCCAGGATATCTCTGTATTTGGCCGCATTCATCTTTCCTTCAATTGCAACCAGTCGTCCTGTCCCTGCAGCTGAAAAACACCCCCATAGCATGATGCTGCCACCACCATGTTTCACTGTTGGGATTGTATTGGGCAGGTGATGAGCAGTGCCTGGTTTTCTCCACACATACCGCTTAGAATTAACGCCAAAAAGTTCAATCTTGGTCTCATCAGACCAGAGAATCTTATTTCTCATAGTCTGGGAGTCCTTCATGTGTTTTTTGGCAAACTCTATGCGGGCTTTCATATGTCTTACACTGAGGAGAGGCTTCCGTCGGGCCACTCTGCCATAAAGCCCCGACTGGTGGAGGGCTGCAGTGATAGTTGACTTTGTGGAACTTTCTCCCATCTCCCTACTGCATCTCTGGAGCTCAGCCACAGTGATCTTTGGGTTCTTCTTTACCTCTCTCACCAAGGCTCTTCTCCCACGATTGCTCAGTTTGTCTGGACGGCCGGGTCTAGGAAGAGTTCTGGTCGTCCCAAACTTCTTCCATTTAAGGATTATGGAGGCCACTGTGCTCTGAGGAACCTTGAGTGCTGCAGAAATTATTTTGTAACCTTGACCAGATCTGTGCTTTGCCACAATTCTGTCTCTGAGCTCCTTGGACAGTTCCTTCGATCTCATGATTCTCATTTGCTCTGACATGCACTGTGAGCTGTAAGGTAACAGGTGTGTGCCTTTCCTAATCAAGTCCAATCAGTTTAATTAAACACAGCTGGACTCCAATGAAGGAGTAGAACCATCTCAAGGAGGATCAGAAGAAATGGACAGCATGTGAGTTAAATATGAGTGTCACAGCAAAGGGTCTGAATACTTATGACCATGTGATATTTCAGTTTTTCTTTTTTAATAAATTTGCACAAATTTCTACATTTCTGTTTTTTTCTGTCAAGAAGGGGTGCTGAGTGTACATTAATGAGAAATAAAATGAACTTTTTTGATTTTAGCAAATGGCTGCAATGAAACAAAGAGTGAAAAATGTAAAGGGGTCTGAATACTTTCCATACCCACTGTATGTGGGTCAGCATCATGTCCTCAGGTTCTTAGTGTGATCTACGAGTCAGATCCTCCCCAGCTCCTCCAAATATGGTCACTCCTGGCTCCAAAACAAACAAGATGGCAATGACCAAAAAGCCAGAGTTGAGGCTTCAGAACAGCAGTTCACTAAACCAATGGTTGACGTTGTAGTGGGTTGCCACTTGGGACAGTCAGGTTTCCCCTCGTGCTACAATAAGCCAATTGTCTGCAAGTCAGTTTGTTTTTTAACACTAAGAAATTAACAATAACCTTATTTACCAAAATTTAAAAAAAAACACTTCAATGTTTTCATCCCCCAATTTGATTTTGGAGAAATTTGAAGTCAAAATGAATTAGTCTGAAGCTGCCATTTTCCTTTAGTGCGTGGTTTTGCATACATGCACTGCATTTCACAGTCACCATGGAGATTTATATCAGAAAGTTGCCGTTCCAGATGGGAAATTATTTCCATCAAGTTTACAGTATCTACCAAGCTCGACTTTTCCCACTTCTAGACTTTGCTGTGTCTCCAAAATCCATTATTTATGTTGTCTGATCAGACCCAGATTTAAATATTATACACCCAAAGTCTCAACTTGTCCAGAGTCCAGACAGGTCTCTTGTGCTGTGCATCTTAAATTGTGTTGAATTAATTCCGGTCTCTCTCTCTCTTTGCATTCCTATCCGGCTGTTTGTTTGTTTATTTTGATTATTATTTTTATGGACTCTTTTTATGTTCCTCGTGAGACAGGAATGTCAGTCAGAATGAAACTGTCTGTTGAAATACCCCAAAAAATGAAAGAAAATAAACGGGAATAGGAGCAGGGAGGGATAGAAGATGGAAAGATATTGTGGAAGGATCACTCAGTCCCTCTCCTCCTGCCAGCTGGGTTTCAAACTGTCTGACTTATTGGTTTTGGTTTAATAAAGGCTTGACTGGTGTATAAGAGTTTGACGGACAGGTCATTGGTGCTATCAGCTGATTTCAGCCCCAGGCTGAACTAATCTGGGTGGGCGGGCCTTATCGCAACAACAAGGAAATAGAGCGCAGTCGATAGCCCTTACAGAAATAGTTATCTCTTCTGTCTGACTCGCAGCTAGATCTACGTCACACCGAGGAGTGTGTGCTTTGTGTTTGTTAACGGGTGTTTACAGACTTGTAAATGAACATTGATCCCTTCAACTGTCTTCCCCAACAATCAGTTACCAGCTTGCACAATAAGAGAACCGTCAAGTAGCGAGAGAGGAAAGGCGAGACGGAGACATTTTATCTCCAAATTAAAAGTCTGACTGTCCCTGCTTCCCTTTATCTGTGATTGACCGTGTGTGTGTGTGTGTGTGTGTGTGTGTGTGGGTGTGTTTCTAAATCACACAACTGTGATTACTGTAATTCCTGTGCCAGCCACACAGAGTCCTGTTATAAAAGCTGTGTCATAAAAGACTGCAGTAAAGTGGAGGGTATCTGAATAGAATTATAAGATTATATGACACATTTGAATAAAAACATTGTTGTATTCTGGATTATTTTAGCACTGCTCAAAATTCAGGTAAAAATTGTTTTATTATTTATAATAGTTATCGTTTTTTTATATTATTGTATCTTGGGCCGTTGGTTTTCTCAGGCATGATGACATACTACTCACCAAAGTGACTGCTGAGCTCTAGAAACGTGGCCAATTTGCTAAAAATAGATCAAACAGAGCAACACACACAAGCAGTCAGACAATCAGACAGAGGGGGTCAACAAGTAAGTCAAGCCTATTTCAAAGTGAGAACAAAGCCAAACTGTGTGATTATTGCTGCCCTTTATAGGAGATGTTTTTTTTACAAATTGGCCTGCCTCCTAAAATGAACCATTGTTTAGTTAACACTATCTTACTGATGTATTCTGCATCATTATGCCCCGGCGACACTCATGGTCGGGAGCATTGTGTTTTTGTTTGTCCGTCTGATGATTAAGACACAATTTCTCTTAAATGTCTAATAGGATCAAATGGTGAAGTGAAGACATATTATACCCAATCGTTCAAAGGCTAACTTTATACAACCATGAGGCAGTTAATCTAGTTACATATTATATTCTGATTTTTTTTTTTCTTTTTCCAAATGTGTGTTGTAGCTGTCATAAAAGGGGATTTGGATTTAATGGCATAATGTTGAGACGGCTCCTCTTCATTCACTGAAACTCTATTTTGGCTGTTGGTGGACTAAGCCTCTCACATTATGATGTTAGACAACTGTTATTGATTTCCCAAGTCTTAAACAGTCTAAGTGCAGAATGGACATGGGTCTTTTAAAGCCCATTTGATAATCAGTAGCGGTCTAGCCATCCATTAAATTCAGGTTGTTGCTATTCACAGACAATCATAGTTTGGAAAGTATTTGTTGGGGGGGCATTTTGATTTTGTTCAATAGCATCGTCAAAGGAGTTACACTCATAAGAAGGTAACAGAGGGGGTTGGACATTTAACCTATGTCGGCCCAGTCATACTAATAGCACATTTAGGGCTGTTCTTTGTCCTTGTCTTGCGTATGAATAGCATTAGTGTGCGTTAGTGACAGCTAATAGAAGAGCTGACCCCCCCCCCCCCCCCCCCCCCGTCAGTGGATAACGTTAATTGCTTTACATAATGCAAGTATCGCATCTCTTTCAGAAGATTATTTAATTACAGACTGATAACGTGGGTGCATTATTACATAAAAAAATATTTTCCAAATGTGCTGCTGTTGGTTAAAATTCCCCTATAAATTTAAGTCAGTGTAGGTTTTTAGAATTTCTAATGAGTAGAAATATATAAATTAAAACCTATAGGGTAGTACCAGCAGGAGAAACCTGATGGCTCACCTTCATGGAAGTGGATTATGATAAAATAAATTACCTTTTTAAATCTCATTGCCCTCCAGTTAATGCTTTAGGTATGAATATCCTTTTTTTTTTTTTTTTTTTTTTTTTTTTAATGCTCGGGCATTGCCTTCTGCCCCTCTGCCTCACCCCCATTATTTGGGAAACCTCCATCGCTGTGGGGGTGTATGAACATTACACAGCAGGAGAGGAACTCTCTCCTCATCTCGGCCCACAACCTCCCCATGCAGCGGACACCATATGCCACATACACACACACAAATATGCACAGTCTACACCCTGGGGTTTGGTGCTTAGGTGCAATTTTCTCAGCAATCAAGATAGGCTTTCTGTCTTGCCGTTGTCACGACAACACAACGTGGCGACTGGGCAGCAGGGGGATGAGTAATGAGGTGTCACGATACCACCGTGGGTTACCGGTGACCCCTGACCCCCCCGGGGCCACGGAGAACACGGGGACTAAGGAAAACAGGGGTGCGCAGTAATCATGCCTCTGAACCTAATCTCACGCCCGGCTGTTTAAAACCCCTCTGACTGTATTTGGGAACAACAGAGGAGCCAGCAGGGTGGTAGACAGGCCAAGCAGAGCTGGATGGGAGGGGGTCTGACAAGAATAAGGAAAGGTTGCCACCCACCTCTGTGTTTTGACCTTTCATCTTGTTCAATGGCTTCTACACTTGACCTGCAGCGCTGACAACGGCAGCAATAAATAAATATGTTTTAGGGCCTCAAAGTGCCTTCAAATCAGCATTTGAATCAGCAGAATTTTAGGTTGAAATCAATTCGTCACCGTGGATTTGCTCGAAGGGCAATGAGTGATACTGAGTGCAAATCAGCATCCCTGTTTGTGGACTTGAAAGGATTAATTGCGTCACATTAATTATTTATGAACCTGACCATGCTAGCTTGTGCTGTTAAGCGTAGCAAGCCTACTTGACAGAGAGGAAACAGAGAGCCACAGAATCAATAATATATACACATTATCGAAAATGATTTGTCATTAGGTACCAAATTTCAATCCCTACCAGGTCCTTCCAGCTGTTGTGGGATTTGGAAATCGTTGCATTGTTTGGTTCCTTTGTATAATGTTGTAAAGTTCTGTTGTTAGGAGTTCACATGTTAAGTGCCCTGAAATAACTTGTTTTGTGATTTGGTGCTATAAGAATAAATTGTAATTGAATTATTTAACATATTTGCATTTTAAAATGCATAACCTCTGCTACGTTTATGTAGAAGTAAATCCCATCACCGTCAATGAGCTACAGCATTTATCATAGACTCTGTTTGGGTGACCCACCCACGTAGATAAATTTCAACCTGGGTAAATCTTACATCAGAACACCTTATTCACTCTTTTCACAACAAATATTTTGGTCACATACCTGTCTGAGTTGC
The DNA here is from genome assembly GCF_022577435.1 of Embiotoca jacksoni. Taxonomy (NCBI): domain Eukaryota; kingdom Metazoa; phylum Chordata; class Actinopteri; family Embiotocidae; genus Embiotoca; species Embiotoca jacksoni. The sequence goes on from NW_027185425.1 coordinate 15,381,555, forward strand.
ACTGTAGTATTTTTACGCTTCTCTGTGTACAGCCGGCTTGCTTACGTCCACGGACAGGATGTGAGGTGTTAAAGGAACAGCGATAAATTGTACCGTCTGGCACATGCATAAGAGCCGTTTAGGTACCATCTTTTAATTGTAGCTATAAGACACATACTGGGTTACACTCTCCCCCTCTAAACTGCATGAAAACTAAAGCTTTTTACCACGATGTCCAATGTAATCGTCTTTTTCTTAAAATGGATTGCATAAAAGTGGTACCAAAAGAACCAGTGTTGAAGTCAAGGTTTCAGTACCGTTAATGAAAATGTTTGAATGATGACTCGTCCTAGCTGCTGGATACTTTCCTATCATTTTCTATTTATCCATAAACCAAATGTTTAATATGGTAAATCTACACACTCACAAAGCCCCATACGGTAGATTCAGACACACAGTTTGCGTCTAACCTCCTGTTGGATTACTGCCAGTGTACCAAACACCCACCGAGAGAACGAGGACTGAGAAAAACCTAGTTTCTCAACTAGAAGTGTGTCACAGGAGCACTGATCTCTGTCCAACCCGCCGGGCCGTGAGTGGACGGTCACACATACATACATTCACACACAAGTCTCATTACACCAGAAACACTCGTGAGTCAGCCGGCTCCTTCTCTCTATGTCTGTCACCATGACCCAGATACAGTAGCTGAAGGAGCCAGAGGGGGCGGGGAGCTTCCATCCACACAATCGCAATAAGAGTTAAGGGAGGGTTATATCACAAAATTTGGTTTCAATTGGATATTTATACATTTAATCAATAAAACCATCTAATTTACTATCATGGAAAGGAGAGAAATGTCATGATTTTTCACGAGAGTGCATATTTAATCGGCAGCCTTAGAATTTTATTTAAATTACAAGCAAATAATCTGTTGAACATGAGGCCTTTATTTTTAATATGACATTATCTTACTTCAGCCACTCTACTGTGTGTCAAGATTATAAAAAGATGGACCGCCAATATCTAAAAAAAACTCAAGTCAAACTTAATCATTACGGTCTTTATTAAGTACATTTTAGCAATAAAAAAGAAAAACAAAATATAATTTATGTGTTTATCTTAAACTCAGATGCAAAATGTACATATTGTGTTTCCCAACTGGTCACTGAAACTATACTGCATGTCCATTTCACTGCGTGTCTTCACACCTAATTAATATAACCACCTCTTTAACAACAAAAGAAAATAAATACAATTGTTTTGTAGTGTTAATCCCTGTATCAAAAGATCCGTCAGGTATTTTATAGCAGTCTCCAGTCTTGTGTTTTGAATTTGCTGGTTTTAGATAATACCCCCCAAACAATCACTAACAGACCTCGAAAGTCTTTTCCTCAGTGACAGACAAAATAAAGTTGTTCGGACAAGGAAGAAGCAAAGACTTCAAAAAGGAAAGAAATAAACCGTTTCTTTCTATATCTAAAGCTATTTTCCTAATGATTCCTTGTGGGCATGGAACAATATTATTCTCGTAATTCAAGGTTGTGCAGGATTCCTTTAGTGTCTGTTTTATGTGTCCCAGTCTGACAATACCAAACTGTATTGCTGTGTTCCATATTGCTTACTTCTCTTAGTACACTCATACTGGACACACCCATGTTAATACTGTGGAAGACTTTTTGTACTCACTACATAAATTGTTGATTGAATCTTAATTAGGGCCCGAGCACCGATGGTGCGAAAGCCCTGTTGTTGTTGATTTTTAATGCTTTCTTAATCGGAGTATTGAGTTTTGTAACATTCAAGTACAAAGTCTATGAACTGAGAATAGCTCAACTGTGTGTCAATCATGAGTCAGCAGTAGACAGTAGTCAGGTGGTCTGAAATCTGTGGGATGTCAGATAAAATCCATTGTTTCAGTACACAGGCAGAAGCTGTGGGAGACTAGATGAGTGGTATGTGCAGAACGGTGGCGTGCGATTTCAGAAAGCACTACTATGTCAAAATTCACATTCTATACAAGATTATTGTGGTGGAAATTTTTCGCCGGAGCCTGGATGGCTTGTTCCCTTCACACCTCTTGCAGTCGTCATAATCAAATAGAGTCTGATGCGATGTGAATTTGTTGAAAATCAAAGGTTTCAATAAACCAAGTGTTCTCATGAGATCTACTGGAGCTAAATTGCCACGAGCTCTCTTTTAACTGGTTCAGGTCTGCGGTCATGTGTCTACCATGAGTCTTCACTTTATTTGACCATGCTTGTTTCCTTATCAGCCGCTGCTCTGTGGCTCAATGTACAATGGACTACACTCTAATGATTTCCCAGAAATGAACCTGTTTTTGTGTCCCCTGCTTTGGGGCACATATTAAACATACTGATGGCTTCTATCCAACAGCACTGTAGTGATATTTGGTGAAAGAAAAACTCTTTTGTGTGGGCGTGTTGTTCAGCAGCAGCTGCAGCTTCCTCGGCCGCCGCAGTTTGAAAATACTTCAGGTTGGTGGACCGTCCCTTTCAGCTTCGTAGCTTTAATGGTGACTGTCGGTGGTGAAAACTGTCCAGTGTTTTGCACTCAATTTGTGGACAGTTTTGAGCACATTTCCTGCGTACTTATAATGCGCTGCATGTTTCCATACTTTGCAGAGTGAGCGCACTTATGGCCACAAAATAGTAAGTGTCGAAGCCTTGACACAACGGGACGTTTTTTTCGTGCGATTAATTCCTTCGTCACATCATGAGTACTTTCACACAGAACGCGAACATTATGTGGGAAAAAAATGACGGTTCATTTTTATGGAAAGAGTTTGATTTTTCTGAGATTTTGCATCGTGACTAAAGGCATCAACCAATCACATTGTGCATTGTAGATATTGTGACATCCCAAGTTTTCATTTTGGAGAATATTCACAGCTGCACTTGAAGCCCACGTGCAGAAGGATGTCCGATTAGTTTGGAACTTTTGAATCCATAGTTTTTTTTTTTTGTTAGAATGAGCTGACGTGAATCTATTTGAACTTTTTCCAAAAAACTGTCGCAACTATTGTAAATTTTGCATTGTTGCCGGTATGAATAGTTTTTGCCGGCAAGTTTTGAATTTCTCATGCTATTTATTTTGTCATTCACCAAGGGTGTAAAGACCTTTAGAGAGCCTAAGTACATAATTTGGAACATAGGACTTCTGTCGTCACGAGTCATGTGAGCATGTATCTTAATTAAAATCTTATAATGAAATGCAGCCCTAAAAAATATGGAAATATTTACCCTTTACAAGCATTGGGACAATAACGTATACTGTATCGTATGTGGGTTGACGAGTTTACTCAACGATAATGGAGTTGTTAATACTCGGCTTAAATCAGACAGACTGAATACCTCTTGTGTTGAGACATTTTTCTTTTCTGTAAATGTGTTTTAGTGATTCTTTGTCATGCTCTCCTTTATGTCTGCTCAGTCATCTCAGCTCTCCTTTCCTTTCTTCTTTCTCTCTGTTCCCTTTTGTTCCCGAGTATCCTTGTGAGTCATCTGAGTATCCTTGTGAGTCATCCGACTCAGACGAGGCTCTCTCTCTCCCTCTCCCTCTCTCTCACTGCATTATTGATCTGAGCGATCTGAGCAGACTCAACGTTGTGACGGCAGGTCTCAGACACGTACCCAGAGTGGTTTGAATCGCCTCCCCTCCTCCCAGTCTTGATTTGTCTTAGTTAAGACCATGAACTGAACCGAGAGAGGGGAAGAAAGTGTGAAAGGTTCTCTGTGTACAGTGTAACACCACCCCACCATTTCTTGTGTATTCGTGCAGGCTATAGTCTATAATTCAATTCCAGATTACATCCAGGTCTGCCTCAGACATTTTCAGGAGGGAAGAAAATCCATTTCATTGTCCTCAGCAGTAATGAAATGGTTGAAAGAGTGTTTTATTCCAGAGGACCTGAGAGCAGAATTTAACAGTGTTGGGCATGGACGCCAGTGTTTTTTTTCTGTTAGATATTTGCTTTTTCAAATAGTGGGCAGTATTGCTTTGTGGACTCCAGTGCAGGCACGGAACAGCAAGTCTTTTTGGAAGAAGGAGCTTTGACTTGATTTGTATTTGCCATGTCTATAAACCGATATCTGCATTGAGTGCAGAATCTGTCCACATCGGGACACAACCACCCACCCACAACGCTACCTAACACAATGGACCGTTTGTAGTGCATTTGTAGCTCTGGCTCTGTCTAATGATGATTCAGCTCTTTATTAGCTTTTTTTTTTTTTTTTTAAATGAATTTATGTTCAAATACAGATATCTGTTTATCTTGGTTCAGATATCAGTTTTTCAGATAGTCACTGGCTACACCGGGATTCCCCGAGTTATTGTTTATTGTAATCAGACCTTTAGCCTCAGGGCTCCGAGGTTGTTGTGTCTGTAATGTTTGTGGATTTCAACTGACAAATTTAAGCACATTTTTGAGCGCTGTACTTATGTTGTACTGTAAACAAGGTTATCAGTTTAATGGTACTTTATACAAATTTCTTAGACAATGGTAATGGGATTAGCTTTTTCACTATCAAGTAGTGCACGGGATAACACTTTTTAATTCATTTGGAATATTACAGTTACATTTCTGGTATCGCTCCTTTACTTTCACATTGTGTTGCCGTCCTACACCGTGACCACTGATGTCCGCTTGACTTTTAAGGCTCAGTTGACAGGCTGGTCTGGTCTCAACCAAAAGCGGTGAGATGCAACTCCTGCTGACTAAGCTGTTTTGTGTTTTTAGCTTGCTTGCTGACATTTGCCACAGATACATGGATGTGTAGGAATCAGCTGCTTTTCTTTAGAGCTGGAGGGTGTGTGAGTCATGTACCTGTGGTTGGGAGGCTAGCTGCAGCTGAATGGTAAGCAAATCCCTCAACTGGAGAATAAAATGATTTGTTGTACAGTAAATGAAACTGCATTAGTATTGGCTAGCTAATTTGACCTAGAATTTCAATGAGAAACGTCATTGCTGTAGCAAAGACAACGCTAACGGAGACTGCATATAGATATCTCTCCAAGGTAGTAAGAAAAAACGAAACGGCCTGCAGCCCTGGTTAAAAGTACAACTCACATTAAATTCCTGCTGTTTCTCTGCTGCTTAGAGCCCAGAATCTTAGATATTTTCAGAGTAATGCCAGAAAATCCTGCAAAAATATACCAGGGGATGCAATTCATAATATAACAATGAACATACGGGACTCTTCTTTGAGGTGTAATATTTTACCTTGCTTTGCCACTTTTAGAGAACCTTTTTGAAAGTCAAGGATCTGACTATTTTTTCCAGCTTTGTAAGCAGCCAATAGCTACTTTACAAGAAAAAACAGTTGGCAGCACTGGTTGAGAGAACAAACAAACAAATTTCAAGGATAAGTAGACAGTTACCAACCGCGTCAGCTGTTGTTTTCTTTACTTTTCCTGGTCATCAGCCATCAACAACTTCTAATTGTGTCAGTAGTGGTTTGGCATACCAAGCGGTGAAGATGATGACTGGCTGTCAAAGCTTTGTGTTTGAAAATAAGGCAATTGAGTCAAAAAACAACAACCCCACCCCTAAAAACACTTCCCCATTCGCTCACCTTGTGAAGAGTTTTTTTTCTAAGATTTTAAGAATCTGTGAAAATAAAACTTTACCTGTATGGGTGGATACCTTTGTACATGCAGTATCAAAGAAATGCTTATGATATAACTCCATGACAACCAGACAAACTCCAGCCCCTGATAATGGCTAAAACATGTAGAAATTTTAAAGCAAGGGGATTTATTATTTATATAAACTGCTATGTTTTTCTGTAATGTGCATAAACTTACCCTTTACTGCTTGCTTCACATGTTAAAGTGATAATACTGTATTAAGTGATGTTTTCCCAATGCAGCAACAAATATGTGTTACGCCTGGTCTGAATTTTGCACCTGCAGACCTCTTGATAAATGCAATCACTGCCTTTCACACTACCCATAATTGGTTAGAGTAGAGCAATGCATGAACCAGGCTGCTCGCAGTGTGAACTCACCATCACTGTGTGTTTTTAATTGCTGTAATGCTCCCTCATTACAGGCTACAGTGGAGGGACTCCTGCCAGTATGGTAGGAGGTGGTTGGCTTTAGGAAAAATATAATCACAGATGCCGTGCTCGCTTTGCTTGTTAATCACTACCCATCAAAAATACATTAGTCACACATACACTTTCACATGATCATACACACACAGTGTCACATATCACAAGGCATACTGAATAGGATTACAGTTTGAACCATGTTTTCTTCATCACCTTTCAATAAAATGCGTTATGCTTGGTTTTTGTGCAATTTGATGTGTCCGATTGGTTTTGTGGTGATGTGGTTTCACCATCGAAATTTCCATTGATCTCATCAATGCTCAAATAAAATGTGTTGTAATAAGGCAGTGAGGTTATGAAGCCATCAAAGACAAAGGTCCTGGCAGTGACAGCAAAACCTGAAGAGTGTAACTGTTGGGACATGATACGAATATTACTGTGATAATTCATCTCAGAGCTAATAAAACAAACATAGGCACAGAAGGTCGCAGCAGCACAGCAAAGCACACACAGGAAGTATTAAAAATGCCATTTGGCTGCACCCTAATGGGTGTGTGATGCCAACATAAGGCCTTTGTCTCAGTGGCTTTTTCAGGTCAGGAGTTGGATGAGTGTGTGCACATGTGTGTAGACATTTATCCCTTTTATAGGACAAAAAGCTTTTAGTACAAGCAAAATAAGTACTATACCAGATCCGATCAAAAAGCTCTGAGGCGGTTCCTGCTGCTCATGAATGGAGCGTAGCAGAGTAATGTGAATGGAGCATAGGAAGCGATCACTTTCCTCAGTAAGTATTCCAAGTTACGTCACTTGATCAACATCAGCACCCGTGATCCACGGGGTTTTGATTGGTATGTGCGCATTGCTGATTTCATCCTGGATCTGAAGATTGAGCAGAGAGTGTTGTGAGGGAGAGGAACTTGCACGTTTTCAACATGCGATGAGTGGGTACATGGTCAGGTTGGAAAACCCAATTGCCATCCTGCCACAGTTAAGGTTGTTTGCGTCATTGACTCCATATAAAAGTGGACGTAGCTTCTGGGTCTGAAAAATAAGGTCAATGTGGAAATGCCTTAAGGTGCAATACCACAAGGTACCATTAAAGGTCGGCTCCAAAAAGCCTCCGGCTCTATAGACTCCCATTCAACTATTCTCATAAAATTCAAAGTCAATAAAACTTCTCCACGAGTAATCTCGGTTTTGCCTGCTGAAGTTGTTCCTTCTTATTCGTTTTCTGGCTGCTCATATGAAAATAATCCCGTCATTAATTAGAAAGTAACCTATAAAAAGCCGTGTTTTGGGGGGGGCGTGTCTGTTTGATTGACAGGCCAGTGGTGCAGTCAGGTTACGACTATCATTCAGATAGCACTGGTTGCTTCAGATGCCTCACAATGTCACAGTTGAACTCGGTGTTCACAGTCTGACCCAGTGGGAAGAATTCACCCCCCACGAATGAGAAAGAAATCCCACCTGATTGCCTGACCTGCCTTTATTCGGTCTGGGTCCGTGACGTTGTGCCCCTCTTGAAACGTGAATACCACTCAAAACAACTCGCCCGGCTCATCGCAAGCATAAACAAGCACATAACAGTTGTCAGAAAAATGCATGCGTGATATAACTTGGAAGACTAAGTCAAAGACGTAATAGCTTCCCTGTAATAAGACTCAGAACATTTTGATCCTCTCTGTATTGTTGCGCCTCTTCATGTTTGCGTGTCCTTAAAAGACCCAAAACCTGCTCCTGTGTGTTAGCGTGGTGTGTATAATTTAAATCATCAGTCATTCACATCAGCCCTGAAAGGAGGGTAGACTGATTCTGTGTGCTCTTTGCAATCACGGCGCCTGGCTGGTGTCTGGATTCATAATTCAACAAGGAGTTTTTTCGTGATGATGTTCTCACCCAGACGAGAGCACAAAAAAGGGGGCTGCCTTCTTCTTCAGGGCCTTTCTTATAACTAACCCCCTTCATCCACCCAGCCACACTATTACAACTCCTTCTCACATCACCTCCCCCCTTCCCTGCTTTTTTTTCATTATTCCCTTAACCCTACAGTACAGCGACTCTTTCATCTTTCTTTCATCTTTTACCCTCTATCTCCCAGTGCCTTAATATTCTGTTGTCCTTTTTCTTTCTCTTCTACCTCAGCCCACCTCTTCCTCGCCGGGCTTATCCCCCCTCCATCATCCCCCCTTCATCATCCCACAGTATCAGCCTCCCATCAACCCTCCTCTGTAGGTGTTTCTCTCTGTTTCAGCCCCTCACCCACTCTTCCTCTCCTCTCTCTATAGGGGGCTGAAGGCTGCCAGTCTGTCACACATGCACATACTTGAACACACACACACACACCTCCCCAGGGTGTGCTGGACATCAGTCTGTCCCGCTGTGGTACCGATCTGCTCACCAAAGTGAGGGGGCGTCTGTCCGTGTTTCATCACTCTGCCTGCTCATCTGAGAGGGTGAAGTTATGGTTATCTGGCAACCCACGGCTCTAGACCTGTGTTGCCAGTTTGAATGTGGTCATTATCATTCCTTAGTGTCAGTAATAAGAAACATTACGTTGATTAGAAACAAATCAATCCTTGCTGAAGTAGAATCACAACAGATCTTACAAAATGCGGTTTGTGTACCTGCTTCCAGTGCAGGTGTAATCTCCCTTCTGTCCAAATAAGTAAATACTAAAAGTGTTTCATTTCTCTTAAATCTATTCTACTGCCATTTTGTGCCGTCTTTTGTATTTAGACCGCACCCACCACTTTATTAGGTACACCTGCACAATCTGTTGCAATTTAATGCAACAACTCTGCCATAAATTCTACCTTAACTGTTCAGTTTTTGATGGAAAACTGTCAGGAATGTATTCATCACTGAGGTCAAAGGTCAAAGATGGTGTCACAGCATTGTTCTTGGAGATGATTCTGATTTTACACCCCTTATATTTACAGGCACAAAGAATATTCGAAACACCTCTGAATAAAATGCAATCCAGTACAACACCATTACTATCTACATTTTCACTACTACAGTTTAATTAACACCTCTATTGCAGTGTAGATAAAAACTGAACCTTATCAGCATAATAATTGTAGTTGTTAATGCAGAATGGTTGTACTGGGTTTCATTAGATTGTCAAAGTGTACCTAATAAAGGGGCCATTGAATGAATATGTAACTAGGTGAAAACAAATAGCATTATTAAAAGAAGGGTTTAACATGAGGAAAAGACAAGTCAGAATTTTGTCCAGCCAAAGAATGGGATGTGATTCATTGAATGAATGTGAAGTTAGCCTGAAATGTCATATTAGTAGTCCAAGAAGAGGAGCCCTGGGCTGAAATTCTTTCTTAATACACTTTTTTTTTTTTTTTGTGCAAAATCGCCATTGGAGTTTTTGTAGTGCTTGCAACACGTTAGACACTGCCGACAAATCCGTTCCTCTTTCTTTACATTTTTAGCAAAGAAGACTGCAAATGTCACACTACACAATGTGCTGTCAGCAGTGTCCTTTATGAGGGCTGTGTGTGAGCACGCAGATGTGTGTTTAAACGTGTGTGTGAATCATCGACAGGTTTGGTCTTGACAGCACTCAGCGCTCTGTAAAAGCTGTACACAAAGCAACACCGGCTCTGTTCAAATTATTCCAGCCAATGAAAAGACATTGAAGTCTTCGCAAAGCGGCTGTAGCCTTTATTCTCTGAAGTGCTTCAAATCACACCCTCATTAGGGATGACTGATTGCCTCTTATTTATTGTCTCCAGGATAATAACTCTCAAATTATCAAGGATCGTAAATTGCACTTAAATTCAATACTTAATTTATCCAATCTTTCACTTTGAACAATACAAAATCATCACTTGTATTTTTTTTTTTGTCTTTCCTCCCGATTTTTTTTTTCTTCGTTCCCCGTCTTCCACTAAAGTCAACTTTCATTATTGTCTTTTTGTTCAGGCATCACTTATGGCGCCACTCGCTGATTATGGCCTCTCAGTTTCCATAGTGATGCTACAATAAATTATGGTCATAAATGGGACAAAAGAGAGAATAAAGAAAGTAGGCACTCCAGTCTCACTCTGCCCTCTTCTTCTAAATGCTCTCTTCAGTCCCATCAGTGTCGCACTCCACTGGATTAACCTGCTCAACCTTGTCCATACGCACCGTGCAGTTCTGCAGCAGCTGCAGGGGGTTCAAAGAGAAGATGAGTCTGCTCTGCGACTGTCAACCACTACCATCATTCTTGTGTTATGTTGCCTCATTGTTAGTCTGGTATTACCATTATCTGCCGACCACGCTCCATTGGTTCCAGTCGTTGCATCCTGATGGGCGCCATGGGAGACCATTGCGGAAACCCTTACTGGTTGCTGATTGGTCTGCCTTTCTGATTGGCTGAGCGAACCTTAATGCCAACATGGTTTCCAGACCGTAATCACGCCGGAGACCAAAGCTGGGAACAATAGTCAGGCGGAGTCTGACCCACTCATCGTGCCCTCGTTGTTTCAGACATTGTGGGAGATGTCACTACTGTGAATGAGCATAAAGAAAATCAGGTTGGACGTAACTCCAAGACACTTTGGTACAGTGTTTTTGCACGTTACCTAATTTCATAGATGGAGTCACCAACATGAACAAGCTAAAAATACAATCGGTGACAACCTGGTACAGTTCAATGACGCACTGTTGGCAGAAACAACTGCAGCGCAAATATACTTAAACCATACAGATACATATAGAGGCATTAAAGCACACACACAAAGAATCAACAAGCCCCCCCAGACACAAAAGTACAACAGCCAAGTAAGCACATACAGCCTCGCACCTGCAGTGGCTCATTTAAACCTACACACTCACAGAAACAGCTCCATAAAACGTGCACCTACAGTACATGCACAATAAACTAGGCAATACACCGGGGACAAAGAATGTTTATAACTTATCTTTGGTCAGTTCTTTTTCAGGGAACGCATGAAGAAAGTTCAGTCTGTGTGACGCCTCTGATGCTCAGAGGTCCAGTTTTCTCTGATTGACGGCTGAAAAGAGTGATAACTCTGTGTAATGTGTCCTGTAGAATGGCCGGGGCTCTTTGGACACCATTCATCCTGGGAAGAAGTATGTCACTGAAGCTCAACTTTATCTCCAGTGGGCTACTTCAAGTCCGCTGCTGGAGAAAAGTAACTGCTGGCAGGTTGATTTAGGGCTGAATTAACGTAAATCCACGTACTGATGGGGACGATACCGCCGGTCACGGCTGGTAACTTTTCTTTCCCTCGCGGTGTTTTCATATGACAAACTGCTCTGCAGGCAGCAGGACAAATTTCCACAGGCCAGCAGAGTGACAAGCACAGAGTCTAATGTCTGATTCTGTTACATGAACAAGCGTTGCAAGCCCCAAGACCCCAAAGTAGTCTCTTCGGTTTGTCTTGGCATCTATCTCCCGAGTGGGAAGTGGGCACCAGGGCTTGAGTCAGTTTGAGTCAAGGATATGGATTGGTAACATTGCTTACAGAAAATTACATGTTAACCAAAACCATGCCTTTGGTCTAGTGCCTAAACCCAAGACACCTTGTGCAAAGATATTAGATGCCAGTGGGCCGGGACAAAACGTCAGTATTTGACGCTCTCGGATGAGAATGGATCGTACATTTAGAACTCAAAAAAGTTTCAGTACGAAAGATGTAATTGTTTATTTTTACCAGGACAGAGAAGAACATAACTGATATCTATGGACATGATCAAATTTCTGAGCAGCAGAAACGACATACCCATTAATTCACAAGACGATGATGATTTCTGGTGTGTTATACTTATCATTACTCACAGTTTGTTATTGACCTTTCAATCTTTTAATTTGTATTTATTTTGTGCAAACCTGAATCACACGATGTTTTCCTGGTCCTCTCTCCACAGATAAATGCACATTTGAGTCGTAGGTCGACCCTGTTGTTGGGTGTCAGCATCGTAGACAGTCGGCCTCTCAGGTTACTTTTGAATGTAGTCGTCGTGCTGCGGCGCAGTGTCGGGTTGAGATGATGTCACCAGTAGTGACTGGGGGTAGTTTTATGAAGCAGAGAGCCGAAGAGGTGAGGGACGGGTCGGCGCATGAGGTTTGGTTTTGAGGTAGGTGGTGGGTTAGGAAAAGAAAGGTGGGGTGACTAATGGGGATTGGGTGTGGGGTGTGACATATGGTGGTGGGGTGACTTCCTGAGCTGGATGTATTTGACCAGCAGCTCTCACACTGCGAGCAGACCCAGTGTGAGTGTGAGTGTGAGTGTGTGTGTGTGTGTGTGTGTGTGTGTGTGTGTGTGTGTGTGTGTGCGCGCGCTCACAGACCGTGAAAAACGCCCCCATCTCTAATCCACCCTTCTATTGTAGGGACAAATAAAGGTAACACCGGAGCTGTTGCCTTTATCATGTGTGTTCTTTTTTTGTTGTTGTCCCCATTTTGACAGAGCAGTTAGCAGAGCCTAAAGCACTCACTTGCTCATCATTTGCGCCTCTATAAAAACACCTCGTACTGCTAGACCTTCAAAAGAATTCTTCAGCAACGATGACAGCGCGGAGCGATTCTGATGTCTATTTCTTTCTATTTCTCAGCACAGTGGAGCGAGAGACAGAGAAACAGCTTTGGAAGTATCTGTTTTCTCCGCTTTCAGGAGGCCAAAGTATCTGAGCGCACTGAAACAAGGGAGGTCAGCGGCGAGCAGAAATGATAGAACAAGGACAGACGAAACAAAGGGGAGGGAAAAAACATGAGCGCGTCGGTGCACCTGCTGTGTGGAGCGAGCCGAGAGAGAGAGAGAGAGAGAGAGAGAGAGAGAGAGAGAGATTAAAATATGGTCTTGGGACGGAGTGAGAAGATTGCACATTTCTGATCTCCTCTTTCCTTTTGTCTTGGTTTTCGGTTTCATCTCCGTGACATCCTGTGATTGTTATGACACACAGAAGTCTGCGGGCCAGATGGACGAGCCTCGCTCATCTCCCGTGTTGGTGTTTTTTATACGTCTGTTACCCCCAACGTGTGGGTGGAGGAGCATGTGTGCGCTTTCATGTCTACGTGTGAGCAGTCTTTGTGTGTTCATGTGTGAGTGTTGATGGGTTGGGATGACAATGTTTTTTTTAAATATATTTATAAGATAATGAGATGAGATAATTGCCTGCATCATGTTTATTTAAAAACAAAAAAATTGTATTACATATTATGGTAAAAATTCTGTAAAAAAATATTTCATTTGAGGTTATAAAAAAATATATATTTATTTTGTCATTCACCAAGTTTATTAGTTTTAAACTATACAATGCAGTACTACTGTAAGTACTCAATAGTGTTGGGCAAAATGGCAATTACATATTCTTGGTGTGAACCAGATAGCTACTGGATTATTTACAATATTATTATATTTGTATAATAACCATGACATTGATATTCAGGTTTTTTTTAATATCACTGTTAATGTCAATATGTATATATATAATATTCCCAGTGTGAAACAAAAGCTAAAGCAAGTCTTTTGTCCTAATTGCTTAATGTTGTGATCTCAAATTCAAACGCCTGAAGTACAAAAAAAAAAAAATTATGCTATATGTTTTGTAAGATATGGTATGACAGGCAAGATTAGGGCTGTGTAATATATCAATATTATGTCGTAGTCATATGAGACTGGATATAGTCTCAGATGTTGGATATGGTTATATGGTATTCGTGTTGTCTTTTTTTGTGTCTTTTCCTGGTTTTACAGATTTCATTATAAAGGAATGTTATTTTCTGAACCTAGCAGACTGTTCTGGCTGTTCTTTTATTTGACTTTACCAACATAGTCATTATAGCACCATTACGGATGATTGTTTATCAAAAATCTCACCGTGTAAATATTCAGAGAAAGCCCCAATAGTCATCTCTACATTGTCATTGTAGAGATGATGGCCATTGTTTGGTTCTTCTTCCACACCTTCTTCTCCCACCCATCAGTTTTCAGATGGAGAGCCTGCTGAAGCGACTGCATTTGAATCTTCTGCAGCTCCTGTTTGACCTTCTCAGCCTCTGCAGCCTGTTCAGCATGAGTCTGCTGGCTGAAGCTTTTATCCACAGTGTTGCAGGAAACTGGCTTGATGGCTTTCTTCATTGAAGTTACTTCTTCCCGTTGCAATTTTTCACTAATATTAATGATGCCCCTTTTTCACAATCTCAACCTTTCCATGGTGCTCCTGTTAAGCATCCTCAGTATCGTCCACTTCTTCAAGTCCAATGAGCCTTAATTACCCCGAGGCAGGGCATGTAAACACAGGTGTGTAAACACAGCAGCAGCTATTTGGTAAGTATGAGCAGTACATGGTCATAAATATAATACTGAAAGGCGCCTGAGCTTTCAGAGTCGAGAAGTTCACAACTTCCCTCTGGAGCACCTTTGACTGTCTGTTGATATGTGGCAGCACATTTTGTTGCAGTTATGCTGATGTAGGTTGCCAGAAGGCTATACGCTCCCTTTGCTGTTGGTGATTTCTTGAGGTCAGTCTTCTCTGCCAAGGCTGCCAGGACAGCACTCAGCTTCTGCTGCAGGTTGGAAATGGCCGTGATATTTCTTCTCTATTACCTTCACGTTCAGGTTATCCAGGCCTAGAGCACAGCTGTGTGGTTGGCACTGTTCCTGAAGTTCAGGTGCAGCTGCTGTAAAAGGTGCCTGAAGGTCTCTATAAACCACTCCTGATGAAGAAGTGGCTTGCTCTGCAGTGCATACTGTATATTACAAATATTTTCTTAAAGAAGTGGTGGCTCAAGCCCCAAACTGCTCCATATTTGGATGTAGCACTGACCAAGGCTTGAACCTTGTGTCCTCCATTCACTCGATCTAAACCAGATTGCCTTTGAGTAGCACTTTGAGTGTAATGTGGTGGCAGCCGCTCTTAATCTTATTGGTCTTCACTCCCTCTCTCTGGTCTCCACTTACCTCTGAGCTTCCCTGCCCCAGTTGTCCCCCAGTTATCTGTCCTGTCCTGAGATACAGTCAATCAAATTGTATTTGGCAACATGTAAAACCACTTAAAAATGCGATGTCTCCATTTGCATTTTCTCCCCCTTCAAAACATTGCTGCCAAGATCAGAACATTTTGTCAAAGTTTAACAAGTTACTCAGCCCCTTACTGTCAAAACACCATAAACATATGTAACTGTGTTGTCCACTGGATTATTGGTTCTTTTCAAGGCCAGTTTTAAATATCAGTCAGTCAATTTTTTTTGGGGTATTTTCTATATTTCAAAACCTTTTGTCTCTGGCGCCTCCCGTAGTCTGTCAAATAGGAGCCGAATAGATTAAGGCATAAATGACTTCCTTCTGGTTTTGGAGTTTACATTTTTCCCATAGGTCTTATACATTTTCAGCTTCATAGTAGAATGAGTCAACATAAAGGTAGCTGCCTTACTCAATGGGACCTAAGTACTGATGCTGCAATTCGACATTTTTCTATGTTGCCAGTTTTTACTGTGTTTGATTAAATACCATCGCAAAGATGACGTTAAGACACTACAGGTGAACTTGGTCAAACTTTTTAACTCAGATGTAACCATAAAACCTCCTTTATTGCTATTAAGACAAAAAAAATTGTATTACAAGCGACAACGATGCATTATCTAATCAAATATCTGTAATAGTGTATATTTTTAGGGGATAAATCTACAGATGCAAATACACAATGTAGTGCAGTAAAATTATATTGGATTTGGGATTTTTTTTTTTTCCCCACAAGTGTGAAAGAGGATATGTTTTGAAAGAAACAAAAACAATGTCCCCTGCAGTGTCTCGTTTTATTGATCATTTTATTTTGGGATTTAGAATTTATACAACTTGAGAAAATCAAATTATCTTCAGTTCAGCTGAATCCAAATCCTGTGATATTTGGCTTGTTGGCTTGGTGATCTTTGTTGTCATATTTATACAGATGAGCACAGTCTCAAAATAATCAGCGTGTTTATTGATGGAAAGTTGGTGCACAGGCTGCACAGGAGGAGCTCTAATTAAAAAAAAAAAGAAGTTAAAATTCCTAAAGGTGTATGAAGCGCGCTTATGAAGTCTTCATCATTCATAATGTGGAGGAGTTTGAACAAGTGGAGAGAAAAGATCACAGGGTGAGAAAATGAAACATGTAAAGTGAAGACCAGCTCTGTGATCCACCTCGCTTTCTGTCTCTGCCTCTGTTTTCTCTCCTCCTCCCTGTTCTTCCTCGCTCTACTTTACTTTGCCAGTTCAAAGCGAATCCTAAGAAACCTACCACACCTGTTTGTCTGGGTTTGTTTGATCTCTCTCATCACGCACACACACACACACACACACGCACACACACACATTTAAGCACATGCCCAAATATCCGCCAACTCAAAAGCGACACCACTCACAAGAGTCCACACAGCTACTCTCAGCACACACACATAGAACAGAGGATTATTCATAGAAAACAGTAAACAGAGGCTTTACATTATTCATAGTTTGATGTATCGTTATGTAAGTCTCTCTATTGCTGTCCTGCTTTTGCCTTTGTGTCTTCATGTTTCAACCCATGTGTTCCAACAAATCCTCCAACTCATGCCTTCCTATTTGAGACTTTCCTCCCATTACAAAACAGCTTATAGTTTTTTTTTATTTTGCAAAGAATTTATAGCCACCCATTGTTATTTTTTATTGTTAAGCGACAGCATCAGTTTCAGCAAAGATCCCCATCACGACATGTATAAATTCAAGTGACAACGCCCTCTTGAGGTCATTGCAATTATGGCAGGAGCTAAAGAGGAGTAGGGCCGGAGGAGGTTGGGGTGAAAGGATGGGTCAGCAAACCGCTGGACGTTGTTTCCTGTTTAACACTGATAGCGTTGCTTCATTTAACCTTGAGGTGACAATGAGGGTGATCAGATCTTAACAAACCAAATGTGGGGCAATGTTACCAATGTCGATGCTCAACTTTCAATCAACTCTGACACTTGTGAGGTCTTTTGTGCAATAACTAACACTGAAATTACACCACCGCCCAAGCAAGTGTCCAATTACTTTTGAATCCCTAACTTTTGGGTACCTCATTTTTTAAATAGCTTTATCTCAAAATATTGACAGGAACCTATTTAAATTAAGGCTGAGATTCGAAGCAATATCCATTATTTTCTTTTGAGCTCAACTTGCGGAAGAACACAGTCTTAACAGTCTATTTAATCCATTTTTGAATGCAGTAGTTGCATGTAAAACAGTGATGAATCTTCTGTTGCCATAGTACTTGTCAGCCTTGTGATTGTTCATCACTGGTGCGCCGTTGCTACAGTTGTCCAGATTGCCATTAATGCATCTTCTCTTCTGTCCATTGAATCAAAGATCCCTCAGTAGTGGGGTGTTTAAGCAGTTTCCCACATACCAGAGGAACCCTTGTTGGTGACTGAAACAGCGTTTCTACTATGGCAGTTAGTAATGGTCCTTTTGCGCTTCTCATTTATTACTGCTGCTACAGCGGTGACGCTCCTTCGGTCTCTGCTCTGACATGTTCCGATGTCAGCTTGTTGCATGGACAGATCACCCTCCCCATCCACTGAATCTGAGATTCAGCAGAAGCAGGCAAGCAGTTGATACCTCCGATGTAGAAGCAACAAACCAGAATTCTTGCAGGATGTTTAAGCTGAGTTTTTACGATAGTTGGCAGTAATGGTTCTCCTGCACGTTGCGTTTATCACCGGAGCGCCAGTATCCTCAGATGTTCCAATATTGTCTTGTGCCGTGGGTACATTGTGCTTGATGTGCATTAAATTGGAAATCCGGCAACTTGACTGCACCCCAGACATGTCAATCAAATATAATATAATCTATTTATAATTAGATATAATCTAATTAATTATAGAATTATGTTCAGAAGGACCACCAGAACGCTGATCAGGAGTGAATTTAGCTAATGAAACCATAATGACTTGTGGAAAATATTTATTGACTTAGTTTTTCAGGAGAGAAGTTGACACTTTTGAATGGGAGTCTACGGAAGCCAGTCCCTACTGGCCCTCAGTGGTATTGCACTTTAAGGCAATGCTGCCTTGACCTCACCTTTCAGAGCTAGAGACTATATACAGTCAATGCGTCCCTAACAGTTTGCATCCATGACAACAGTTCATAAAACCTGAATAAGGTACTTATTTTTGGTCAAACCATGATCTTTATTTAAACCTAACCAAGTTGTTTTTGTGCCTAACACTAATCAACCATTATCATCGCATTGTTCAATCATTAAAGGGTTGGTTATTTATTTTTCAACAGTGATGTCGGTACTCTGCTGTATCAGTGGGAAGGGTCAAATGACCTGTACCGCTGTTCGGGCTGGAGGACTTGTTGAAAAGCTTCACCACAATGTGCTAAATGTGCCTTGTAATCTGCGTGCAGCGTATCCAGTGTGCCGTGCATTGATGTACCGAGCACGTGGACTGCAGTCATTATTTTATCCCCTTGCTCACTGCTTATAATGCAAGTGTGTGTTTGTGTGTCTGCGGATTCATTAAACAGGAAGTTGGCTTCATAATTAATTTCCTGTCTTGACATCAGGAAGATGGACGAGGACGATTAGGTGTTACAGAGACAAATGCAACAAAGCAGATAGCAGAGTATTTGGCTTTCTTTTGTGAAATTGCCTCCAGCGGATGGCTCACTGTGGGGACTTTGGACTTCGTCAAATGATAAAAAAAAAAAAAAAAAGTCATTTTCCTCATAAAACACATCAATAAGCAGAAAAGATAGAAAGAAGAACACTTTCTGAGTGATGAAATCATGGAAATGTCCAAATTTATCTGTGATGTTGCGATCTGTGTGAACAGAACTGTCGCATAACACGTGACACACACTGTATGACCGTATGGACGATGTGACACCATGTGTTCACAGTATATGTCTGCATGCGTCATTTCGCCCAAAACCAAATCTCACCATGTGTTTACACTGAATGCATACGTCAGTCAGCTCCGAGTGATTTCAGCTTGTTGACTCATCATGTTAACGTCAACAGCTTAGGTTAGGTTAGGTTAGGTTAGGTTAGGTTAGGTAGTTACTTTATTAATCCCCAAGGGGAAATTTTTTCGCTACAGCAGCATACAGGAAGCAATAAGATAATAATAGAATAATAAAAAGCAATAAAATAGCAGTAGCTTCAACGTCATTGTGGCCTTTCTGTTCAAATACTGCAGATCCTTACATGGACAAGTATACATATGGGCACGAACACAACCAATGTATGCATATTCTATGGTGCTCGTTGAAAATGTCAGTCAACATCTTTCCTCCAGTGAGAAGAATTCATATTTTGATGTTTTTGTTTTTATCCTGGAGTTTTAGTTTCCAGCCTTCTTGGTTTTATTTGGACACAGAATTATTCAGTCAGTCCAATTTAGATTCAGCACAAGTGCAGAAAGTTGACATGAACAGAATTGGACCCAAATAAATGTTTAAACTTTCTGTTAAAGCAGCTGTTCATTATTTTTGGGGCCACTTTAGGGCAGCAAAACAAGTGGAAAACATAACGACGACAACACTTACCAAACACTCACCTCTTGACACATCCAGCAGACACGCTACAGCAACAGCATTCAGAGTCATGTTTCTGGTCACTCATTAAAAATAAAGTCAGGTATTCACTACCTCTGTGACTCTGTCTTGGTCTCCTTCAAGAAAAATAGTTCATGAACAGATGTTTAACCTTGTAAGGCTTTATCATGTTCACCGGCTAGCTGATAACTTTGTCTGTCTGCTGTTTTGCTCGGTAGATCGTGTGAACTGGGTTTATCAGAGCTTTTACACAACAGGAAACATAACTGATGAGAGCAGTGAGAGTGAAAGCAAAAAAGGAGATGGTGGTAAAACCTGTACTGTAAAATCAACTGAAGGATATTCACAGTTCTCTTTGAGTTCATCACCACAAGCAATATTTTTACATTACGTAGAGCTATTAGAGCCGTTTTTAAACCTGCAGTGGAGGACTTTTGCTGCCTTTAAATGAAAATGGTGAGCTTGTGGTTATGACATGTCAAGTCATGTACACTGTATGCTTAGCGTCTTTTATTCATATTATCCACAATTCGAACAGCCGCGACAGTGGCAACGTGTCTATGACGTAAACATGTGTCGATGGTGTTTTTGTAATTATTCTCACTCTCAGAAGGGGGAGACAAAAGTTCCTCACTGCAGGTTAAATATAGAAATATTGATTCGTGCTGCTTTAAAATGATATTCAATACTGCTTAAACTAATAAAGGCAGCTGGCTGAGCCTAAACAGCATCAGTTAATGTCAAATTCTTCTCATGGGTAGGAATCAATTTCCGAGGTCATGTAATTGTCAGTGATACTAATAATGACTGTAATCAATACTTTGAATGAATTAATGAATCTGAACTGATTATATAGGTTGAAATTGCTTAATGGATTTAACTGAACTGAGGCTTCCTTGTTTGTTTTCCAGACATTAACGTACGTCAGATATGTCTTTCATAGCAGTAGCAGTTTCCATCAAAACATCCACACAGCAGATCAATACACAGTGAGCAGACCGGCTTCTTTCAGAGGACTCTGACTCAGCTCCTCTCCGTTGAGGAAACGACTCCCACTGAATCACTTAGGTTAAAGAATGAGCAGAGTTAAGCACACACTCATTTTGATAAATTGTGCAGAAGATTTGAATGCGACAAACGACACTCGTATAAATACAATCTTGTGTCCTCAGTCTATGAAAACGGTCTCTTTCCCTCCTACAGCCACCGTGACCTTGCATATCTGATTTTCATAGACTCAACACAACATGCACAAATTGACGAAACACACACACTGTAAGAGATAATGACAGGAATAAACACACACACACACACACACACGCACACACGCACACACACACGCACACACGCACACACACACACGCACACGCACGCATGCACACACACGCGCACGCACACACACACACACACACACACACACACACACACACACACACACACACACACACACACACACACACACAGATGCTGCCCTGCTGTCTTAACATCCAGAGGACACAGTGGCTGCAAAAGCAGCACCGAGGACATCACCCCGCCTCTTCCTCTTCCTGTCTTTGCTCCTGTTTGTCCTGTTGTACATGCAGTCACGCAGACATCTGTTGTGTAGGCAGAACTGCAGACATTCACATCTTCCCTTTCCTTTTTTAGTTCCCTCCATTCATCTTCCCATGTCATCTAGAGGCGAGCCTGGCCTCCTCTGTTCTCTGCGGGACACAGCGTTCGTTCAGGGCCTGCGTGCTCGACTCGGCGGGTCACCTGGATGGGCATGTACGCACTGTACACGCATGTTCTCTGCTTCACCTCCACCCCGCCTGTCTGTCTTTCTTTCCTTCCTCCTCTCGCTGACTTTGCAGATGTCTTGAAGGTCACAGGTAGGTTGTGAACACCTCATTTTTCATATCAACATATCCGCAGGATTTTACGACACTCGCAAACTCACACGCAGATGAAAAATATCTCCTAAAAGCTGCGTGATGTGTTGTACTGTGTGTGTGTGTATGCATACTGTATGGGTGTGCATATGAATTGTCTGCTCGTCAAAACCCTCCCCCAAACATATATCGTCCAATCGTTCCAATTTTAGCAGATGTAATATAAATGGCGGGCCTGTCAATCTCTGGGTCTCTGAAGGCCGACGTGGAGAGTGTGAGGCTGCAGTGAGAGACAGTCTTTATGCAAAGGAGGCTCGTGCTTTTTATGAAGCAAAAACACAAGTGTGAAAAGTGTAACGTGTAGTTCTTACCGTAGTTCCCTGCATGTGTCATCATACTTTTACAATATAACGATGTAGCTTCACACTGAAGTACAACAACAATACTGTGTTTTTAACACTTTTAAGTGAATATTGAATACCCCTTTCATATGTATATACTGTGTATATATATATATACACCAATATGTATGTGTGCCTGTGCGCATATACATACTTTGTTTATGCAGTAATAAAGTAGTATAGTAGTATGTAAACACATTTACGTGTGTGTGTGTGTGCGTATATATTTTTACCTCGTTTTGTGTGTTTTGAGGAAGTTATGTGTGTTTTATGATCAATGTGAACTGCTACTTCAGCACTTAAATTTTTCTTTTGGGGCTCAGCAAAGTAATCTCTTCACCATCTGTCTGTCCCACCGTCCATTCATCTGACCATTTATATCTCCATCTAGATAGTCAGTGTATATCAGTAGAGATACTATTGTATAAAGCTGAGAAATTAAGAAATAATTTCAAAACTCTGTAGTTAGTAACAAGTCCTTTTAATGCCTCTTTCATGTTATAATTTTTTTCAGGCATTTGTAGTCTGACTTTGTCTCTGCATGTGATGCCCACATGTCACCCTCGCTTTTACTACAGGTCCATCTGTCTTTCTCAGTGTCCAGTCAGGGCCTTAAATGTGTGAGTGCAGGGTGTGTGTGTGTGTGTGTGTGTGTGTGTGTGTGTGTGTGTGTGTGTGTGTGTGGAGCGGGGGGGGGGGGGATTGGCAGGGCTGCAGCCAATCAGCCTCCTCTGAGGATCCTAGTCCTGTGTGCGCTCTGGAAAAGCATCCGGGGATCATGCGTGGCCTCCATGTCCCCACAAAATGAGACAGGGGACAGAGGGACGGGGTTAAGATGAGCAAACATAATCGAGTCATTAGTGCTTTACTGGTAACTGTCACAGTATGATTAACATGAGGCAGGAGAGAGACATTAATAATAAAAAGGAAGGAGACAGAAATACGCATAGGTAGGTGGAGACTTGTCCACGATGAGGCAGTGTTGAGAAGAAATAAATAGAAACAAATATAATTTCCTGACTGTAGAAGCTTATGATTTCCATGGCAACCACAACATAATATGTTGCTTTAGTCTGTTTTTTTTTTTAATTTTCTCTCTGTTGTGAACCAGATGCACCGGCACAATAAAGGGGCCGATGTTTCCTGTCTGACAGGTACATGTTGTGCGTGTTTAGCATTTCTCATTGAAAGTGAAATATAAAAGGCAGAGATGATGCAGCAGTGCCTGAAGAGGTGGTTAGATGTATCGTGATCTAAATGGACTGAGAGACAAAATAAATATCCTTTCGTTCCTTACCTCTACTGACAGCCAGGGTTTGGTAAAGAGCGCTGAAATGAAAGGGTTAATGAAGAAGAGGGAAGGAGGAGGGAGAAGTACTAGACATGGGGGGGGCGGTTTGTGATCCATCTTCTGGCACCTGACACCAGATCAATACTCAGTGAACCAGGGCAAAGCGCCCACATCTCTTTGCAGCTCTCTCCCTCTCCTCCTGTCTTGGTCTCTGTATCTCAGCCCCCCCCCCCTCTATCTTCTCCCTGGTGTTTGTGCCTATGACCTCCTTCACATCGCTCCTTCCAAGCAGACCGGCCGGCTGCAATCCCTCGTAACGCAGGTTTTTGAAGGCCGATACCAGTGTCAATATTTGCACTGAAGTTCCAGGTAGCTGCTTGTTTGTTGTTGACACTGGACAATCTTCGAATGTGAACAGTTTGAAGCACTCGTGTTTTTGACTTTTGGAAAAGATTTATTGTCATCACAGGACACAAGTGAGAACTTTTGCAGACTAACACTGAAATTCATCAGTGATTCTTATTAAATTTGTAAAAACAACCTAATGTATCAGTCCAAATCCTAAGTGCCCTTCCGTGAACTAATTTTTCTCCTTTTGTGATTTATGTTTCTTCCATTTGTTCATCAATTTGCATACTTCCCACTTAAATGTAGTACACTACATGTCAGTACACTTACTGGAAATGACCACATTAGAATGCATGAGCAACCAGCATGTCTGCTGGCATTGATTGCTCATTTTACGTAAAAATGAAAGTGTTTCTGTGCACCCTGATTCACGCACACAATAAACATAATCTCTTCTATCCGACAAAGGTGTAGTGGTACTTTCTGAAAACTTTTGTGGACGTGGACAACTTGCTTTTCGACAGTGCAATGTTTGCCAAGCAAGACTTTTCTTGTGTTTTCTGCAACAGCTGCAGCTTCTTCGGTCACAGCTGGTTGAAAATAGCAGTTTGGAAATAGGTTGGGGGTTCCTCCCCTTTTGCCATGTAGCCATGATGGCAACCATTGAGGGGGATGTGTCCAGCATTCTTGTTTACATTTTTTAATTGTTAAGAGTACTCCATCCAGGTATGTTGCCATACTTGTCAATGTAAATGACTTTATGCATTGGTTAATAGTGAGCGTGTGTAGGCAAGCGGAGACGCAACCTAAAGACCTTTACACACTGCAATTAATATGCAATTTAATATATCTTGAACTGTTGCTTTAATCATTAGTTCTTTCAACCCAACCTTAAATATTGCACGATAAAAAGAGCGCCATTTTACTTTTTCGAAATTAGGCGGATACCCAAACACATTTCAACTAGGTATCTTGAAATTCCTAGTTTCTGCTGTTGAGGATAATCATTCTGATGCTGCACTTGTAGCACACATGCAGAGGGATTTGCAGACCACCCACACAACTGTCTTCATGGAGCAGAGCTCACAGCTTCGTACGTGTTGGTCGGCTCACCTTTATCATCAGCTGTGAATCCAGAAACTTCTCAAACAAAACTTGTTCTCAGATCGGCTGCCTGCCTGTTTGTCCTGCTGCTTGTATCATGACTGACTGTTGTGCACAATGATATCATGTTAAAGTCTGTCAGTTTAAAAGAAAAGGGAACATTTATTTACGACATCATTTTAGTTTTCCACCCAAAACTTTAGGTACAATGATTTAAAAAATGTGTTTTTGCCATTTTGAATCCATCATTTCTTCTGAGACTGAGCTGGTGTGATTATTTTCAGCTTTGAACAACTATTGCAAATTTGCACCGTTGCCGGTAGGATTAGTTTTGATGTTAAGTGTCTGCCGGCAAGTATTTCACCATATTGTGTAATTTATTCTCGCCTCCAGAGTGTAAAGACCTTCACACTTCCACCTGCCTGATGTTTTTCCAGCAGCAGCATCACCTGATCTTCTTCTCCTCTCCACTGACATGCAATCACTTTCCCATCAGTCTCCTCTGAAGACATACTACTATTCCACCATCCTTTCCCGCATTGTCTTACTGCACTTTGCCTTATAGCTTTCCAGCATGTCATTGTTATGTTTTGTAACCTCTGCCTGTTAACCATGATCCAGATATTTGCCTCAGCCTTTTTGCCTTGTCTGCCTGCCTGGTGTTGGATTTTGTACATGAACTGAACTTAGTGCTTTAGTTGACCTGCCTGTTGCCTCTGTATCAGGCTTTTGGGTCCTTTTTTCTGAACCGAAACAGTAGTTACCTCTGCTAACAGCTGCTGAGACTGCCAAACATTTTCTCACTTCATGTGTGACCTTATTTCTGCTTGATATTGATGCCTAAAATAAGTACTTTGCACTTTCTGTTACCCAATATCTGTTTCCTGTTCATGCTGCAGCATCACATACAACCAAGTAGGCTAATGTTGTATATTTGAATTACAGTTTATTAAAAAAAAAAAAAAAAAAAGGGAATAAAATGAGAAATACCAGGAAAAAATATAGTTATTTGTGAATTTGTTTTCCAGCTTAACCTTTTGCTTCATTTTCAAACTCATGAAGAATCTAAGCAAAACAACAATGTTAATGCAACTACTGGCCACACAACACCAACAAGACTTCTTTTGAATTTGTGTCAACAGGACAGTGATATAGCTGACAATATGGCTACCTAACAAGATAACAGCTACTAGCCACATTGCCAACAAGAACTTAATGAATGTGCTCGTGTCAACAGGCCAGTGATATACCAGATGGCCAACTAGCAAGCTAACAACAACTAATCACACATATTGCGAACGAAAACAAGTCTTCTGTGCTGTGCCTCCTATTTTATAGCATCTATAATAATGCAAGCATTGTTATACTTTTCATACTGTTCTCAAATTATTCCACGAAGCATCGTAATGAATGCGACACAAATAACGGTTACAAACCACAATGTCTACCATCAAAATCAGTGCAGACAGTTGAAAAAGAAGGAAACGGCCAGAGGAGAATTGTCTGTGCGGTGAATAGTGAATGAGTGGGTGATTTCGGGCACCGCACATGTCCTTGTAAATCTGAAAATGCATCTCGCTGTTCACTGTCACTGTTAGCCAAGATCTGAGACCTCCAATATGGCTGTCAGGGGATATTTCACATCACATCTATTCTATAACCAGCTGCAAATGACCCAGTGGATACGTGGGTCAAATTGGGGTGTATGATTGTCTGTTCTGTAATCCATCACAGCGTGTGTTTGTATGTCCTGACAGAGCGACGGATGAATAGAGAGAAGAGTGAGGAAGGCAAATGAGACGGCGCACAGATAGAGCAAGAGGGCACGAGGCAATAGGCTGTGGCGTCTTATATCATTTCATAAGGCAGCAGATGCGCCATCAAATTCAATTAACAGCTTAGCCCCCGCCAAATGACACTGGCTTAGCCTGACCAAAATGACATCAGGGAATATGAGAGCTTTTTTTTTTTTTTTCCTGGAAATCCCTGTAATGTTTTCACTCATCCCAAAGTGACACAAGCTTCCGCTCGCTGCCACTCACATCTTACACATCACCGCTGTAATGGACTGGCAAGAATTGATTATGAAACCCGGTAGTAACAGATCATTTGATTACTCAACCCCCCTGAGAAAACACAATTATTTCAAACACATAGGAGGCACCCCACAAACCTGCCAGCCTAATGAAAGATAATCAGTTCATAATCAGCAACTTAGGAATTGTACTGAAGCTGACAAATCTAATTTCAATCCCATCAACCAAACTCAAATCAGTGGGGCATCTCCACAGTGAGACATGGACCAATCACCCTCTCACTTTTTTAATCTTCCATCTCAAATAGAACAGTAATTTCAATGATTTATAGATTTGTGATTTTACAATGGTTTCTGTTTACTGGTAACTCAATCTATAATTTAGAGTGGAAATAATCTAATGTAGCCACAGATTCACAATAACAAGTGCAGCATTTCAAACAGAAGACGGAGCTCAACGAGAATTGAGTGACAGGCACCTCCCAAGTGATATTGTGCACAACTCATTCTCTGTGAATCAGGGCATTAACACAAACATCAAACAGACTTATGGATCCGTTTTTTAGTCGACATGAAATAAACCTACCAGTGTTAAGGCTGCACAAAGAAACTGAGGTGGTGGGACCTGTTCTTTGTGTATCTCTAATGTCTGTACAGTACTTACAAATATGGTGTGATATAGTCTTCAGCTAGATCATAGAGTGATTTTACATCCACCTTGTTTGGTCCAGACCTTCATCTTTGTTTGGACCAAAAGGCAATAATTCGGTCCGACCAAAAGAGGGAGTATCCGTCCGGATCAACCTGAACCCCGATTGGATTTATCTGCAGTCTGAAAACACTTGTTGGACGGTTCTGACAAACCAATTAATGCCAAGTATAGAGAGACACAGGCCATGCAGGTGGTGACGACAAAATGGAGGCGTGTCATACAAAATGTTTTAGTGCACTTGCAAAATTAAATGAAACCAAACTACTCTGATCAGATATGTAAAATGTAACAAAAGCATGAACTTTGGTTTGGACCTTCAGGTGTGAAAGCATCCTTAAGCACAAAGTCAAAGGCTCTCTTCTGTTAGAGGGTAACACAGAGAGAGAGGACCTGAGCTCTAATAGGGCAGCTAACTCCAGTTTTCTATCTGTCTGGGGAGCAGATGTCAGCAGTCCTGATCCTTCTCTCTGAGAAATCCGACCACCAGGAAAAGCATGTCCTCACACTGTTGTTAAATGTTTTTCTTACCTCTAGACAGAGGAAAAGAGAGTCTGAGAGAGAGAAATCCATTCTTGATTCTTACTTAAAAACAACTACAACATTATTTTAAACCCAAAGTATAATCATTACTGTAAAGCAACAATGTACTGTGGCAGCACAATAAAATTGTCAGAGCGAGCTACACTTGAAAAATACAGACTCAAAACAATGAAGGACAATAACAAGAGTATTGATTATTTGAAAAATGTATTTGATGTTCATCCAGAAATGTTTTTATCGACTAATTTAATCCGTGTTATTGTCATATATTCAGTCCATTTCTATCGATTCAATGTTCTTTCAGAAGTTATGTCAGTTCAAAAGATTAAGTAAACTTTCAGACATGAAAAACACGAGGAACTGCATTGAAGAAAAGGTTTAATTGGACCGGTGGAACGTGTCTCTCCCGAGGCGGTAACATGGAAGAAAAGTGGGGGATGGAGTCAGATAAAGAAAAGCAAGTCAGCAGCTCTCCTAGACTGAAGAAGGGGAGATGTGTTCAGTGACAGGAAAGGGTTAAGGGTCGGTGTGACAATGTCACTACTCCCCCATAGTAGGAGGAATGATAGGGGGGGAATTGTCTCTGGGGAAAACAAGAAAGGGAACGCACAGACGGTTAAAGATGGCATGGATGCATCAGCCGTCCATACTTGCTAGCATCAAAGTGCACTGAAGTGGATAATGGATTTATGGATTTAGCAGCATATTGCTTTTACAGGAAGAGTGAGTGAAACTCGGAAATTGAAAATTCTCCAAATAAAAACATTACCACATTATATCACAATATACAAAGTGGAATTGACTTTATTTAATTGTGTACACGATGAGCTACACAGAGCTGCACCAGACTTTACATCCAGAAGCACACAGTTTGATAAGATGATATATAAATTGGGTCCAACAATATAGACAGAAACTAGGTCACTAGAAACTGAATTAATATCATTGAGATTTGAATTTTAATTGCTCAACTTCAATAATTGCATTACTACAATAATTTCAATCACTTAATTTGAATATGTAATTTCTAACTTCAATAATTGCATTGAGAAACTGAACCTGAACAGCACAAGTTCAAACTGAGTTTATTTGTTGAAACTGAATTTCAATGAACTTGAAACAGAATATTCAAGTATGAAATTGAATTTATTTGCTCAAAAACCATATTTGATACTCGTGAAAATCCAACTCTCTCTGTTCTTCTACATTCAGTTCTCACAAGTCAAATTAAGATAATGAAACTCAATTTGTCGAAATGATTATGATCTATTTTCATCTATTTTCAGATGAACCCAGAAGTGACGTCTATTTTTAAATACAGCCTATGCTCTTTACTATGGGGAAAGAGGAATACCACCGATGTCCACTAGGGGCTGGCTCCAATAAACTGCCATTGAACTTCTCATGAAATACAAAGCCAGAATTTTTTTTTTTTAAAGTAATTATGGTGTCTTTCACAAAAGTCACTCCTTCTTATTTGGTTTTCTGGCAGTCCATCTGAAAATAATTCCATCATCAATTATATATTAAAGCCTCAAAAAGAGGTTTGTTTGAGGGTGTGTCTGTTTGATTTACAGGCCCATGGTGCAGTCAGGTGGACGGGGCGAAGTGTTCTCGGGTTCTCAGTCAGATCGAGTCAGATCCACCGCTGGCTCCTCCCCAGCTCATCCAAATATGGTCACTTCTGGCTCCAAAAAAAACAAGATGGTGACGACTAAAGTGCCCAACTTGATGCTTCAAAACAACAGTTCACAAACCAACATCATGGTTGGTTGTAAAACCCTATGTCTCCAACTCTTTAGTTCCACGATTCTCTTACTCATTTTTACATTAGCAAAGAGAACAAGTAACTTTGTAGGGCATGCCGAGGTCAAGTGGACAGTTAACGCTGAGTACAAGGTTATTTATTGCTGTGCTTATATTACAATGAATTTGGTGTCTAAACAGATCAGTATTGATTCAATATTTATTTCCTCCCTTGTTTGAATGTAGAATTTCAGTACCAGCTTTAATACATGTGCATATCATAAAAATAACTTTCCTTCCTTTCATCCTGGTCTGGGCATTATGTAGCTGTTAAAATTATTCTCATGTCAAGTATATCTCCAATCATTGGTCTCCAGCTCACATTTCACTTGACCACAAGTCATGAGAAACATAAGCATAAGCCAGCGAGGACAAATAGACACAAGTGTGTGTGCACTGTGTGCCTGTATTATGCCTCCGTTTAGTGAATAATGTATGAGCTGTCTGCTCTGTGTTTCTCTGACAGATGCTCTCCTCTGTCACTCATCCAGCACTACCCACCCCCCTCACACACACACACACACACACACACACACACACACACACACACACACACACACACACACACACACACACCTCAACACATCCTGGTTATGTCCGGAGGTCACACAAGAGCACGGAGGAGACGGTACGGTTGCTTCCACGCCAAACAAATGCTGCCCCATTTACTCCAAACATTATCATGGCTGCTTTACAGCACAGTGAGTCAAAGTCAGGCTTCATTATAGTCAGCTGAGGGCAAGAGTAAAAGCTTTATTAAGTGGATATTGTTCACACAAAGCAGAGGAGAGAAGCAGTGAGGGAGAGATGGCATCACGGTGCCAAACAGACTCTCCTTTTAAGTCAGCATCAGTGGAACTTATCAGAGCTCTGGAAATCAAGATGAGAGGTTGGAATGAGAGACTTTTGGGGGGAAAAAAAGAAATCTGTTGGCGGTGAGCACAGCCGTGTAATTTCCTCTCCTGGCTTTCAAAGGCTCTTCCTATCACCGCCATTGATCTAGTGTGTCTGGGGGATCTCGCTCTGTCTCTCTCTCTCTCTCTCTCTCTCTCTGTCTCTGGTCTGTCTGGGGGGAGAAACCAAAGGAGGCGAGTGGGAGTGGGAGGGGAAGGAGGAGAAGAGCAGGAGGAGGGAAGAGAAAGTGCAGAAGACAAGATAAAAGGGGCTGATGAAAATAAACAAGATAAACACTCATAATTGGCATTTCGAGCAAAATACCATTTGATAATAACTCTGAACTATTTAATTATTTTTCAAAGACCCCTCCCCTCCTCCACCACCTGCCATCACCTTCACACACACACACACACACACACACACACACACACACACACACACACACACACACACACACACACAGACAGACAGACAGAAAGAAGGAGAGAGTCACTATGTAAATCAGGGCTCAACAAATGTCAAACGAAGCATGTCTGCAGCTTCATCTTTGAGATGAGGGCTGTTGTTTCATCTGCACGTCCAACATCAAACTTACCATTGCCATTGATTGCTGATCTGTCTGCTCTGTGCTTCGCTTTCAAATGACTCTGCATTGCTGTGGTAGACTTATGATTTGCTAGCTTTACCAGGCTGAATTTACACTGCACCTCATAGATTTATTTGTTGTAGTTCCACACACAACGTTTTGTTGGCTGAACTAGTTTTTGCATGTTTCCGCTGTTTGTACCGTAGCATCTGCACTTACATTGCCACACGTTTTAACCAAGCGGCAACCAACAGTGAAGTCACCCATTGTTTTGTAAATGACTGTAATGAAGCCTCAAGTTATTTGAATGAGCTGGGGAGGAGTGAGCCGGGGTTCTGACTCGATCTCATTGGAAACCCGACGATCCTACATCCCGCCCACCGATAGCCTTAACCTGACTGCACCACAGCCCTGTGACGCATCTTTTTGAGGCTTTTTTTTTCTAATTAATGACGGGATTATTTTCAGAGGGACCACCAGAAAATGAAAAAGAAGGAGTGAGTTTAGCTAGCAAAACCAAAATAAGGTCATATATTACTATTATTTATTGACTTCGAAATTTATGAGACTAGTTGAATGGGAGTCTATGGAGCCGGAGGCCTTTTGGAGCCGACCTCTAGAGGTACTCGGTGGTATTACAGCTCAAGGCACCTCAGCATTGGTCTCACTTTTCAGACCCGGAAACTACGTCCACTTTTATTTTCAGTCTATGGTTTTAACGGAGCCTGGAAGAAGAAGGTTCTTATTCGCCTCCTTTTCTTCTTTATTGGTGTTTGGCAAATTGCTTTTATGTGCATCACCGCCACCTTCTAGCGGTAGTACACATTACTACCAGGTGTTAGTCAAAAATAGGCAATAAATCCAGACAATAGTTGCATAAATGGATAAATTTAAAAAAAAAAATGTCATTACTATTAGAAAATTCGAAAAATCATGTCCCATCCCCAATAAACACCAAACCTGAAGAAAATACATGGAGAAAAAAATATGAGGAGAGAGCAGGGGAAACCTTGATGTGTCTTTTGCTACACAGTCATTATCAACCTTTTCTTCTACCATTCTTGTTTCAAACCTGATCCTCGGTCCTCTCCCTTCAACCTCCTACCCTGCAGCATCTACATAATGAATGTTACTCTGCTCTCCGTGGACTGCAGTACATTGCAGGGCCATTTATTCCCGGTGAGCACAAGGGCATAAGAGTCACACAGCCCACACGCAGTAAAGCCACTGGATGAACCGGAGCCTCGCTGTCCCATTAAATGTGCACCCACCCGGTGTCCTCTCAACCACCCCCCCCCCCCCCCCCAAATACCGTAGCATGAGACCATTAACTCTAACAGGTGTAGCAGACGAAAAAATTAAGGACTAAATCAGACACGCACTCTGTGCTGCCCTCTCATTCTCCTCCTGCCATTCCCATATCATAACAGCTTAGCTGTATTAGCAACACCGCCCGAGGAAATGATGGCGATTTTCACAGCTAGGATTGATGTCTAGAGAGATAATGAGAGCAACCGCAATTTTATATTAATGTATCGCTGTGAACCAGACAACCTGGCTAAAAATACTTACTCAATGACATCAGTTAAACACACTGTCCTCTGCTCGGAGGACTGTTCAGCAGTTCCGTCCTGAACTTAACTATATCTGCTGACTCGAGGCAATTAACTTCCACTGAATTATTTTGTAGGATTTAAGCCAATGAAAGACCAATTCATGATGACCACTCTGGATATGAAAACTGTCCCAATGTACCAGTGTACAATCATGAGGCCCCACACTCCCGTAGACTTTATAATTACCAGGATTTAGTAAGTTTAGATTTAGATTAAGTAACAATGCGTTCATTTTCCAATAAAATAACATTTTGTTCTTCAATTTCACATTTGAACTTTTTAGCTGCTTTTTTTTTTATGATGCATACATTTTTAAAATCACCTTTCTTGCCGTCAAAAATAGATGTTGCATTTGTTTTTTTAAATATTTTTTCCAGTTCATCAACATATTCTCATAATTATGCATTAATATTATTTTGGGCCACTTGGGGCCAGAACTCCACAACAGGCTGAACATCACAAACATTTGACATATTAAGCCTCTACAAAGTGAATATAGCTAACTTGTAAGCAAATAGTTGCCTATGAATGTCCAATATTAATTCTCCCCTTCACTTTTCTTAATTTCAAAGAAATGTATCTCCTTCATTAGCTTGCCAGACGCTGCATTGCGTTAACCAGACGTTGCAGTTTTCAGTGTTTGCTGTTTGGTGCTAGGCAGGTAGCAGCCGGCCGGTTTATCAAGACTAGAAAAACAACTGCTTGCTGCTGAGTCCCAGTTTGATGAAGAGTGGGAGACTGAACCAAAGCAGTAAGACCCTGTGTCCATCAAAGCGTGTTCGCCCGGTTGAAAACGTCAGGCGTG
This sequence comes from Embiotoca jacksoni, assembly GCF_022577435.1. Taxonomy (NCBI): domain Eukaryota; kingdom Metazoa; phylum Chordata; class Actinopteri; family Embiotocidae; genus Embiotoca; species Embiotoca jacksoni. Next base: position 15,415,155 of record NW_027185425.1, read on the forward strand.
CTTCTGAAAACGTCCAGCAGGGAGCGCTTGTGAGCACTTCGGCGGTGCACTGTTTTTTCAGCTGACCCTTTGGTTGCTGCCAGACCAAATATCCGCAGAAGTAAAGGTTAATTTATGTGTTGCAAGAACCCAATTTTTCAGATAGTTTGTGTTGTCAACAAATACTGGGTGTAAAAATGTCAGAACAGAGTAGAGCACTCGCTCTGGATGAAGGCAAGACTAAAGTTTGTAGGGAGCGAGGATGGACCCGGGGGCCTACGTGGGTTCATGAGAATTTGTGTCTGAGGAAACAGCTCGGCGAGTACCATCATTTAATCCAGGAGCTGCTTGGACGAAGCCCGGTTCAATGAGTGCTTTGGTGTGAGCAGGAAATCCTTTAAAGTGTTCAAATTTGACCTTTCATTTCAAGGAAAGACACAACTTAACGCGAGGCCATCAGCTCAGAGCAGCACCTCTCTTGTTTGTCTGAGGTGTGTGCAGAGGTTAAAAAGATTTAACGTTCACCTTCATTGTGATCGGACATCTGGTTAAAAAGTGACAGTGACGAGCGCAGTGTTTTATCCAAAGTTCAATATTTTAAACACACAGTGACCAGAAAAAAAAAAACCCACAAAGTTCAGTGCTCAGTGCCTCGTCACGCTGCCAGCGTTCCTGTTAAAAAACAATTTGAAAAATATGCTCATGAAAATACGCTTTGGTGGATATGAGCCCAAAAGCTGTGAGCCGTGAAACCAAAACAACAAGCTGAAAGACGTTAAACATGCACAGTGGCACTGTTTGGTGTTACCGCAATCATTTTCGGTGACCCCTTTCACATTTCACGCAGCCATTTGAGGCTTTGTCAAAATAAACTTTTTGAATAGTGCAGCTTTATAGAGTAAATCATGACTACAGCTGCTGCTGCTCTACTTTTCACAGACCGAACCTTTTGAGCGTGTTGCTCCCGTCCTCACTCCAATCAGTGATGTCACAGCAGGTGCTTTGCCTTTGACAGCTGATGGAAAGCCCCCGCTGTGACATTGATTTTGGGGTGTGGTGAAAAAGGTGCACCGCGCTTCAAAGTTGGGGCCCAGGGAGAGGACTGCTGAGAGTTTTCTTGTCTGTGTGAATATTGTTGATGAAGCAGTCGTTAATAGACAGATCAAATACATCCAACACCTCCAGGATTAAAGTAAGCATTTTAATTGAAGCCCACTTGCACTGAGATTGATATTTACATCTTTTTTTTTTTTAATTAATTTTTGTACTCGCTTTCTGGTTAAATACAGGTTAACCAAGTGAAGCGTAATCGTGTCGCTTGTGATTTTCAGCCAACGGAGGGGGAAGTTGTGCGGATGCCAGGCCGATGTTGGCATGGCAATCAATCAGATGGGTGTGGAAAATCATTGCGATATGTTATTATTAGAACAAAATAGCCAATTTGTCACTCCATTATTCCGACACACACACACAAGCACAGAGAGGTAAGTCCTTTTTTTTTTTTTTTTTTTTTAAAGATGCCTGTGTTGTCTCGGTGTTACACGCTGTTGTTTGCACAGCAGAAATTAGATCATTCCCGGATCCCCCCGGGGTCACACTTCCTCAAGAGAAGGGCGAGAGGAAAACATGTGGATGAGAAGCAGCGCGCTCAGACTTGTAGAGGAAAAGGACTCCAGTTTTTGTTTTTTTTAGGTTTAAAAAAAAAAAAATGTGGCTGACGAGGGAGGAAGGAGGGCGAGTGCGTGTTTGGAGAGTAAAGCATGAAAATAGATAAGAAGGGGAGAGCAGAGAGAGGAGGGGGAGGAGGAGGAGGAGGCAGAAGAGTGGCGGTAGAGAGAGACAGGCCGCTTGCCCTTTTGCACTTTTATCAGGCCTGCATTGGAGTCGCCAGGGGGACGGATGCACGGTGTAGTAGACACAATTCACCATGCAAGGACAACTTGTCACCTTATCGTCCGTCTCTGCCCTTGTGTGCTCCTGTTCTCTTCGCCCGCAGCTTTCGTGTCTCTTTATCCTCTCGTTTGCTTGAATCGTTTAACCCCTCCACGTCCCTCCTGTCTGCAGACAACAAGTGCTGCCTTGAACCCGAATAAGACACCCTTATTCGAGTGTTTCTTGTATTTTAATAAATATCCTTGGTTTGGTCTTGCACCCGTGAAGACATTCATGGTTGAATGTGTGTCCTCTCTCAGGCGACCTGCATACGTAGTTTACAGGTCAAGCTTGGACGTCATATTTTGAAATCCTCCTGAAAAAGCAATATGTTTTCTGAGTCCTTATCTGGCCTTAAAAAAATGCTAAGAGCCGCAACACGTGCTGGATGTAACATGAGTGCCCCCTGGTGGTCACATTCAGCACCTAAAGGAGGTGGTTGGTGCATAATCTAGTTTTATTCTTGTTTTTTTTTTGTTTGTTTTTTTAGATTATTTGTATCAGTCCATATTCTGGGTGTCATTCATTACAGCTGAACTTGAAGTGGGTGTTTCTGAACTACGACCCCTGACCATGCAAGTTCAACAGATGAAGCACAACGCAAACTCCTTCTCAGCTCCTCCGCTCATCACTCATGTCTTCCCCACTTGAACAGGGCTTCGTCTCCATATTAATTTGGCTGGAATCAGCCGCACTCGACTACCCCGAGGTTACAGAGCTGCACTATCAACGGAACTTTCTGATTAAAGTCCTCCTCTGTCTCCTGCTTTGAAGTCAGTAATGATATTCAAGCCGACCTGGATGACACTGAATGAGAATTATAATGAAGGTGAGATCTCAGATTGGCTGGGGGAGTTAAAGGGGGGGTGTCACTATGAACCAGGACATTTAGAGTGGTGCGTTTGACTGCACACATTTAAGATTAAAAGAGAGGAAATATTAAAAAAAAAAAATCTACTAGGAATACAAACAATACTAAAATGATTATAAGAGTCAGATATTTGACAAAATGCCACATGTTCACAGTGTACAGTACTCTTTGAGGAGAATTTATGGACTTACTGTGATTTCAAAAGAGGGAGGGCTAATGGATAATGTGACAAATTAGCAGAAATAAATCTTTAAAAAAATATATACATTTTGGGGTTTGTTAAATCCAAAATTCATGAAAATATGGTTAACAAAGAAAATATATAGCAGCAACAGTAACAAGGATATAATCTTTCTTTTAAAAAAATCCACTCCACTGAAACAATATTGAGTAAATGCGTCGACATGAAAAGCAGAATTGCAGTTATATTTTAATTCTATTTCCTGTCACAGTATTTCATTGGTTGAAAGTCACTGAATACATTTACTCAAGTACATCTCTGTACTTGTACAAGTATTACCATTTTCTGCTGTTTACTTCTCAATATTTGTCTTTAATTTCCACTAGATTGATTGTATGTCTATAGTTAATAGTTACTTTATCAGATTATGTTTTTACCCACAAAACATGACTAATACTGTATGTTGCATTATTACAGATTAAATAAGAGCATATTAAACCGATAGATTTGCTCCCTTGCTTCAAATGCTGCTATCGTGTTATTTCATCATTAATAATAACACAATAACACGGTGCATAAAATAATATGCCAGTTAGAGAAGAAACAGTTTTACTTTTTATACTTGAAGCATACTATGTATGTATGTTACTAAATACACTTCTATTCTTTCACCACTGTGGATGAAATGCTTTTTTTTCCCCCCACCACTGCCACATTTTCACTTCTCTGTTGCCATCTGCAGTGTGCAAGACCAAATGACATCTTAATATCGAGCCCCTCTTCACTCTGACTGGTAGGTGGCAGCAGATACCAACATCTGAGTGTTACACTCACCGGGGCTGATTTCCACTGCTGTTTATATTTGTAATTACAGAGTCATTAAACGCGGAGCCTCCTCCCTCAGCTGTCGAGGCAGACTATTATCTGCAGATCAATAATGCTGCGTGTGTGTTGAGGGTAGAGCGAATACTTGGGGTTGACTGCGAGTAATGGGCCATAATTAGGGGTGAATGTTGACACACTCGCACACACACGAGGACGTGCACACACATGCAATAGCCCGAGGTAATTTGGCGGCACTAAATGAGATTATCAGTAGCGAGGTGATTAATGAGCATCCCTACTGCAGAGCTTTACAATCAACAGTCACCGCGCTGCTGTGATTCACACTAGCTGGAGCTCTGCGCAGGTACACCATACCCAGCACCTGCTGCTGCTAACATCAGCCTCTCCCCGCCACATCAACCGCACCAGGCTCCACGAACAAAGCTGAAATCTGAAACTGATCTCTGGGGTGCCGGGGAAACTTTTAATTGCATTATTGGGTCGTGATTGAATCCACTCACGTGCCCCAGTGGTGGATTTAATTCAGTTTATCTCTCTGGAGCTTAAATGAAAGTGATCGGTGTGTTGAAATGAGGGAGGCGGCTGAAATTTGATCTTTTTATGGTGAATCAAACAATTGAAATGCCATCCCAATCACAAAGCATACAGTAGGGGGACCTCCAACTGTAGCATTATAATTCATTTTAGTGCTCATTTTGAGACATCAGTATAATGACAATTAAAAAAAAAATCATCACTGACAAGGCAGATCATCTCGACATAAACTCTTTCGCTGTGTCCATTTGTGACAAAAACTGCACATTTTCTGATAATTTTACTTTAACTTATCATTAAAAAAAAAAATTGCCTTTTGTGCAAAGTGAAAGAAAAACATTGTCGTTTCTCCAGTAAATTAGAAGATTTATGGGAAATGTGTTATTTCATTTTGAGGAACATAAATACTATCCCAACAAAGACACAAATGTCCAGTTCTTATTTCACTTATCGGCTTCTACCTGTAGTGTTGTTGCATGAATCCACTGCAGCGAACAAACACGGATGACCTGTAGCCTCTACGGGACATAAATAAAACAAAATGTGGCATTTTACAAACATTACAGGGAATTATAGGGTTACACTTTTTGAGCAAATACAGCTTTCAATTTGTCTCAGGATTGCCATCAACAACTATAACAAAAAATCGGAGGAAATTTTCTCACACCTGGTGCTTCGAAAGAAATTACAACTCCAATAAAAATAGAAAAAAATACGCCGCACTCTGTCTAGGTTCCTACGGTAACCTGTTATTAAGATGCAACATTTAGGTCAGTTTTTGTCATATTTCAAAGGTCCTCTGATTGTTAATTAGGGTGTCCTCTGTGTGCTCGTCTCTATGAGCAGGAAAAAATGGAAAGATTGAAAAGCCAATCCGTTCCAAAGTCACATGCAAAGTGTGTATTCACTTCCATAAGGCAGAAGACAATTGTCACAGAGGAGAAGGAGGAAAGGGCAACAAACTCATACATCTTCCGTACTACAGTTAATTTCAGGGTTTATGGGAAAGTGGTGTTTATTTCGAAAAACATGAACTAAAAATATAAATATTGTCAGGTCCATTTCTGTAGTAATCTATATCATGTGTTGTTACTGATCCAATTTAGGACTGATATTTTTAAATGTCTAATATGGCCGAGCTTAGCCATCATATTTTCCTCTCAGCTCGTCCTCAGCGGTGGACTGAGCTGTTTCACCATCTCTGTGTGCAGACACCTAGATCAGATAATGCTCTCTAACTCTCTATAGTGAGCTGTTTGAAGAGGCTCCAGTGAACCGCAGCCCTCCCCCAGCCTTCGCCTCTTGTTCCGCGAGAGCGGTGCAGTGTGTGCGGGGTGACGGGGTCAGGGTGACTGGGTCCCCTCCATCTCCATATAGGCTGTAGGCTACAGCTGCTCCTATGAGATTGGCACCTCAAACACGCAGACTGTGCCTTAGATGTCCGCTGCATGTGTGTTTGTGTGTGTGATAAGGGCCAGAGGATAGAGACATCTTCATGGTGTAGGAGTGGGAGGATTATCCCATCACCGCTGTATTAAATACAAAGACGGGGATGGTAGGCCAGTTAACCAGGTGCTGCAGTACCCACCCTGACTGTGACCTTTCACCTTTACGACAGCAGGCCTGGATCTTCACTCTCTTTAAAATCCTCTCATCATGTAAGTTTTCACTCCTACACTACATACATTATACAGTACCTTTTCCTATCACTTTCTAAGAAGGCATACATTATAACAGGGATTGTAACAGAGTCATTGTTTTAATGTTACTAATCTACCGGTCCCTCCAGGAGTTATTTTGTGATTGCTATGACCAAAAACATTTGATTTTACAGCAGCTTTTCTAAAAAAAAATTATGATGCAATTTGCAGAGATTTATGTCTTATATTTTGGCTGTAAAATTGCGGTAATTGGCAAAAATTGCAAGTCAGGGAAAAAATGTACATCAGTCAATTACCACACTATCTACTAAACAAAAAAGTCGTATGTAATCACTTCCTATGATGATACAACTCTTTCACATCATAGAAATATGTGGAAATATTTTAATTCTCATCTTTTATGTTTTGTATTTTCTGACAAAGAACCATGAGCTTAAAGGTACAAAAAATATAGAATACATAGGGTACATATTTATTAAAAACTAATTGCTTTAGATGCTTATTAAATTATATTAATTGAACCCATATAGGATGCACTAAAACAAAGTGTAATCTCTTACTACTCTAAAGATGTATGAAACTCATGTATTTTAACACATACTGTATTTTAACACGATTGGGAGCATAATTCTTAGGTTTAGACCCCATTTCTCACAAACCCTGCTTTTTGTTTTTCCAGTTATCCGACATGTGGTTTGTTTTGATGAGAGAAGAGGTTGACTGTAAATGAGGACTTATTTTTTCAATGAAGCAAGTTTTGTTTTGAAAGGCTGACTTTGTCCTGTAATGCCTGCAGCAAAGCTTCTGTTAAGGACCGTAACTGCAGAGAAATCACAGGAATTTAGCAAAATTGCAACCTCCTGCAAATACTGTTGAATTTGCATTAGTTATTGCAATCGTAATATCTATTTAAGTCTAGTGGTATTCGACATTCATCCTCTCAACAAATCCCCCACGAACATGGATTGATCGCGCTAACAACTATCACTTGTATATCTAAAACCTGATATGTTTCATTCCTCCACCACGTGACCCCTGCTGGTGTCCAAAAAACATTTACAAAACTATCAGTAGACCACGTGTTACACTTGCGACATGTTCCTGGACACAGGCACTGTTTATTTTGAAAAATCTACACACACATCCTGTTGGTGTAAATTCTAATGGAAGTGTGTTTTAATCCACAGTTGAAAATAATCCCCAACAAAAACACTATTTACGTCCGTTTGAGTAATGTTTACTAGAAACTACTAAAACTACTACCTTCTTAACTTTACCTTATTTATTCCTTGTTCTAAATCTATACAATATTAATAACTGATTTATGAACTACTTTTAAAACTATTGTTTTCAATTTACAAACCATTCATGAAGTAATTCTTATTAGAAAATGGTTCATTTGTGTCTTTTGTTTGTAATATTAAAATGGAATTGAAGAGATTAACATTTAATTATGAGCTTTTGACAAAACCTCACATGCAGCGAATCATAGTGGGATGGGAGATGATCACAAATATATTTTTGTTAGATTTAGTAAATCAGCAGCTTTAATTGTTGTAGTTTTGTTCCTGCAATCCATCACAAATTTCATCATTGCAACAAAGTATGTTTCAATGTAAAACACTATAGTGTGAAAAATGTATTCCAACCTCATAGTGCTTTAAATAAAGGTCAAATTAGTGATCAAGACATGAAAGAAGCACCATTCAGAGGCCAAACATATTCTGCTCAAACCTCAATATTTCAGTTCTCCCAAAACACTGCTGACACTGTCACAGTTTCTAAGTTGTGCTGGCCTGCAGCAGAGCCACTAAGTGATCCCAGCTCCAGAGCAGCGAGTGAGAGTGTACAGTCTGTGTCTGTGTGTGTGTGTGCGTGTGTTCTCCACATTTATCATCCCAGCGATCAGCACACGACTAATATTTACCCCGACCTCATCACTATTTATCCGCTGATGCCTCAGCGTCGCCGGGTTTTGATTGTTTATCATCCTAAACAAACATGTGGTGTTGAACAAAAGAATGCATACGGTGGGAATATGGAGCGCTCTGGTGCTGCTTTCTGAATCAGTAACATGTGAGAGGGACTGCTGTCCGCACAGGAAATCTGCTGATGCCGGTGTCTTCCTAAATCTGTTCAATATGCTTCCTTAAATCACAGAGTGACAGTCTAATGACACAGCATCATCAGCGCTGTTGTCACTGCACAAATATGTGCTGTTGCATGTTGTTTACAGTCATGCGTTGATTGTTTGATCCTGTGCGGGTGGAAGTCAGATTCTAAAAATACCACAGGACACTTCATAGGGCATATACGTGCATTTATGTACCATATACAGTGTCGTACTGTCGTGGTCTTGCTCTTTCCTCCTCCAGCTCTGCCCGTGCAGATTGCCATTTAAAGTGGTTGAATAATTGAGGAGTAACATTTGCGTCAGCCATCCTGGGGTGTGTGTGTGTGTGTGTGTGTGTGTGTGTGTGTGTGTGTGTGTGTGTGTGAGAGAGACAGTTCTTCGAAACAAGTCACAAACACCTGCTGCAGTGGCTGCAGCTCAGCAGCCATTAGTTGTGTCATTATCATATCACATAGAGTAGAAATTACACCTCTGTATGCAGAGTTAATTTAATACAAACTGAGGCTTCAATGGGACATTACCATGGATATTCTTTTGTAATGAATAAACAAACAAACAGGCAAAAAAAACACATCAGTATTCTCAAATGCATTTTCTTTAAGATCCCAAAGCAAACACATACAACAGGAGAAGGAAATCGTTGTTATATAAAACAAAATATTATTTAATCTTACTGTGTCACTCAACCCAAAGCACCTAGTTTCCTACTGAAGGAATAAATCCTCAAAGGAGATCTTTTATTTTCTATCACATCATTTTTTTCATTTTTTAAATATTCAAAATATTTTTCTTAAACTTTAAGGGAAAAACTTTCCCCTCAAGCTTTTGACAAATGTAACTAAAATAGAAATAAATTGTGCATCTATGTGCTACTATTTTCAGCTGTTGAGGAATACATTCACAGAAGCAGGTTGATTTATTTGGAATGGGCACATTTTTGTGTTAATAGTTTTCAGACATGAGTAGAGGTGTTACTTCACTTAGGAAGTTTATTGTTTATCAGTTTATTGTTGCTTGTGATCTGTGTGATTTGTTAAGAAAACTTGAATGTTGCCGGCCTTATCCTTCAAAGGAAATATAAGCATTCTAGTTAAAAACGTTCAAAAATTAACAATAATCATCATCAGAACGTAAAGAAAAAATAGGTCTGACGTTATGTGAAAAACGTCAATGCACGCTCAGCAGCTACCCAGTCCCGTCTCGTAATACCACCCTGCACCTCAGGGGGCGATAATGAGTCACTGTAGCATCCATTTCCCTCAGGCCAACATCCTCTCATGTCAATTAATAGAACAGTAAAGGCAACGATGGCTGAAACCCTGGACAAGCGCCCATTACCACCAGCATGACCGGCAAATGGCAAAATACCACTTTCGGTGGAAAAGAAGTGATAGAAATATAGGCAAAACTAGAGTTAGCATTGGTGTTGCTCTCCCTGTCCAGAGAATCGTAAGTAATATTAATGTAACTCATGTTGAATATCAATTGATAGCTTACATAAGTAGCTTACGTTATAACATTACTGACATTGCTATTATGTAAATTTAGCTTTTTGTTGATACACGGTTCAGACTAGTTTTAATAGCTGGATGTGACTAGCTCGGGCTCATTAGCTGCCAAGCTGAGGCAACTTTATGTAGCAAATAAATCAGGCTTACTGACCTTGTTGGGACTCTTCAAAACAGCCAATGCAGCTAATGACAACACAAACTATGCCAGTAGTGTTGACAGGATGTAAGATGTGGCTGTGGCTGGAAAAGATAACCAAGCTGGAACGTAAATAATAGGCCAACGCTACATCTGGAACTCTTAAGATAGCAGTTTTATCTCGAATGTATTACTTTTCAGCTTTCTAACTTTCCAACCTTGTCTCAAGTCATAACAGTAATGACAAGTGATTGCAGTATAGTCAACCGATCACCAATTTTTCAGTCAATCCACGACTGTCTCTAAAATCTAACGTAACAATAATCAGTTATTAAAAAACAAACAAATAAAAATCTACTAACAGCTGGAAGGTAAATTGCAAAATTCAACCAAACAGCTGAAACTCTGAGAGTCAGACTAAAGGCAGACTGGTTGCTAAAGTGACTCACTATCGCCTCCTAACATACAAAGTGGTATTACAACCCAGGAGGTAATACTGACATAAAGCACCTTTAACCCACAGATAGTAATTTAACTGTGACTTATTTCCCCTCTGTACAGGATTTTGATGGTGGTAATGTAGTCATTCAGAAATGATTCATTTCATCATGGGATTATTTGAAATTTATACAATTATAAAGCTCTCTAATTTCCCTTGATCCCCTTCAGTGAAGTTCCTTCATCCCTGAATCCCAGTTTGAAAAATGTAATTACACGAATCCACAAGACTTTCTGTTCATTATTCAGCGAGTGTATGCCGCCATTTTGTGTTTCTCTTGTCACAGTTCATAACCCTCACCTCTGAACCTGAGCGTCTCGGAGGTAACTGAGGCCAACCCCGAGGATTAATCCCCAAAATGGCCGCCTCACCGAGCTGTTTATCCACTGACCTTTTATTAAGAGAGGGTCCCTAACCTGAACGAATACTGTTTCACTGGCAAACACAGGCAGACCCAATTAATCAAAGCCCTGTGTGTGTGTGTGTGTGTGTGTGTGTGTGTGTGTGTGTGTGTGTGTGTGTGTGTGTGTGTGTGTGTGTGTGTGTGTGAGGGTCAGATTTCAGGCCGCACACCTCATGAGTGTGTTTTCACACTGCACAGTGTTTCTTTAACCTCTCGTAGACTCCTCAAGGCCTCACCAGGAAAGGAATCACAACAGACTTAGGTTACACATGTCCTACAGGTGTGTGTGTGTGTGTGTGTGTGTGTGTGTGTGTGTGTGTGTGTGTGTGTGTGTGTGTGTGTGTGTGTGTACTGCAGGACCCCTAAAATTTAACAAGGATTATCTCTATATTTTCCTTTCATCACTTTTCTGACGAATCCCCAAATATGTTCAGAATCAAATCGGGACAAGCGGTGCCCTGTGCGGATGTTTGGCCGGTAAAGCCCCTTCTACCTGAGCGGGTTTGAGGTTGTTGAACTTTCACTCAACAAGGGACAACACCCTTGCCCACACGCACCCGAATGTCCTCTTTAAATCATTACAATAATCCCCTTCAGTCCAGTCTGGGAGCAGCGCTGGGACTGTTCGAACTTTCGATTAAACCAGACGCTGGCTAACTGCAGCTCAAACAAGGGGCCACAGCAGACCACCACTGTAGAAAAAATAACGCATAGAAGAAGAAAAAAACATGTGGGGGCCGTGCACACCTTTGCACACACACACACACACACACACACACACACACACACACACACACACACACACACACACACACACACGGGTGGGAACGTAGTTATTCTTCATGAAATGTACAGTTGAAAGCTGCAGCAGAAGCTAAAGCCGAACAGTGAGCGTGCATAATGGCATTTCCATACTGTGTCACACAAATGTATATTGACAATGCACACGCACACACATGCTCAGAGATGCGGGGCCACTATAAAAAGCTCTTTATATCTCTCCCATTCAAATCGATTTGTTTACGGTCGGCTGCCAAAGGGACCAAATCTAACTGTTTCCCCTTGAATACATTAGACTGCGAGTGAGGTTAGGAAGCGATAATGACTTCCCCTGCTGCTCTCCCTCTCTTCTCCTCGTCCTCTCTTCACCCCCCCACTCCTCGTCTCTCCATCTCCACTCGTCTGCATCTGTGCCTCAGATGGGGATTTTGACTTGTACTCGTCTGATTGAAGCCGGACAGACTCCATCTCTCTCTCCACCCCTCCTCTCTTCTGTCTCTCTTTGGTCCCAGCCACAAAACTGCTAAGTCAAAGCGCTGCTGTCTCTCTGCTGTCTCTCTGCTGCCTCTCTCTCTCTCTCTCTCTCTCTCTCACTCCCTCTCACTCTCCCTCTGAAGGAAAAGGGCCTTTATCCTTCAGGCCAGGACGCTGTGGCTGCACACATCAGGGCTGTGCACTGAATAGCTGAGGGGCCAAGAACCCTGAACACATAATTTCATCTGTCAGAGAGCTGCTTTCTCTCCGTTCTTATACACTCAAGTTACAGTTTGCACCTGCACACACTGTCCTGTTACTATTCGATTATACTTTTTTTTAAATTTTATTTTAAAGCTCCACATCACATATTTGCTAGCAAAGTATGACACCTCCTATTCTTAATTAAACCCTTAATTCAGAAAAGGATAACGTTCACAAAAACACTTTAAAAAAGAGAAATATTAGGAAGCTGGGAGCAAGGCAAGACAATAGACTAACAACATCAAAGTATTTCAGGCAATTTGCAAAGGTTTTTAGAGAACAATTATTCTGCGTTTTACACATGATTGTATTCTTAACAGGAAACAACATTGAGGTTAAGACACGTATTTGAAAGAGTTTCTTTCCTCTCTCTGAAAGAATTAGAGGTTCTTTTGTCAGCATAAACCACCCAGGCGGTCGCCTCAGATGCCACCAAGTGGAGGTGCGCCAAAGTGGAGGAAACCATATTTTGTAATTGCATCTGATCTACTTCTGAAAGTCTCTTACTAACATCCAATACATATAAAAACACCGTTGAGAGATAGATTGTAGAGGGAAACTCTGCAGGAGGCCGACTCTGCCCCATGCAAACCTTAAAATATGTTCCACACTGAGATAAATCGCAGTCAGGATACAGATAATACCATTTGTGCGTAGGTGTGTCCTCAACCCAAGTAAGTAGTCTGTATTTTGTTCATGCTGAGGTCAACTAAATCTTGTCCAGATGTTCCTGCTGAAGATTTACACTGACATCCTCACACTATGGGGTTTTTCAGAAAATACTGTGTGGAAATATAGGAAAGAAGCATGTCATATTTTGTACACTGTAAAGTGTATAATTCTGTAAAACAGAACTAAAACCAATGTTTTATAAAACATGGTCATGACTACCATAAGTGGAATTTACCAGCAGTGGCTGCACCCCAATAGAAGAATGTTTTTATTGTGCAATGTCCAAACTTTAACCACAATAATGTAAGAATCATACACAGAGATGAATAATCAGATTATAATATCCTGACTGTAGCTAAAACCAAGATGGTAACTAGGACATGTAAAGATAATGACAGATGATGAAACAGAAGTTCAATAAAGTTACATTTGAAACGGAATCATTTTAATTGTAATAAAGTATTCAAATAAAAAAAATAAAAAAAATTAGACCCTCAGGGGTGCCAGCGGACTTCTTGCCTAGGGCACCAAAATGTCCAGAAAAGGCCGCGGACACTTACATCAAGAAAGTGACATTTAGAGCGAATGGTTTGACAGTTAGATTTGACAGAGGAGGCTCGGCTCTTTGAGGGAGCTCTCAGAGAGTCTGAGCAGCTCCGAGGATTCTGCTCAGAGAGTCAATCCCCTACTAATAAACACGTAACATGGACATTAGATCATAGTAGATCCAAACTATGTTTGGATGCTAGTTGTGAGCTTGTGGCTGAGCAAGTGATTGTGGAGTGTTTGGAGTGAAGACTATGAAATAGAGAGAAGATATCGAGCAGCTTCCACAACTCTAGATTAAACTACTTTCATTCCAAAAAAGTCTTCCTTTTTGTTGAAAGCCACATTAAATATATCTATTTCAGCTTGGATGAAATTGTCCACTTATTAAAACTGATATTATATATTTATGTTTTGACAAATCCTAAGATCAAAATCAACAGTTCATAGTACGGTGATTAGTGAACTTCTCAAGCCTCTCTATGACACTACCTAAACTCACTGTTTATTATTGAAGGAAACAAATCATTAAAATAATGCGTTACAAACTTGGAGTTAAGTTTTTTTGATCAAGGCTGAGCACTATAGTTTTTGGCAAATGTTACTCAGACCGGAGTCAATAATGTATATGCTAGGGACTATTTTCAGAAGTCTGTTCGGTTTCCCAGGGCTTCACCATAAACTGTGTATAAAACTTGATATAGCTTTCGGGTCTGAAAAGTGAGGCCAATGAAAAAGCCTTGAGTGCCTTAAAGTGTAACACCATTGAGGGCCACCAGGGGCTGGCTCCAAAAAGCCTTTGGCTACATAGACTCCCATTCAACTTGTCTCATGAAATACAAAGTTAATACATTTTTTTCAACTAGTGAATATGATGTTATTCACTAGATTCCGCACTTTTGATCAGTGGTACATCTGGAAAAAATAATTAGATATTAGTCCTCAAAGCGATGTATATTTGGAGGCTTATCTGTTTGATTGACAGTGCTATGGTGCAGTCAGTTTCCCGCTCTAAGTGGGTGGGTGTAGTGTCCTCAGTTTCTCAGTCAGACCGAGTCAGATCCACTGGCTCCTCCCTGGCTCGTCCAAATATGGTCACTTCTGGCTCCAAAATAGCAAGATGGCGATGGCTGAAATGCTGAACTTGAAACTTCAAAACGCAGCTCACAAACCAAAGGATGACATCACAGTTGGTCACTGCTTGGGCGTCACTTACTGCGGTTTTGTCAAAGTCCGCTGGCCTTAGGTTTAAGCACTAAAACTACTTGGTTAGGTTTACAAAAATAGCATTGTTTGAGTTAAAAGAAGTATGTTAGTAACGTAAATAATGTCATGTAAGGTACTTTGTGTATGTTACGTACGTTACATATGTTCCTTATATAGGTTACTTAAAATAAATACACATTTACATTAGCTTCCGCCTAAACACAAACAGTCTCCTGATTTAACTTCCTGTGTTGGATCCATCCAGCTACCCCGACCTCCTCCCTCCACGGACTTTTTCAGTCTAAAGCCTACCTCATCTGACTTCCTTCTTCGAACTGGACATCACAGCAGTGATGACAAAGGGCACCTTGCGAGCATATTTGAGATGCGAGCGGTCTTTGACAAAACGTTATTGCCAATATATAGTATGTGCAGGATATAGTTTTAGAGACCTTGGCAACGAGAACGAGCTATTGCAGCAGCAGGGCACTGCATGTGATAGTCAATAATTTTTGGATCACAGTGGAAGATGGAGGTATGCCACGCCTACACGATCACAAAACAGAACTTATTACGTTCAGTACAGCTTTAAGCTTTTCGCAAGATTTGTTGACATATAGTGAATTGTCCCATTTTCCATCAAAATAAAATATCGGTGGGATATTTTGGCAACCGGATATTGTATTGTATTAAGTAGCATATATATGAAAGAGGATTTAATTTTTGGTGTGTTTATGTGCAGGTAAATACACTGCAATATGGTCATTTTGGTGATCCTGACTCTTAAAATCCAGGAGCAAGCAACACAAGGAGAGAGGCAGAGAAAGATTGAAAGAGACAGAGAGGACTTATTGTACCAATGTTAGCAGATGTACAGCAGTGGGATGTGTGACCAAAGCTCTGTCAAGCCTGCGGGTATCAACACAATGGGGACAGACTGTCATCCCCCCCTGGCTATTAATATTACATTACTGTCACTTCAGACCAATCTCTCAGTTAAAGAGAGAGTGTGTGTGTGTGTGTGTGTTTGTGTGCATGCGTGCGTGCGCGTGTGTGTGTGTGTGTGTGTGTGTGTGTGTGTGTGTGTGTGTGTGTAGGAGCTGTGGAGTGTGTGTGCAAATAGAAAAATAGAGTAAAATTTGCAGCAAAAGCCAGATTATTCTTTGATCCATTATGCAGGGAGGTAGGAGCTGGGCCTCCATAAATGAGTGTTGAATTATGTAAAGCAGCGCGTGTGTGCGTGGGGAGCCCTTCGTGGGGAGGTGACTATCAGAGGTGGAGATCAGGTGGGACGCGGTGGTGATGATGACACGCGTCGGCCGCTGAGGTCATGTCTGGTTCTCGGGGAAGCACGAAAACGCAAGAAAATATCATGTGACCAACATGTGGATCTGGTTTGATGCTGGATTACTGCCTCTCGCAGAGCCTCTACACGCTGTTTGTGTTACTCGGTCTTTTGTTCTCACTTCTATGTGGAGTGCAGATCGCGTGTTCGTGCTGTATTCCGTGTTCTTTTTTAGAGTTGACCAGTTTGTAGACTGATTTATCTGTTGGCCGATACTGGCCTGTCATACGTGTATTGACATCGGAGTTTACATATGGTGTCTGACAACTTTTTTTAATTTTATTTTTATTTTTAAACAGAACATTTTACTGAAAAAGATTATTGTAGTAAATTAGAAATTGCTCTAGTTGTGTGCGTGTATTTTAATTTATAGGTTGTTTTTTTTACAATTATTACATTCTCAGTATAATATAATCTATACTTGAATGAAGTTCATCATTAAGCTGTATAATATTCCGCCTCCATTACGTGTTTTTCACAAGAGTTTCATCACCATATTTTGTTTGATATATAAATATCAACTTTTTTTACTTCCCAATATCGGTATCGGCCCCAAATATCCAGCATCTTTTCGGCTCTAGTTTTGAGGACAGATCCAAGCTTCCCATTCATTGTCTAAACTCAATGTTTTAATTGCTATATTTTCAAGTAGCTTCTTAAAAGCTTATTTTGGTTATTTACTCCCTTTTAATTCTATTTTTCTGCATCTTTTAGGTTTAATAAATTCCCACTGTTAGAAACTCAACCCAGGATTACTCAGGAATTAATAACGAACACCATTAATACATATTTATGTGGAGTCTGTTCAAAATGCCAAATTAAAATTCCATTTAATGTGATAAAACAGTTTAGACAAGCTGTCAAGGAGGAACTTCAAACGTGTGGCGCCAGAGAAAATATCATGACCCAATACTTACATAGCATTTAAACATATATAAAGTATATCAGTGATGGCAGAAGGATTATATTATATTTCATAGTATGCACAATAACCTCCTGCCAGCTTGTATGCGACTTACACATGTATACGTCCACTCAATGAGTGAGAGAGCACGCAAGATAGAGAAAGACTGATTCATGTTTTTTACAGACACATCACCATAAAACTCTGATCGGACTATTTGCATCATGACGTTAGTGAGTGGAAGCAGCCAAAATATAAGAAAGGATGCGCTGCTACGTTTTACTTACTTTGTTTGTTCTTTTACTAAAAAAAAAAAAAATACTTGTGCTGTTACATCACCAATTATGTTTCCCAGGAACATTAGGTTTTTATTTGTCTAAAAATATCACCACAGTATATTATAATAACTGTAGAGGATGACCGTGATACCAGTTGGGAAGGTATAACTGAAGCTTTTTGGTCCCCTCCTCCTGTTTCAACCTATCTTTTCCATGTAAATCAATGAAATCGATGTCTTGCCGAATGTGACCTGATCACCTGTCACACACGGTGAAACTGTCAAAGCTTTTTAGTTTTCTTGATGTTTTCTTGCTCTGGTGCTTTGACTGAGGAGACTGACGGGTCACTGCCACCTGCTGATGCTACTGTACCTGCAGACTGAAGCTGGAAGCTGCAGCTGCTCCCACCACTCAAACACTGGTTTGATTTAGAAGCATTTGGGGCGCCTGCCACTAAAGCTATTGTGAAATGTGAAGACTTTGAAAGGATTCTTGGGGGAATGGAGAAAAGCTAAAAGGAGAGAGGTATAGTTGGGTGAAATCAACACCTATCTTAAAAATGATTCTGTAAGTGTTTTTCTTGCAGTCCATATGGGTTGGTAAACCAAATTCCAAAAAAATCATAGAAATTAAGAAAACTTCCAGCTTTTTTCTTAATTAAATTCTAAAATCATTTTGACCTTATCCGAATCCATTCGTGGCGACACAACGGCTGTAAAATATTGCATAAGGACTGCCAACTTTTTCGGTGAGGATGTTCTTGATTGTTTGTTGATGTTTCAAAATTAAAAAAAGAAAAAGTACTTGTTGAAGTTACACAGCAACACAAGGTGTTTTAAAAAATTAGACTCCCCAAAGAAATCCCACAGATCTTTAAAAAAGAAATGGCATTACAGCACACGCAACTTTTCAAGAAAACTTGCAATACAGATAAGCAAACAGACTGACACACACACACAGACACACACACACACACACACTGACACCGAGCTTTGTGGGGAATATGGCTGGAATGCGAGATCGTCAACAGAGCATGTGGAAAGGGAAGAGGAGGCAGCAGCCTGCCAGAGTGTTGTTATTCAGGTCCACACGCCTCGGCATCTGTGTCAGCTAATGAGAGAAACTCAGCTCTGTTTCATCTAGTCTCCCCGGACCAGGAATTAGCATCTCCAAAGACAGACGCAGTGAGAGGGACGGAGGGAGGGAGGAGAGAGGGAGGAAGAGTCGCAGAGAAAAAGACGGCGAGAGACAGAGAGAGAGAGAGGGAAAAATGTGGCAAAAAATAAGTGTGATCGACAGAAAAAGGGGGGAGGAGGGGGAGCTGGCTTCCGAGACAGGGAGGTGAATATAAACACAAACTCTCTGTCGCTCTGTCCCTCACACACATGCTGCAGCATATTGACAAGGCAGAGTTAAGTGAGGTGGCGGAGTGTGAGACAGCCCTTAATAGGTCCCTGATGGACCCCTGAGATGAGAGGCCAGCCTCACAACACAGAGCAGGGAGAGAGGTGGGGAGGCGGGAGGAGGGGAGGGGGTCGAGGGTTGCAGGTCAGAGGTCAGTCAATCATTACCACCACCACCGCCCCCACCCGTCCCTCTCCCACTTGACTGAACAGTGCCTAATGATTATTAACACGTTAAAACACTTAAGGAGCAGTGGGAGCGAACGCACCCCCAGAGAGAGTCAGAGATGAGAGGGAAGGAGGGGGAGGGAGGCACAGTAATGATGTGCTCGCGCATGATTTGCCGGATAGATATCGCTAATCACTTCGTCCCTATGGTGACACCGTTGGGACGCGCTAATACAGACTGTACTTCCACACAGAAACACTGATATCAACCTAATAAATATTTCTCTTTTGCATTTTATTTTTTTTCAAAGGCATGGTGCATATTTAAACGGCTGCTCATTAGCATTTGTGTGCATGTGTGTGTGATCTAACTGTGTGTGTGTGTGTGTGTGTGTGCATAGTCAAGTGCATTTTTGCAACCTGAATTTTGTTCTTGCGAGTGTTCATGCAGCCGGTTTGTGTGTACACAAGTGTGTGTGTGTGTGTGTGTGTGTGTGTGTGTGTGTGTGTGTGTGTGTGTGTGTGTGTGTGTGTGTGTGTGTGTGTGTGTGTGGAACAGCGGGGAGCCCTCTCATCTGTGCTTAGCCCAGTAAATGGTGAGTGATTGAAGGGTTTGATGTGGAGTGATTCAGCTGGGAGCTCGTCTGTCTGCGTTGAGCCCCACAGCTCATAATCTCGTGTAGCGACGAGGCTCTTCGCCGCTCCGAAAGTGAAGCCGGCAGAAATATTTTCCCAGTCGCCGAGGATGAACTCAAACCAAAGAAACCACCCACAAGAGTTTCCCAAAAGGAACGGTACCCTTCAGCGCAGCGAAATGGGCTAATGAGATGAGAGTGAGAAGAAAGAGAGAGCGAAACAGAGAAAATGGTGAATTCTTAGCACTTAGAAAACAAAGATTGCAATGAAATCCTTAGAGAGCGTTACAGAAATACAATCTATTTAATAATTTCCTTTTCAAACATTTCAGAATCAGTGTAGCTTACCTGCTCGACCTTTTACTGTCACCACCTCTAGCAGTTCCTGATGCTGTCCTGCATTTAATCAGATCTGTTGAAGTACCAACACTTCCTTCACTGATCCAAGTTTACTCACTGCAAAGGCAATTTCTGAACCCCAGTGAACAATGAAACTGAGAATAGTTACAACAATGGTCATTCTGTCGTAATATGGAGAAAGAAATCCGCTGTGAACCAGTATGAGGATGAAATAGCACTAAATTATTTTAGCAAACTCATTCAGACTCCTAATTGCTGGTCACACCACAAAGTAGTGTAAGAATAGTATAAAATTCAGCCATGCATCTGTGCAACAAAGTGTAATAAATACTACAATATCCATGAGCTTCAGCTGCTGTTGCCATGAAGAAGAATCCAGTCCGAGGTGAACGAGAGGTTCAAATGCGGCTTTGAATTCAGAGCGCTTTGGTGTCGGGAGCAGTGTTTGAAGTGGAAAAAAATTAGTGCCAGTATACTCCCCATATATTCACATGTTGGAGTGTGTATGAGCAAATCACTGAGTTTCACATTTTGAATTTCTACTGAAAGATACTCAGACATTGCTGACGTTCCCAACATGAACTCATTTAATTAAGGAGACGATCATTCCAATTATTGGCGTAAAAACACTCGGTCAAAAGCTACAGGTATTTGGCCGGACCGTGTGTGAAAGACGCTTAAACGGCTTCATTTGAAATGTGGGCTTTACATTTGAAATAAGAGCCTTTAATATAAACGGACACAGTAACTTGCAGCATTGTTTTTGATATTCACAGCAGACAATGTAACATCAACAGGTTCTTCCCTGCTAACAGTGGCGCGAACGTTAGCTTGCTGCTCTAGTCCTGCATTTAGTACTGTATTTGTATGTAGTGCCTTTGAAGCTCTGCTGTGCCATCGTCTGACTCTGTTCTTGTTCTCTTTGTGCCCAACATTACTGTGAGATTGATGTAATGTTACTTAGACTAGCTGCTAAAGGTTGAACAATTCAACTTTATTTTTTTCATTATGACAGAATCATATATTTTCTTACATACTGTTGTTGTTGTTTTTCTTTTGTGTTAGTGACTTAATGGAGAGTTTCAGTCTTACCAGTCGAAGCCATTCAAATATGACTCACTTTGGGGCTTTTACCTCCAAAAACAGGGGTGTCAAAGTAGCGACAGCAACTCCACCACTCTATACTGTTCTCTGTACTGGTCACTTACTATACACTTGGCATTTCATCTAATAAACAGTTACTGAATCTGAAAATAGCCTCCAAGCTGTCAGGTCAGTGAGCTTGGTCACTAACGAGACAGTAAACTCACATAATTAATTCAAAACACCTCTTTGTATTGCTGAATCCTGCATCGTAGCTGTTTACAAACCATCCCTCTTCAGCCCTACAGTTTACACTCTGAAAGAGATGTCACACAATAACAACAACAACAACAACACACAGTTAAATTTCTAACTCTCCAGCTTTAAATTCCCCAACATGTCAATTGTGAGTGTGAAGAAAGCTCACTGTTGATCACAAGAGCAGATTCGATGACAAAGTTCACCGGAGTTAACTTGAACAAATTTGTGCAGGTTTACGTCTTTGTGGCTGAATTCACAAATCTATTGGAAGTAATTGATTGATGTGCTTTTACTTCTCGACTGACGCTCACTCTCAGCTGTTAAACTCTGACACACAAACTCACAATTCAACTCACTGAGCTCAAACTTGAAACTAAATTTCCAGTTGTTTTCACACATGAACTCACACTTCGCCTGCTTTCACCAGCAAGTCAACGTGTCCAGACGCAGCCAGGGTGAATTTCTGTGAACAGATCCGGTAGGTTTCAGTATATTATTCCTCCTGTATAAAATAGTAAATAGAGCCGTATATATGACTCAAGGGTCAACCTCTCCATCTGTCATAACAGGCAGCATTTCGGGACTGACATGAAGCATTTCATCTGTTCCATCAGACAAGGTGTGTGTGTGTGTGTGTGTGTGTGTGTGTGTGTGTGTGTGTGTGTGTGTGTGTGTGTGTGTGTGTGTGTGTGTGTGTGTGTGAGAGTGTGTGCTTCCCCGGGGGGTGCATTGTGTCAGTGGGGGGTCAGCTGAGCGGCTGCTGGGGGAGGATCCGCCAGTGAAGTGGTCAAGCAGCCCCAGATGGGTTTCTAATAGTCTTAATCCAACAGGTCATCGTGCTGGGCTCTGCCTCCACATAAACCTGGTCTTCCTCTCCTTCTGCCTCCCCTCGCTGCCTTTCAACCCTCCTCTGCTTATCTAACCCCCCCTCCATCTACCCGCTCCTGTCTCGCTCTGCCTGCCTTTCCAGAGAGGCAGCAAGAAGCTAATGAGGCTTGGCTGGCGTTTATCCAGCCCTCTATCCCCTCGTGTGTCTGTGTGTGTGTGTTCTTGTGAGGAAGCAGTCTACATATCTCCGGGCTAAATGTATTATATTTATCTGCTTCAAAATAAATATTAACACAAATCACCTTTTTTTTTGCATCTGCAGACAGACTAATGCAGTAATAAGGACATAAGTGGAATGTGAAAAGTAAGCAGGAGTGAATGGGGAAACTGCTCCGGAAAGACAGGTAGTCACAGGCGGTTTAGAAAATGGGAATTCCAAGTTGGACTTTCAGGGGGCAGGAAGGCCGGTTTTCCGCCCCATTAACAGGTTCCCAGCGCCGGGAGATGCGCTCCACCTCGGATAAGACGGTCCCCTTATCTCTCCACGGAGCAGACAGATGGGAAATCATTCCCGCTTTTTCCATGTGTCCGTGAAGCACCTGCCTGTTTTCCATACAGAGGGACTGCTGCCTGAGAAACAAACACTAAACAGCCTCCTGGCGCATCGCTTTGATGCTCAAATACTGTTCCCGCCCTGAGAATATCCTCAATCCATCATTAACTCCCCATTGCTGGAATTTTAAAGACGCAGCGAGCTAATGAGACGCATTTCAGAGAGTAGATTTCAAAACCGGTTCACAGTTTGACAGACCGCTGCGACATTGGTACACATTTGATATAATTTACAGAGAGCAGCAACAGATAGGAAAGCGAGACGCCGCAGGATCACGTGTGATGCTGCTGCTGCGAGGATAGAGACGGAGAGGAGACCTGTCACACACACTGTTGTCGAAGTCATTAGTGCTAAGTGACAGTTTGCGGTGGCCCTTCAGTCAGCTGGGTAAGCACAGGGGGGAGAGAGAGTGTGTGTGTGTGTGTTGTGTCAGGGAGGCGAGACAGCAGGATGTAATGTATTATACCAACAACAGGTTCACTCCAGCACCCCAGCCAACGTGACAGTGTTAATATTGCAGAATTATTATTCAGCCGAGCTGAGCTGAAGGTGTGATGACCTGAGCAGGTGACGGGACTAATTAACCACCGTTTGACCCTGCCTGCCTCAGACAGCTGCTCTGTCTCTGACTCTTGTGTGTGTGTGTGTGTGTGTGTGTGTGTGTGTGTGTGTGTGTGTGTGTGTGTGTGTGTGTGTGTGTGTGTGTGTGTGTGTGCGGACTAACTGTGAGCTTAAGAAATCATTTTATATTCCTCTGCCAGTGAGGGTGAGGTAATTGTATGTGTGCATCCACCCGTCCGTCAAAATGTTTCCGGCATCAAATTTCAGGTGGTATCCCACACATGACTTGATTTGCATAGGAAACAAATTAAATGATCTCGCAGCTGTTGGCAAAAAAATAATAGATTTTTTTTTTCAACAATCTGGGTTTCAAATGCAGGATTTGAATCAAGTGTTAAGACTTAATGCTGCAGCAGGCAGTCAATCAATCCGGGAAATGTTCTCTTATTTAATGCACTGGGGTCTGCACATCATCATTAACATCGACAGTCACCGTCCATTTCTATGTTTGAATGACTTAATAACAGAAACAAGAAGCTGGAATACACTGTTTTTTATTTTTTATTTACCTCAATTATTCAATGAAACTTCTGAACCTTCTCAATGAAACATTACAGAAAAATATGAGATAAATTGTTTTAAAAATAGAGGAATGCAGTATAGTAAAGGGTTTTTCCTATATTTCTGGAGGGCTTTGGTGCTGTGTGAGCGTGTGTGTGTGTGTGTGTGTGTGTGTGTGTGTGTGCATATTTACATAATTTAGGCTTATTATCATGGCAGTATTTTTTTGAAAAATGTGCTATGCCATAACGATAATAATCATTAAACATTGGTAAATCGAGGTTTATAGTGAATGGATTTTAACAGTAATTTTCTCATCCTCCCAAAGTCAGCCTGTATCCAGCAGTCAGCCTTAGAGACGAGGATGATTCAAGTTGTGTTTTTTTTATCATTTTTATTTTTAAGTACAGATTCAAAACAGGATTTATATTTGAAATATGACCAAATATTGTTTCTACACCAGCATCAGTATTGTTTACAACAGCAAAGTCACTGTAAACTCAATAATATCTCACTAGAAGGAAATCTAAAACTGTCAATAAAATAAATAATATTCCTGAGATCAAAATACTGAGTGAAGTTTAGAAAGAATGAAGAACATAGACATCAGTCAGTATTAGTCTTCTCTTTGCTGCAGATGGGGGGTGGGGGGGTTGTTTAATGAGGGGGGGGGGGGGGCTGTCATCTCAGCCAGCAGGTAACTTTAGAAGAGTTTGACTAGTTATAATAAACATTACGAACTAAGCCGAACTCAGCAGCCAGACATTTGCCCATTCTCTGTATCAGAGTGGCTTAAATTGTCAGTATAATCAGAATAGGGGCTCCAACTTAAAGGTCAGTCCACGTTCAGAGAGCCTGCTCAGGTTAGGTTAACGTATTGTCAACTTCGTGGAAAACCTCCTTCACTTTACTGCACACTGAGAGGTGGGACAATAGTCCACTCTTCTATGATGTGCAAATCTGCAACAGCAACCACTTAACTGAGGTTCATACAAATACTACTATATCTGGATATACTTGCAATTGTGGTGATACTACAATTGTACTGCTTCCATTTCTGTCCCTTTAAGATGTGTGACATTTAATTAGCCAAACTCCCCATCTCACAACATAAAGGTACGAGAAAAATTGTTTGTGGATGCACCTTGAGATTTGGGTCATCTCCAAAATTCACTTGATTCTTCTGTATAATCCTGTTGACAAGCAGACAAACAAACCAGGTGATAAATAATAAATGACGTTGACTTTTGTTTTCACACGAGACATGAACATCAGTCTCCTGGGTGAAAGTCCTGTGTTTGATCCATCCAACCACTTCCAGCCTATACTTCCACCTGACTACTGCTCCCATTATAACTATTATGAGCAGCAGAGGTTACATAAAACATAAATAGGATGTTTTAACACCCTTCAACAATCATTTTCTGTATGAAATGTGTTTTTCTTTAAAGATGTTCATACAAAAATAGTTAAGGGTTTTAAGTGATGTTACCACTAAATTGACACATTTGGGATATGGGCTTGGGATCTGTTCAAAACATGTTTTATATTCAGTCTTAAAAACTCTGGTACCAGTATCCAAGTCTCCAGTCATCATCAGGGTTATATTTTCAGACGTAATACTTGACAACAACAATGACGACAGCTTCACTGTTTTATCAATTATATTGACAATAAAATGTGCAATCACAGACAAAGTTGGACAAGAAAAAGTTGTCTTCAATTCAATTCAATTCAATTCAATTCAATTTTTGTATTTATATTGCACCAAATCACAACACAGGTTATTTCATGGCACTTAACACATGAAAGTCCTTACAGCAAGACGTTACAATATTATACAGAGAAACCCAATAATTCAACAATTCCCACATAAGCTAGGAGAGGAAAAACTCCTCTTTAAAGGAGAAAAACCTCCAACAGAGGGAAGGAAAAACTCCCTCTTAACAGGAAGAAACCTCCGACAGAACCAGGCTCAGGGGTGGGCGGCCATCTGCCTCGACCGGTTGGGGTGAGAGGAGAGCAGAGAGAGAAAAGGACAGCATAGAGATCCAAAACATGAACTGTTGGTGGAGACGACAAGCGCAGGGCAGAGACATGCAGCTCCATGACGGGACATCTGCAAAAGAAAGAAGAGAAATTACGCGAGCGAGGGAACTGAATGGAGACAACAGACAATAAGAAGAAACTATGGGAGAGAAAAGGATGGTGAGGTATGAGTCAGTTAAAGAGTAGGAGGAAAGAAAAGAAGCTCAGCATGTAACGAGGTCCCCCAGCAGCCTCGGCCTATAACAGCATAACTAAGGGTTGGTTCAGGTCTACAAGAGAAAACCCAACAGGTTGATTTTAGTAAATAACATCCAGGGCTAACTATAGGCTTCATCAAAAAGGAACGTTTTGAGTCTAATCTAATCTAATCTTCTTATCCTTGCAGCCACACATAGTCCATTGTAACTTGCTAGTCTACAAACACATTACACTTCTGTTCAGTGTCCTGTTGCTCTCTGTGGTCACTTATAACTGTTTTAATACAGCTAAATTCACAGTTTACTCATTTACATACAGTATTTTTCTGTTTCTGTTGTCGGATGACTGAACACATAAGAAACTGTGATTTAATCATGGCCCACAAACACACCAGCACTCACTTCCAATATTATTATTTTTTTTATCGCGCCCCTTGATCGTCTGACAGGATCAACATGAATCCAATTAAACAGTAACTTCTCTGCTTTCAATTCAGCTTTGTTGACATTCAACATAATAATCAGAGTGAAAGTTAGAGATGACTCACTGTTGTCTTTGACTTTACTGACCCTGTGGCATACAGCCCCCCAGCCTGCAGTGATTTGGCTTACATCATAGTTTTGGAGAAGCTCTGTTTACCTCTCACATACTGAAACACATTTACACACTCTGAAGGCTGTTTTGGAAAAAGCTTTGGAAAAATGCTGTTTCTGTCTGGACAGAGGACTGAAACTTCAAGGTAAAAATACATTTATCAGTCCTTCAAAAATGTTGCACGTACCAACAGAGAGACTTATTATATAATATACTGGCTGTTACTTAAAAATTAAAAAAAAAAAAAAAATCAGTTTGAATCAAGACTAAGGTTCACATTAATTCCTATGCAACACACATCCTTGATTACACTGTAAAATCCACATTGTTGGGCTAATTTAATGCCTTACTTTGCCAACAACTGACTGACCAGGTGAGGTGTTGTAGTACCACAGTTGAAAACAGATAACGTAGTTATTGATTGGCTCAAACAGGAGCTGACTAATTCATGGAGTTTTCTTGGACTGTTTCAGTCCCAAGTTTTGACCTATAAGAGAAGCCAAAGCAGAGAGACACACACAAACACACACACACACACACACACACACACACACACACACACACACACACACACACATACACACCGAGGAATTCTTGTGGGCCCCATATGTACCGCACACTCTGGTCTTTAATGACATGGTGATGATAGAGTACTCTTGACCTCCAGGTTTTTTTGCACTCAAGCACATACACACGTTAAATCTTTGCGGCTGCTTTCCTCGACTCATCCGTCGTATCGTTTAGCTTCTCAGCGCTTCTACAGATTGGTGACTTCCCCGGTTCAACTCCTCGACAATAGGCAGGTCCTACCCGGAGCTGGGGAAAGCTGGCCCGCCATTGTCCCGACTGAAAGCCCAGTTATTCATTGCCCGCGAGTTAAAGAGCTGACCCCGGTGTAACACTGACGGAGCTGGCTAACAACACTGAGGTCCTTTGTCTTGCCCGGCCTCGTCTCTGATCACCCTGTAATGAACTGAGAGCTCTGTCGAAAATTTACAGCCTCTCGCCCCTCTTTTCCCTTTCATCCCCCTCTCTGCCTTGTCTTCATTTTTAGTGCTCCTTTTCTCGACAGACATCATTTTAAAGCGTTCCCCTCCCTCCCGAACGCCTTATACAATAACAATGCTGACAGTATGAGATGGGCCATTAATTTCCTCTCAATGGGTCCCAGTTGTTTCCCCCTCTTCTCCTGTCTTCCCTCCTTTGTTTTGCTTGCTGTGTTTTGTTCACCTTCTCCTCTATGGGCGATGTGGTTTCTTCATCCCATAGGGGTCCATTTGACACATGCGCGCACACACACACGCACGATTACGCGAGCGTCCCTAAATGAATCACCTCCTACTGTTCTGATAATGGGGAGTTAAACGCTCTAAATGCTTTACGACATTTAATCATTACCTCACAGGAGCAGAAGACACACACACGCGGACACACACAAACTGTTGCTGAAAACCCTTATCTATTGAAAAAAAAACACACAAAAAAACCTTCAGGACATATGCAAAAATGTCTGTGGATCCAAGCAATGCCCAAACATTTTTTTTTTTGGTCTGGCTAATATCTTTCTTTTTTTTCTCCCCTGAAATATTTCCTCAATCTGGAATTGGTGATGGATTTCTGTGAACTGCGGATGGACCTGCTGTAATAAATCCTCTCCTTGAAGTGCATGTGAGTGCAAGTGCATGTCTGACTGTGTGCGCGCGCGTGTGTGTGTGTATGTGTGTGTGTGTGTGTGTGTGTGTGTGTGTGTGTGTGTGTGTGTGTGTGTGTGTGTGTGTGTGTGTGTGTGTGTGTTCGTGTGTGTGTGTGATATCCCAGGGTAAATTGTTTCCTCCAGGCTTTGAGAGGTGGGCATTCAACAGCCTGCCAAAAGAGCTATAGGCGATAATTAAATGATTCCACGCTTGAAAGGAGAAAGAAACAGAGACAGAGAGCGGGTTAGAGAGAGAGGAGAGAGAGGAGAGAGAGGAGAGAGAGATAGTGAGACAGGGAGAGGATGGAGGAGCAGAGAGAGAGAGAGAGAGAGAGAGACCTGGATGGAGTTGAGGAAGGGAAACAGAGAGAGAGATTTAGAAAGAAGTTGTTGTTTTTTTTGCCAGTGTGGGACTGTATCACACTCTGTTGGCCAACACACAGCCGATCCAAGCCGGTGCCTGAAGCCAGCGTGGAGATAAAGAAACATCATTAGTCAGCCATGTTGGAGGAGTCTAAACCAGGGCGACTCCTGTCAGGCGCCAAACCAACACGTTTAATTCCAGCCACAGTTGTTCTTACCTTTATTTTTGCGTGTCTCTTTTAGCGTCATCATTTTTCAAATCAGCACATTTCTACAAATACAGTCCAACCACAGTTCAGTGCCTTGCTCAAGGGCAGCACAGAAACTGTTACTGAAGTGCAAAGTGCTTCTCCTTTATTTTTTTCATGACTCTTCCTTCAATTTTCTTTAAAATTTTGACAACTTTAATCCAAAGAGCAATGAAAACCAGTCCATATTTTTCTGCAGCTCCACATTTAAAGGTGACTAAAGTCTTTTGATACTTCATAGGTCTTAAATTCATAACTTGATAATCATTTGTTGATTAACCAAAAATGTCAAAGATTTTGTATTGATCTTTCATAAAGTTGGGGGACAAAAAGAACGGCTAAAATTGAAGCAGCTGATGTCAAGATATTTCTAGTTTGGGTTCAATTCCTTATGATGCAGCTCAATAGCGTTTCTTCTACCTGTTCAATGCAACTTTGCTCAAACTCAAAGCTCCAAGCTTCATCACATGATGTTGCTTTTTTCTATTTTGTATGGTAGTTCTATTTGTGTTTCGGACAGTTGGTGAGACATACTGAGCCAATTAAAGACATCACTTTATTTTACTTTATTTGCTTTGATATTTCATAAACTGATGAAAATAATGACAACAAAAAGTGTCAGCTTTCCTATTTCGTTGTCAGCTATGCAATAATAATTGACCAAATCTTGTCACTCATGTAGGACACAATTTTCAAGTTTTATCTTTAACGTTTTTACACCTGAAAGTCTGGACCAAGGCCCAACCAAAGTCCAGGTTTTTGTTAGCTTGTATACATTTGATCTGATTAGTTTCGCAATTTTGGAGTGCACTAAAAAACTTTGAAGGACATACCTTCACCCCGTCTTCATCTCCCACTCGGGATGAGTCTTGCTGTACTTGACTGATTAGTTTGTAGACAGGCGTGCGTTTCACATCGGCGGGTTGTCAATTCGGTCAGTTGCCTTTTACGTTTGAATGGCGAAAAATGTGATTGTTGCCAGTATAATTTCATTGTTATAATATTACTACAAGCACTTACTTTCTGCTCAGAAGTTATACATTTTGTCATCTTTTTTTTTTTTTTTTTTTTTAATTAAACTTTTAATTCCTTTGTCTCTTTCTCTCCATATTTTTATTTCTCTTCCGGTTCTTTTACTTCTTATATTGTGTAATGATTGACAATAGTCTGCCTCAGACTTCTGTAAAAAATTCAAACCATCCAGACAGTGTTTTCACACTGCAAAGAAAAAAACAAGTCATGCTTCAGTTTAATCCGGACCGAGACCACCTCTTTTGATTGGACCAAATTTTGGTCCTTTGGTTCGGACTGTTGTCCTTTCACACCTGCTATTTCAGTTTAAGGCCAAACTGAAAATTTCAAGGGTCCGGACCAAACAAAGTCTGACGTTCATCTTTCCTCACCTCCTAACCACTACTTCGTGAACTCAGGATGTGAACCCCAGTTATGTTACCAAACTCCTGCACTTTGTAACATGTGTAAATATGGCATATTTGTAATTATATCACATATAAAACAACATTTAACGTGAGAATTCAGATTTAGGGAATTTTGGACATTAGAAACATCCTTCAGATGTATGATTTTCATGCATTTCAAATGTAAAATAATATTTTTTGGTTGCAGTAACTTACATTATATCCTACATTGTCTGTTTCTCCACCTCTCTCACCTCTTCTCCACCTCTCAGGCGATCCAGTGGTTTAATAGACACTCATTTACATTTCTCAAACTGCCACTCACGAGCAGACACACACACAGAAATTGTTGCTGTATGTGCCAATTTTTCGAGACTCAGAGCATTCAGTTCTCATCACTTGACACTCTTGAGTTGCTCAGGTTTCAAATAGAAAAAAAAAAACCCTCTCTCTCTCTCTCTCTCTGTCTCCTCTCTCTTATTCTCTCGCTCACTCTGACAGTAGGTGTTGCATACTAATGTAGTGTGTGTCTCAGGGGGGCGAGATGAGGAAGTCCTCTCCCATTACTCAGTGCCCACCAGCTGGGCAGGGGCAAGGGCTACAGCAGCCAGACAGATGGTACTGTCACCCCCTGCTCACACACACACACACACACACACACACACACACACACACACACACACACACACACACACACACACACACACACACACACGCGCGCGCACACACACAATAGTGTAACAGTGAGGAGGAAGTCATTAGCTGGGAAAACCACAAGATTCCTTATTGAACGGGGGGGAAGAAGAAGAGGGGTGAGGAAGATATAAAGGGGGAGAGGGAGGTTTTATCCTAAACTCAGTTCTGCTGAGGCAATCTGTCATGGTTGAAGTAATTGCCCTCGTCTTGCGTGAATGAAGTGATCTGTCATCGGGTACTGCATTACTGCCTTAAGAATTGCTCTGACACACACACACACACACACACGGTCAGAAAGCCGTGACCCTCCTGAACGCTCCAACTAAGACGCAGGCAGCTGTGACATCTTGAATAAACCGCCCTTTCGAAATCTTTCGGGGGAGGGGATAAAAAATGGAGGAGGACACACGGCAAGTCTCTCTTCTTCCCCTCCGTCATTCATAATCAATCGTTGTCTGCACAGAGGAAGAGGGCGGCAGAGAGTAAAGCTCTGTTTTATCAGTAAGAGTAGAGCAGACTTGGGTCTCATTAGGTCAACATCCTCTAGGTCTTATATTGACTTTGACTTGGTTGATACAATGTGTTGAATGAGAAAACAGAAGGGGGAGGGGAGCTATAATTGCATTTTAACTGCTGCTATTGGACTAATATTTGTCCAAGTGGTGAAAAGAGGCATTAGTCCCATTAATTAGGAGTCATTATTGGACTGAGGCAGTGAGCTGAGCTGAATGGCTGCACATGTTGGTTGATGTGCACTGATGCACAGAAAGTTTAAAAAAAATTATACAACTCATGCTACTATTTTTATATAAGAATGTTTAAATACAGGGATATAAAAAAAAAAGCTAATACATTCATCTTCACTGTATTTGTTAGTACACAATTAGTTGTATACGACATCGCATCAGACTCTTGATGCTTTAAACCAATCTCACATTTTGATGTGAGTGATCTCACATCAAAATGTTTAGTTGCTACGTTGGTCTACAGTGCAAAACGTATTTGCGTCACAATAACTGCTCTAAAACTTTGAGAAGCCTGCGATTGAGACAGGTTTGTTGAAGAAGGAAGTCATGTGACAGAATATAAAGAGAGACACTGTCTGCGAAGGAAAGAGTTTGAATTTGTCGGATAGATCAAAACAGGAATTTCACGCAAGAGACCGATGTTTGTGTCTGAGAAAGAAAACATCGATGTGGTTTTATTTCAAATAATGTAAAATAAGTTACGCAATGTATACCTTAACTTGCGTACATCTTGTTACTTATATAAAGGACATATTAATGCTAATTTAAACCACGACCTTTTTATAAACCTAACCTAGTTTTAAAAAGAAAGTTTTGATGTACACCTAACCATCGACAACTGTGTGACACGTAATACAAACCATGATTTTTTTTCCAAAACCAAACCTCAAATAATTTTGGCGCCTAAGGCACCTTGTGTTTCTGCTTGAGACGCCAGCAGGCTTTGGTGGTTAAGCCTGTGACATGAACACATGCAGGACAACGAAAAAGAATAGGCTGAGAAAAAAATACACATCTCACTATTTGTAAGACATCGTGAAACTAATATGTTTTGTGGACCAACTTATCTGCTACACATTTTCATGTTAGACTGGGTTGTTTAACGCTATCAAAGTTTATTATACCCCATTTGTTTGACAGAACCTTTGTAAGCTGTGAAATAGCTGCAATAGCTGAAATGAGAGAATTTCTCCATCCCTCTTCTTACCACAGGTCAAAATGAACTCCCATTATCTCCAGATTATATTTGGGGAGGACTTTACAAAGGTTACTCCGAGCGTTATGAGCAACATTAATGTTTAAGTTAAACAGCATGGATTTTTTTGAGGACTATGTTTGCGTTCCCTCGCAATATGTTTCATAGGAACCCGATGCTAATGCATTCGGTTGCAATACTTCTGCGCTCCCATGCAATACTTTTGTGTCCTCCAAAAATTCTCCCTGTCACCCTGCGGGGACTCAGGAAATGTCAGTATTTGGTGTTTAAAACCAAATACTTTGGCATTTTTGTAATAAATGTTGTTTTGCAATTACTAAAGCAGAAAACCCTGAACAGTTCAAAATCCTGCCATCCAAAGACTCACCGTTTTGTTTACTGTTCAGTGCCAATACAGTGTGTCAATCCAGAGAAGTAGTGTGCTAATATGTGCAGTAATGACGTGGACATACAACATAGAGTGACAGCATCACACCTCACCGTGCTGACTGATGCTGTCAAAGCGGACACCGGTTTTACTGTTCATGCAGAAGAAGGCGAGCCGATGCAGGGAAATACAACACTGTCATATCCTGACATGTAACACCCATCGTCATGAAAGTACAATCAGTGTCTGTCTGATGGCTTGTGTACACAGAAAACAATGGGTGTGGAGGATCTTGATGTGCGTCACATGCCGCTAGTGTGTGTTGCCCTTATGGGTGTGGAGGATTGGGCAGTGGACATCTGACTTAAATGTGGGAGACCAGGTTTTGTCTCCCGTCACAAACCTTTTCCTATTTTTAACCAAATGTCATAGATGCCTTACTTCACAACATCTTAAAGGAACACTGCAGCATTTATGGGGAATGTGTTTATTTGCCTTCTTGCCAAAAGTTTAGATCGACACCACCTTCGTATTGTTCTGTTCAACATCAACTGATTCAGCTGACAGGTGGCTTAGCTCAACGCAGACGTAAAGCAGCAGGTAATAAACATCGTAATGATATTAATTAATATGCATATCTCATATGTTCTGGTTTTCTTGCAATATAGAAAAGTCTCTACATTGATCCTCTCATCTAACTCTTGATAAGCATGTAAGAAGTGCGTTTCACAAAAATGTTGAACTGTTACTTTGATCTCAGTTTACTTTCTGTGATGTCACTCAGTTTTTTAGGAAGAGTGGTTTTGAAGCTCAGTGTGGGTGGCCTCGACCGTCGCCATCTTGAAGGAGTCAGGCACTGACTCCCCCCTAACGCCTGACTAATCCAAAAATGGGCTAAGAAGTGGTGCATAGGTAGAGCTGAGGCAGGCACTTTTCTTTTTTGCAGAAAGTAGCACCGAAGAGAGTATCAGTCTGTATGGTTATGGCTGACAGTCAATGGTGAAGAATTGAAGGCAGCAAACAAGATGCACAACTATTATTCAAAGAAGCCCTGCCCTTAATCTTTCATAACTTCAAGTATTAATACTATATCACCCAACCATACGATTATTATTAAAGGGAAATAAGCTAATCAAGTTGTAGATTGTACTTCGCTGTAAACAGCAATGAAAGTTGGGCATTTTAACAAATGGGTCTTTGGGGACTGACCAAGCTGCAACCAGCTGTGACGTCACTGACTGGTTTGTCAACTGGGACCCCGAGGACAGTACGTCCACCCACCTATAGCGGAAACCTGACTGCCCCCCAGGCCTGTCAATCAACCCAGACATGTAATGATGAAATTATTTTCAGATAGGCCACCAGAAAACTAATCAGAAAAAATGAATTTAGTAAATGACACAATTATGACTTGTGGACACAATTTATTGACTTTGTATGTCATGAGAGAACTTGAGTTGTAGTCTATAGAGCCAAAGGCTTTTTGGATCAAGCCCCGAGTGACCCGAGTGGTATTGCACTTTTTGGCACTTCCGCATTGACTTCACTTTTCAGACCCGGAAGCTAGCCCTACTTTTACATTCAATGTAGTCGATTTACTGGCTTTTGGAGCCTGTGTAGCCTTTAGGGGAGCTGCACCTTTTTTTTTTTTTGGCACCAACGCATTGGCTTCATTTTTCAGCCCTGGAGGTTGGAGCTTCGTACCACTCCTTGCAACAGTTGGCATGCATTGATACAATAGAGAAAAGTCACTTCAAGATCAGGTGAGGCCAAATTGTCCATTGTTAATGTTAATCTGTTTCAAAAATGTCTTTACGTTAATGACAATAACAACTACCAAACAAGTTTAAAAGAAACACTGGTACATCAGATGCATTGCAATTATAGTCTAGTTGTAAATTCTACTTTTGTGCAGTTTAAATTGTTGAAGGAGTTTTTTCTTTTCTATATTGAATTGCATATTTTGCACAGGTGTTACTGTGTCCACCCCCTGTAAAGTGCCTTAAATTGCAGATGCACCCCCACACGCACGCACACTAACTCACCATCTCCCCCATCACCTCCACACATGCACACTCGCACAAACAGACGGTCAAATAGACATACAGTCTGTCATATTTGCGGCTGGTAAACAAGCGCTGAGAGGCTGTTAAAGCCGGCAAGCTGAGTAAACCACAGACAACGGTGTGCTTAATGAACTGGGCTGCCTCCCAGCACAACATCTCATCATCACTTGGACTTAAACAAACCACTCAGCTGCTAATTGGCCGAGCTGCATGGAGCCGCTGTGAGGAATGTACGCTCCCCACCTCCACTGTTGCTTCTCAAAGGCTTGACAGACAGCAGCAAGACAGGCTCTCTGTTATTGAGTCTTTGCACAGATATATGACAGTCTGGTCTTGCGTTGGGTTCGACTGTACATCTTCAGTCACTTCGTTTATTTTTCATCTATAATTGGTATTGATGTACAATTTCTCACTCCTACAATGTATTTGAGGTTAAAATTTCCACTACACTTCACAGAATGCACACGCCAGTCAAACTTCACAACCCGTGTGACATCTTTCTTTTGGACATTTCTGGTGATCGAGTACGTGTCGCTGCAGGTGTACTGCTCTGTTCATCA
Organism: Embiotoca jacksoni; assembly: GCF_022577435.1. Classification (NCBI taxonomy): domain Eukaryota; kingdom Metazoa; phylum Chordata; class Actinopteri; family Embiotocidae; genus Embiotoca; species Embiotoca jacksoni. Next base: position 15,450,779 of record NW_027185425.1, read on the forward strand.
GTTCAGCTGATTCAAACTATTCACTTATTCTTCTTCTTCTGTTAAATCTGAACAAACACATAAAGCCCATCATTTCCTGTGTGCCAAAGGATTTCGCCCAGGAAAGCCCTACCAGACACCAGGTGTTTAGATTAGCAAATGCAAAGATTCATAAACTGGGTATAAGCTGAATTATATTATTTGCAAACAAACATTTATTTATATGAAATGTTGCAGATTATTCCTTCATTCGTATTAAATCCAAACACTCTTGCTAGCTGCGGTACCATTTGAGTCTCCCCACATGCATCATTAATCATTTTAAATCACTTTTTTTACAGGTTTTTTTTGCAGCATTTATACCCATCATATCATATCATATCATATGACTTATATGTTGAAGTGTTTAGGGGGGATACCTCAGCAAAATACGACAACAAATTTTGTCAAGAAGTATTTGAACAGTGAGCACTTGTGCTGGAAGGTATTCTCAGTTGTTCTTTGGAAGGTATTGGTTTCTCCTCCAGTTTCAGCCTCGCTGCAGGGTGGAGATGTTTCGAGCGAGTGTAGGGTTTAGGAGGAAGTTGATAGAGCTTAAGAGCAGGAAGCACACCCAGCGGCACATCTTTGCAGTTAGTTCAAGTTCACGTATCTGTTTGCTTTACTGTATCTGAGGTTTATTCAGGGAGTGTGCAGATATTTGTGACAAGGATATGAATGATGTAGATACTGCGGGTGGAATTGATTGCTAACAATACTCAAAGCTGATGAAGAGCATGTTTATGGCAGAAATTTCCCTTAATTATAATATTATATGATTTGAAAAGATACATATAATTGAAAGTTGATCTGTGCAGAGGATGGCCATAAGATCTTTAACTACTAATTTCCTCTCCACAAAATAACAAGAAGGGCTCTCGGGAAGAGAAGACCGCTGTCAATGTTCTATGATATGAAAATCTGCAACCATGACAATTACATAAGTCTGGTTATATTTATAATTGTGGTGACGTTACAAATGTACAGTTTCCGCCATCGGGCATACTGACAAAAATTCATGAGAGCCATCATATCGGCGGGACAATAGACTTAAAAAAAAAAAATCCATAAAGTTGTTATTTTGTGCCTGTCACTCAGGGTGCAAACATACAAACAAACAAACAGAAGCAACTAAAAACACAACTTATTTTGCAGAGGTAATAACCTCATAAAAACAAACCCATTTCCTAGAAGTTTGATTGAGGGTTGATATCAGTTGAGTTCAGTGGAAAAAGTGGTTTGGTCGATGTCAATGTGACATACTGTAGCTAAGCTGGAGGTGCTGGTAAATCGTCTAACAAAAGAGCTGGTTGCACCAAACTTGCTTTATATGTTGTATAGTCTTAGTAGACTAGCTAACACAATAAATGAACCCTACCTGCAGCTTCACTGTGAGGAAGAGACTTCTGGAGCACAGCTGAGTGCAGTCACCAGAGCTAACGTGAAGCTAGATGCTAATGGTCAGCAAATACATCTAAACCGGAGGCTGGTGCTTGTTGAACTGCAAGGTCTCATTTTATATTTCCACACTTGTTAAATACAGAAGATGTGGCATGTTGGTGAAGGTTTTGGAATCCTTTAAAGGCACCTTTATACAGCTCCAAGTAATACGATGATGATGATGATGATGATGATGATGATGATGATGATGATGATAATGATACTGGTGATACTTTACTGTCGGACCACTCTCAAATTTGTATTGCATCATAGCAAGGCAGTATCACAAAAAAAAATCATACAAATTAGGATAAGAGACAAAAATACACACATTTGAAATTATAATCAGAAAAATCATAATCAAGTCAATGTACTTTTGATATGGGCTTAAATGCCATATTTATTTGACTGGTGCACAAAAGACTGCTTCAGTCTCACCTTGATAAAACCTTGTGTCCCTGGTTTGATGGTAATAATTTATAGTCACTGTTTAGGGCATGGTAGGGATCAGAAATATAACTATATAACATAACTATCAATGAGCAAAGCAATGAGTAATTGATTCATTAATCCTCCCCAATAGATACAAACTGTTACACTGTCGACTGGGATGCCCCAAATTTTAAACTACAAATTTAAACGTCATAAAAAGAGAATTTTTTTTTTTATAGCTTTAAGCTTTTTATAAACACACAACAGCACCGCATTATACAAGTGAGAAGCTTCAATTTCAGTATGATGAAAGACAATCACAGACCTTCACCATCTCCCTCCTCACTAGCATTTAATAGGTGATTAAGCCCCGCTGCAGACAGTGGGCCATGGGGAGCCAATTGATCTGACCTTAGACCCCTCTCTCTGATGGAAGGGGTGGCAGGAGGTCAGGCCTGTAAGAGATACCCTCTTTATCCTTCCCCCAGAAAGGCAACTCAAAGCTGGGGGAGGCACCCAGCCAGGATCCGAGGGTCTCTTGGGTCTCCCCTCCACCCACCACCACCAGCAGCATCACATTCATATGGTCAATATGAGCCAAAGAGCACACACACCTCTGTGGCCTTGTGATGCTTTGACCTGAACTGAGTATCTTTGATTTTCCCAAGGGTACCTTACGTTAGCTTCCAATAGACTGTTATTAGATGAACAGAAAGCAAATATCACAAATAAAACATACAGTTAAACAATATCTATTTCAGTGTCTTGAGTCAATCCTGCTGTAACTCTACCAGCTCGGTGATCTCTGTCAGTTCTCAAATGAAGACTGAGCTGTTCCGTCTCTCACTCAAGGACCTGTAGGGGATTTTCAGTGGAGAGGGCTGTGTAATGCCACTTCTCTTTGAGGTATCCATTGAAGTCAGCACTATTGCATTAAGCTTACTGGTCTTCCTAAGGGCACCTTTTCATCACAACCCACACACACACACACACACATACATACACACACACACACACACACACACACACACACACACACACACACACACACACACACACACACACACACAGCCAACCACACACACACACACGTCCGTCCCTCAACCGCCCCCTTTTAAGTTGAGGTATTGTCTTTAACAGCATTATAACGGTATCATTCCGCTCCCACTGTGAACAACAAAGACAAGAAACGCCAAATCCGAGAACACAGCAATCTGTATATGTGTGTGCGTGTGTGTGTGTGTGTGTGTGTGTGTGTGTGTGTGTGCATGCATGCGTGCTCTTTAAAGCAATGCTAATGGGCCTAAGAAGCATTAAAGTGACCCCTACTGTAACAAAAGAGTTAATAATCCGTTTAGAAAACAATAAGATCCCCGGCCATGAGAAAAGCCCCCCGCTAAGTCTCTCTGTAAAGAAGAGGAGGAGGGAACTCACCTCTTTTTTTTCAGTCAGCAATCTTGTTGAACATCGCTTGTTTTCATCGCTCTCTCTATGGGGAATGATGGAACTGTATTTAACGGCAGCTCTCGGCTGCAGTCGGCGAATAAAAAAAGACACCACGGTGGGGTTTCGCGGCCATTTTTTTAAGGGATCCAAAGCGACCCCGCTCGCCGGAGGTCGCGGTCTGTTATCAGCCCTTTGGACTTTTAAAAGATCTGTTAACAAACAAACGCTGGCTCGCCCGTTAATTGCTAATGACAGGCTCTTTGTCGTGTGTTTCCCCTCTGGGTCAAAATGTTCGACCAGCAGGATCCATCTCCTGTCAGGTCACACTGCCACTGATATAATAGGTGATATAAGCCATTAAGAAATGACATTTCCTCTGTTGTGTCAAATATCGCATTAATGAATGAAAGTGTTAGCGAGTGATAAAGTAAATGCGATATGAGAGAGATCATTTGACTGGGTAGCTGGATGTATTACCTCAGGCTGGCGGGCTTATCTGTCATGCATCAGAGTGATCCATCTGTTTTAACATCAGGTCAGAGCTAAATCTATCACTGCTTATCTCTGCTGTCAAGTAGGTGAGGACAGGGTTTCCCTTTATCTCCCGGCTGCTTGTCCTTCCTTCCCTCTACCTTCTCCGCAATCTCTTACATCCTGGATACTGATTACAAAGCCTGAAAAAGACCATTTGTTTGGGCAAAAATAATAAGCGGGATGAAGAAAAGGCGACAATGAGGAGAGATCATTTTGCTTCTCTGCACAGCCTGTCAGCTCTTGTCAAGTGTCACCGTCTCATATCTCTTTGACTTCACAAATATTTAGAGTTTACAGGACTGTATGAGAACAGTTACCTTTCACGTATTACTCGTTGCGCAACAAGGCCTTGCAAAAGTAAAAGTTGCAACTTAGTGTTTACTTTACTTTTGCTATTCAGTCTAACAACTCCAAATCACACTCACGTTAAACGCACGTAGAAATGGAAAGAACGGGATGTATTTACTACAATTAACAGCCAGCTTACCGTTAGCCTTGTTGACCGCACGCAGCGGTAAAACCCAAGTCTCGTCCTCAGAGTGAAGCTGTGGCGTTCACACCACCTGCACACACGCCGGGAGTCACAAACACGTGTGTAACTCAGGCATCCGTGTTGATAAAGCAACGTAAAGTTAGTCGCAAATGTTATAGAAATGTGCTCTATTTCTGCTGTCAGAATAGAGAAAGTTGACAAACAACCTCGTCATCATCCATATAAACCAACAAAGGGATAAAATGGAGCCCAAAAGGTCAATATTATTTGAATGCTACATTATTTTTATTTTATTACTTTTCACCACAAACGCTGCATGTTAAGTTACGTCAAACCTTATTACTTGAACTCTCATAAATCTCCCTCGTTGTTCCCAGTTCAACAGGTGGCTTTCGTCACTCAGAGGTTGGAACTTTCCCGCTTCAGAGTTGGTCATAAACACAACATTTCACTGCTCCCTATATAATACACATTAGAGGACATGGTGAAATATTCTGATGGTGACAGCACGGCTTTACATTGCATTCAGAGGGAAGTGTAAACACAATGCAGCAGTTTTATTTGTTTTGATCGGCCATTTGCAGTATTTCAGCCGTAAATATAGTATATAAGTTTGCAGTAAAGTTGTAGTATTAAAATCCGTCACCAGCTCAGAATACACACGGTATTGTGAGCTGCAAATTGAGATTTGAGACACTTAAAGTCATAGCACTAGAATTTTTGTTTCTATAAAATGCAGCGCAATTGTATTGTGGGATTTCTTGCAGGCTAGTAGCGCAATTGCCATTGACACTTCTATGTTTGTTCCTTTTTGATCGTTTTTTTTTTTTTGCCACTATTTAGAGCTGAAATATATGCTCAGATTTCAGACACTAAATTGAAACAGTTATTCGTAAATATAGTGGATTTTTATAGTAAATAGAGAATGATTCTGGACACGCCCAAAGACAACTGTGGAGTTACAGCTTGGAGCTTTTCTCCTATGCTGGTAGAATCACCATATCCCCACACCTCCAGCTTTGTGCCAAGCTAACATGTTTTCCATCACTGAAATGGTATCAACCCTTCAATGAACGTCTGGTAAGATAAGACAGCTCACAAGTCGGCCTCCAGAGTGTTAACTGTAATTTAATTACCCGTATTGAAATTGTAATCCCTTGCACTATTTTTGCTGTAATATTACTGCTCCTCAGCGCTCGAGGGACATTTTTCATTTATCTCTGTTGCAGATTTAGGACAGAATCTATGACTAGCAAACAAGTCAAGACTTTAAACCTTATTGCATCACTGCTGCCACATCTTCTCTGTTGAAGTGTTAGCAAACGCACACACACACACACACACACACACACACACAAAAATCTGCTTTATGATGTTTTTGGGGGCATCCTCATTTACCAAAGTGCAAATTACCCAGGAGGAAGCGGCCAGTGTTGAGTGGATTGTGGGACTTTATTTGAATGTTTCCTGCGGTAAGTTATTCCTTTGTCTGGGCCGAGCTAATAGCAGGGAATGGGATTCAAATAGAGTCAAGCTGCCTCCTGAGATCCCTCAATCCACCGTTGCCATAAAAAAAAAAAAAAAAAAAAAAAAAGAGGTCTGAGGCCAGTCTAAATATTTGGTAGTCTTAGCAGGTTCATGTTAAAAGACACACACAGGCGCACGCGCGCACACGCACGGCACACACAAACACACGCGGTGAATGCACAAGCAGGCCGAGGCTGTGAAGTTGAATGGCATAGCTCAAAGCCTTCCTCCCCCTATCCCTGCCTCTTTCTCTCTCTAAACCGCCAAACCATTCTCCCCCTTTCTCCTGCTCAGAGGAATTCATTAACTGCCTCTCCACAGAGACACTATGGAAATCAGGCAGCTACAAAGGCAGAGAGAGAGGGAGAGAGAGAGAGCGGGGAGGGGAGGGAGGGAGAGAGGGAGGAAGGGAGGGAGGGAGGGAGCGATGGAGGGGTGGTGGTGGTGGTGATGGTGGTGAATGGGGCTATATTATCCTATTAGATGGTGGATATGTCTCGTTTCCCTCCCCTGTCATGAGAAAAACATTAATTTTAAGTGAGAAACGAGACAGAGGGAGGGAGAGACAGAGAGAGGCCGGGAGAGAGAGAGGGAGAGAGACAGTGAGAGAGGGGGGGAGGGGGGGGGGGATGGTGAGGGTCTTTAACATTGCTCTTTTATCGAGCTGAAATGGAGAGTCCCCTGGCTCCATTTACCTTGGCAATGAGGATAGAGCCGCTCTCCATGAATGCCATTTAAAATGCCATGGAGATTAAGCATCCTCTCTCCCTCTCTCTCTCTGTTTCTCACACACACACACACACACACACACACACACACACACACACACACACACACACACACACACACACACACACACACACACACACACAGCAGTGGCGGTGGCGGGGCTCGTCATAATATGTGTTTAGGAAAACAGCTTTGAGATTCATGAGTAAAGCCCTCTAGGTGCCAGCGCTGAGGAGGGAAGAGAGCGCGGAGAGAGACAGAGAGAGGACCATCACTTAGCTAGAGTGGGCTTTAAGCACTGTAATTAAATCATTAGACCCCCTCCCTCCTCCATCCATCCCTCCTCCCCTCCTCTTCTCTCTCTCTCTCTTTCTCTCTCTCTCTCTCTCCTCCTCCTCCTCTCTCAGCTCAGCCAAGCTCATCAGGGGCTCTGAGTGTGAAATGATGAATCTGAATTTATGGGGATGGAGTAATTACACAGCTAACCTCTGAGGGGGACCCAGGAGGGCCACAGGGCCACTGAGCAGGGTGCAGGGTGCTCAACCTCATTAGCACTGCCCTGAGTGTGTGTGACAGAGTGTGTGTGTGTGTGTGTGAGGAGGTGTGTGTGTTCAAAGGAGCAGATTGAAGCTGTTTTGATAGCTGAGACCGTTAATGGGGAAACATCAATCTGCATCCTCCCATAGATTTATTTTACGGCAGGTTTTGCTTGCATCTACTATCTCAAATAGAAACTTTTACCCTTCTGATAACTCAGGCCCTTAACAGTATACAGTAGTCCATTCTTCTCAGTAAACATGTCATTTTCCACTCCACGGCTCCTGCATATCTCTGCTATCTCTTGTCCTCTCCGAAATCTGTCATTACCTCCAGTATGATTTTGTCTTTTATTTTGGAAAAAAAATAGCTATGCTCCGCTGACTTCCGTCGATAATCACGGACATTCCTCGCGGGTCTGGCAGACCATATCGATGCCCGCCGGCCCATCTGCTGGCCAGGAATGTCCCGGCATACCCTGCGAGTCAGCGGTCAAATCGTGGAGGACAAATTACACCTAAAATATACAAGAAAAAAGTTTATATTATGATATTATTATTATTATTATTATTATTATTACGGTATTAATTAGTCCATATTTAATCTAAATTCGTGTAACTGTTATAACATTGTGACTGTGTTAAAATACAGAAAGACTGTTGGTGCATTTAAATCACGTCATACTGACCTCAAAAAGACGCACATACACGTGCACACAAACACACGTTTCTTTTTCTACTGTGAAAACTGTTGAAATTAAATCACACACATTAACACACACACGCTTACTCACTAAAACACACACACACACACACACACACACACACACACACACACACACGCATACACGCACGACCTAGGCTAACCAATGCACTAATCGCCTGCCCCGGGCATAGGAGGAGCTTGGTGCTTAAGTAGGCTGCCAATCAGTCAGTCAGCTCCACATCCAGAAGCTCCCGCGGCCAGACGCACGCATCACTCCGCACTCGAGGTGCCAAACTGCGGCTCTGTCACACAACTCGGTGGAAGAGGAGAAGTGAAGAAGCTTGACAGTTTCTCTAAAAAAAAAAAAATAAAAAAAAAAAATAGGGGGTATCTTGTGATTTAGACATCCCCCCCTTCATCCTCTTCTTCCATCTGGGGATTCCTACTTCTTTTTTTTCTTTTTTTTTTGCTGCATCCTTCTTGCTGTTGGTGTGAGTTTGACTTTGGGGAGAGATTTACTGCACGCGTTCTCCGGACATGGCTTTCCCTCAGCTGGGGTACCCCCAGTTCCTCAGTGCCTCCCATGAGGTGTACGGGAGCGAGCGACCGGCCTCTGCCCGGGAAGGAGCCACCGAGGGCGGCATGAGCTCGTCCGCGACCGCCGCGGCTGTCGGCTCCATGCTGGGGATGTACGGGAGCCCATGGGCGGCTCACAACTACAGTGCCTTTCTGCCGTACAGCGGAGCCACAGACCTCGCCCTCATATCCCAGATGGTGAGACATGAGACTTTGTTTAAAGACTGAAGCTGCTCAGCTCTTCATGATACAGTACTGCTATAGTCAGGCTTCTTTTTGGTTTCTTTTACTCTAATGCGAAATTAACAAATTAGCTAGACCACTCAGGCTGATGAATATATTTATATATTGCAAGATCATTTATTTTGTAGAATATTTTCAATTATTTATTTTTTTTACAGTAAATCCTCTTTAACATTTTATTGTTTTTATGTTTGAATTATGAATATGTATAGGACTGAACTGTAAAATAATAAATTATGTAATAGAAGCATCAGACTAAACTTTACATTTTAAATTTCCGATTTATTGTTTTCTTTTCTGTAAATTATGGAAATTTTAGGAAGTGTTTCTGCTATTTTAGATATCCTCTTTTGTATAATACAGCCTAGATGTTGTAGAAAGAACAGCATTTATTCATGAGAAATTGCAGGTTATAAAATATATTAGATTACATTTGTTTGTTAAATCAAAACAAAAATAATATATATTTAATATAATATAAATAGGCAGCCAGTTTAGAAAATAAATGTGTTGAAGGCTATTTTATACATTTAGGATATGTCTAATTCCTGATTTTCTGATAAATATCCTATTTGATGTCAAATTCACAATCTGTTGAAACTTTGCCAAACCTTTTGCAGCACAAGTATTCATTCAGAAGTTGGCTTTGACTCATTTCTTGAACTTGAAGTGTAAACAACTTGATAAGTCGCGCAACAAGTTGTTACTTCTGTCTTTCTAACAACATTTCAGGGCTCCCAGTACGAGCTGAAGGACAGCCCGGGGTCCCACCCGGCTTCCTTGCCTGTTCACACCGCTCAAGGCTTCTACCCATACGGCCAGTACCCGTACGGGGACCCGTCGAGGGCCAAAACGGCCACCAGGGAGACCACCAGCACCCTGAAGGCCTGGCTGCAGGAGCACCAGAAGAACCCGTACCCCACCAAAGGAGAGAAGATCATGCTGGCTATCATTACGAGAATGACACTCACACAGGTGGGTGTCACGTGACACTTGTGACTTGGGGTCAGAGGTGTCTAAAATAAACCAGAGCTGCTTATTAGAGGCCCATGGGAACGTTTGAAAGGAGGCACGCCGCCAACTCAAGGCAACCTAAAATAATCTTTTAGTGGGCATCAATCTCCATGTATCAGGATGATAAATTATCAATCGATTGTTTTTAAACATCACATTAATACGTATAACCTCCCAGAAGACCACTGCTTAGTCAAACCACGTGTTACATTAATTATTAGGATAATTTAGTTGCCAGTTGTAGTTTCAGAGAATGAAAAGTCTCCATCCAGATTTCTTATCTCAAAGCTCTATAACGAATTATAGAAACGGGCTGAATATTAATGGGGCTTTTTGCATATTTAATAATTTCTTCTCCACAGCTTTCAACCCTATAGCTTCAAACCAAACCATCTGATTAATAATGTGTAGAAATGTGTGTTCTTTTTGTAGGTATCAACGTGGTTCGCAAACGCTCGCAGACGCCTAAAGAAGGAGAACAAGGTAACCTGGGGCCGCAGCGCCGAGGACCGGGACGGCCGTATCTTCAGCAGCGACAACGAAGACGAGCATGGCAAGAACGGCAGCGACGACGAAGAAGAAGAGGAGGAAATTGATTTGGAAACTGTCGATATCGAGAGACCCGAGGAGCAGCGAGGAGGGGAGCAGAGCTCCGGGAAGGGGGAGGGAGAAGCAGGCCTGTCCGCCACGGAGCAGGCCTCGGAGTCGAGGAGCTCGGAGAGCAGCAGGACGCTTTCTGCGGAGGGCCTGAGAGGAGTGGAGGCTGGTGTTTCTCTCAATAAATCACCTGGTCTCAAACTCGCGGTGGATCATTCACCCAGCAGACAGGAGTGCCAGAGACCACCGCAGAGCAAACCTAAAATCTGGTCTCTGGCTGAGACTGCCACGGCCCCCGACAGCTCTCACAAAGCTTCCCCCGCGGCCCACGCGCACCACGCGGCTTTGGCCTCCGCCGGCCACCCGGCCTTACTCCCGGGTCATGGAATATATACATGCCAAATTGGCAAGCTACACAACTGGGCCAACGCGGCTTTTCTGAATGCCAACTCTCTTTTGAACATGAGATCGCTGCTCGGAGGGGCGCCGGCCGGACACCTGGCGCTCCACGGCGCGGTGCCGGCTGCGCGTCGTGACGCACGGCCGGCGGCGGCGGCTGGCACAGGAACGTCGGGCACGGAGGATGAAAGCGATGTAGAGTCGTCAGGAAGCTTCAGTCCAAAAAGAGATGGTATGGACTACAGTTCAATGTCTGCAATTCATTATTGTTTCCTAAGTGGGCCTCAGTAGTCACTCATGTGGCACCGAGAAATGATCCAACTAAACATTTGTCTACAGGACAATAAGCTTCATTTGAAAGGGAATTTGTGAAGTTAATTCTAACCCATAAATTATTATTCATCTGGCTCTATTTCTTTTCACAGATGAAGAGAGCGACCACAGGCCCGAGTCTCTGAAGTCCCCATTTCAGCTGATCACTGACAGGTAACCTCGTGCATTTTGAAATCAATTTGGCGCAATGACACTATCAACCTCAATTCCTCTCCACACGTCTTCTGCCAAATGAACCTTAAGGCAGAGGTAAACACTGTCACACCTGACTGGGTGGGAAGGAGGCAGACCCCCAGCACATAAATCATGTGATTGAGTCTCCACTTTAACGCCTCGTCAGGCAGCGGTCTTAATATATCCTGCCCCCCACCCCTCCTCCCAGCCATCCCTCCTACCCCCCTCAAACAATGAGTTATCGCCACCTATGTCATTTAAATAATATGCCGCCGTTTATTCACGCCCCCTCAGTGAATGAAGCTAATGTATGTCAAAGAAAGCGCTGATAGCAACATCATGAATGAAGTGGAGCGTGAAAAGACATAAAACAATTTACCTATAGTGGATTTTAATTTGCATAAAAAGAGTTTAACACAGTTTTAGAATAAACAAACTCAGAATTGTTTTATTATTTTAAGACGTGTTTGATTGAAGACATGTTTATTTAAGAGGAAAAACCGGAACACAGTTGCCTTTAAATTACTAAATAAATGTCCCAAATATAATATAACATAATGTCTGACATTTGTTTATTTTTGTCTCTGCAGACCTCACCATGGAACAGCATCACAGCGAGTTCTGACAACAACATTATGAGAAGACAAAGTAAACAAAAAAAAGAGAAAGGAAACATTTTATTTAACGCAGAACAGTTTAACGAAGGCTATTTTTGGACTGGGCCACCTGTAATAGTATTACTGTTTAGCTTCTACTTGCAACAGAGATGGTTGTTTTTGTCACAGATTTGCTTGTATCTCTCTTTTATGTCCTTTTTTTCTTTCTTTCTTCTTCTTCTTCTTCTTCTTCTTCTTCTTCTTCTTCTTCTTCTTCTTCTTCTTCTTCTTCTGCTCTTCTGTTGTGAATGGAAACCTTGAAAATTGTAAATACAGGATATGAATTTGTCTTTAAAGAATATATTTTTTGGGAACTAAATAAATGTCATTATAGTCATTTATTATTGAAGACTTTCCCCCTCCCTGTATTTAATTAGAAGTTGGTCATATTTTGTTGTGAAAATCAGAGGAAATGGGGATGAAGAGGCGACTAAAACTTCACGAAAGAAAGCAGCCACCATTTAATTTTCCGAGTGTTTATCTGCCTTTAATGGAGATTTTTTTTTTATAATGATAATTCACAATATTTTTTATCTGTCAGTTTTAATGTGAGCAGTTTAATTAATGCCAGCATATAAATTCTACTTTTATTGTTCCTCCCTTCAAGAAATAAAGTGTGAGGTCTCAGATTAGGTATTTTAAGGCTAATTATAATTTATATTAATATACATATAATACATATATATTACAATTAATTTCCAATTGACCCTTTCGTCCCTGTGTCTAGTTTGTTTTATATCTCCTTGCTAACTAAACCATGCAATGTCAGCCCTTTTTTTTTTGGTTTGCACGTGAAAAAGTCCTTATTGAAATCTGCACTCTCGCCAATAACCTGTCGACTTCTGCCAGTGCCTTTGGAAGCCGATGCAAACGCTGCGGAAATTGAAATTGAAGATTTCCAGGACCTTGTGAACCTGCGTCTGTGCTTTCAGCCCGGGCCTCCTTGCTTTAATGTTGGATTATACCCCCTCAGTGGCACCGCTGCCGCCTCTGAAATATGGATCAGACGGCAGGAAAAGGCCAGTAGCCGCTGTGGGGGGGCGGCCGCTCAGGAGGGGAGGTGGATGGGAGAGGAGAGGGGGTTGTGTGTGTCACTCTGTGGCATCCTTGACGTTCACAGGCCCAAAGACAGTGGGGACACACACACACACACAGAAAGACAGTGGCAGAGGGGGGTCTCAGGGCTGTTAGTGAGTGTTTTTCAAAGCGGTGGTCTTTTACTTGGTTTAGCAGCATGTTTGGGGTCCTCAGGCCTCTCAAGGGTACCAGACGGCCTCAGGTTTACTTACAGATAAAATTCACTTTTAATTTCAAATTTTAAACATATATTGCAGACTACATGAGAAATCTTTAAAAGGTGTAGCCTATATTTGCACCACCTAACTGAATAGTCTGGTGTTCAATCGACTTCGGCAAGGTGTACATAATTTGTGGCCTGTAAAATGTTTGTTCAATTTTTGTTGATCAAGTATTGCTGAAGTCTGCAGAGCACTGAAATAGTTAGAATTACATAATTTAGGTCAAGAAAAGTCACGTCTGCAAAATAATATGTGTGGAGGTGATGAACAGCTGCTTTTTGTCGTCCAATAGCTTCATATCAACAGTTGATAACTGAGATGAAGTGTCTCTTGTGTATTTACTTTGATTAATTTTGCTAAACTTTGTTGATAGAATGGACACTGTTATAGATGAGGGCTGGACTGAGCAGATGAACAGATTCAAGTGAAGTCAGGTGATGATTTGAGAGTGCATCATGCACTCAAAGACAAAAGAATCAGAGCCACCAGCCTCACGGACTTGGAGATGTGACTCAATGCTGCCACCTGACTCTCACAGAAAGTAGGGCAGAATTGTACCATGAGGACTGTTACTGCATCTGCATCCCCTCTGAGGTACAATACTCCTCCGCAAGTCTACTATTTGGTGAAATTTCGAAGACATTTTTTGGCGCTTTCTGCAGAGATGTCATTTGAGCTGACAGATTCTGACAGTCCTCAAACTACAAGTGAAAACCACTGATTTCCAAATTTGGTAATTAGTAAATCTATTTGTTTTATTTTTTTGGGGGGGAGAGGCAGTTTTCACATGACCGATATGGAGATACATGGTTTTCACAGCACATTATGCTGCTAATGATTTATTCTATTCATGCTTCTATTGGACTCAAACGACCACAACATAATGCAGTGCCAAGTAATCCCAAGTCAGGCTTCATATAATGGCTTTATTGTAAAGTCCAGTTCAGCTTTAATTAGTACAAATTTGTCATTTTCATGCCAGAAATTAATTTGCGTCTTTGCAGAAGATCACATCTCTTACAAAAGCCTGGAATGCACCACTCAGTATAAGTGTGTGTGAGTGTGTGTGTCCAAAACACGAGGTTAAAAAAATTGTTATGTGTCATCATATTTTTTAAACTTAATATCTGATCAGATGTGCTGGGATTTATGCTGTGACATCACAGTTTGTTTTGTCAAACTAAAGGCTGATCATATATTCCTGATATCATAATCTATTCTTAAATAATGTATAATATTTTCTCATTTGTTCCAAACTAAAAGTCTTAAAACCCAAACTTTATCATGACATTTATGCACGAGTCACATTTTCACATTTGGACACTGACATGCACTAAATTCATTTCCCTCGAGACAACCTTAAAAGAACATTTTAGGAGGTGTGATTATTTGATGTTTAAAGACAGAAAAATTCCCATAAAAAACAAAACATGTCATTTTATATATATATATATATATATATATAAAAAAAAAAAAATCAAACAACTAAAGTATCAAATGTGATGTAGTGAGTATTAGAGGCAGATTTAGTTGCATTTGGAAAGAGTCAGACGCTAACAGGAAGCTAACATAGACTCGTAACGGTGCTAACAAATTGCTTTAAACCTGACGTGTGCGTATGAGGTGGGAAAAATTTGAGTCGTGACTGGAGCATCTGTTTGTTTTTCCTCATTCAAAAGTTTGTAAATAATCCCTTCATCCATCCCTTTGTCCTCACACATGCCCATTCAACAGAGAGAAAGAGTCCGAAAACAAGCGACAGAAAGAGCACATTTGAGTCTAAAGAGAGCAAATGAGAGCGGGGGAGATGATGCAGTGAGAGCCGTCATTGATGTGAGAGCAGCGTGGAGGGAAGCCAGACACTTGAGGGCCATTTTCACTTCCTCTGCCAGCGCTGACAGACTGCCATGAGCACCGCTGAGAAGAATATCGGCCGCTCTTTCGCTCGCCCGCTCGCACGCACTTCACTTTTTCTACACTTCGTCCCAGCCAGATCGCGCTGCTCTTCTTCCAAGTGCCCAAACAATATGTTATTCTTTCAAACTTGGAAATCAGTGAGCTTAGCATGATGGAGCTGAAAATGACATCAAATAGCTGTTTTATCAGCTACACAGCGTGTCCCCAAACATGTTTTGGTTATGAAAGGAGCGGAAAAAGCTAACAGATCCAAAATATGATTAGTGTTTTCTGGCGGGTGCCGCCGCAAACTTCTTCAGAGTGTCAAGTTTCGGCTTTGTGTTGGCTGTTTGTTGCCTAAACTGCCCCACAACTTTGGTAGAAACTGGTGCACGGTGTGAAAAAAAAAAAGAAGAAAAAAAAAAAAGCCAAAACTGAGGAAAACAAGCATGGATAAGAATCTCTCCGAGGAGTCGTATCAGCCCCTCAAACTCTCAGTGTGAGCAGTGTCTTCATTGGGGCTTTGGTATTCTGATAGAGGCTCTTCGGTGGGTTCTAATCCCTATTAAAGAGGCAGATTATGGAAGGGATTTAGCTTTGATTTGCCAGTCCCACTGCTCTTTTCTGTCTCCCTCTCTATATATGTCTATATCCTTCTCTCGTCTCCTTTCTCCCTGCTCCTGTGTCGTCTTGATGGGATGGTCCGGGATCTGAACAATGATTGCCTCCATGTGTCATCCCCCTCACACTCCCACCCTTCAGCCATCCTCCTGTGATTATGGCCACATGTATGAGGGCACCCGGTCGCCTGAATAGATTTGTTAAAGGCCCCCAGTGGATGAGAGAGGTCCAGGCCCCGTAGCCCGGCCCTCGTGTGCGCATCTATCCCCTTTCGAGGCGCTCGGCATGGCGGTGAACTCCCGCCTCCGGCAGCGGCTGTACCCCTCCTGCTCTTCTCCGCTCCTCCGCCACGCAGAGATAATCAGGCTTATGTAAAGACGACGTGCTCTTTTGACAGTCATCAGCTCATCGGTGATCCAATCAAGCCCCAAATCCGCCATTGTTCGCCCCTCAAAATGTCTCAAATCCGCTTGTGCAGGAGAGAGGCGCTGCGCTCTTTATCCTGCCAATCACTCCTGACATTCCTGCCACTGTTGCCATGGCCTGGGGTCAGAGGTCGTGAAAACAGCGAGCATGAGCTGACTCGGGGAGAATGGCGAAGCACTAAAGGAGGGACTCTGCGCTTTAACGGCCCCATTGGTCAGCCAACCCGGGGGGTAAATGTAGACAAGTTAGGACTCTATAGCCCCGCTGAGAGAGGCCAACCGGACAGAAAGAGACGTGGGCATGTGAGGAGAGAAAAAGGGGGGATGATGGTGCAGAGAATAAGGGCCTAGCGAAGAGAAAGAAGGCAACAGAGGTGTGTGTGGAGAAAGAGGGGGGGGGAAGAAAGAGGGGTTAGGGAGGGACAGCGTTTGATTGCCAAACAGGCTTTATGGAGCTTGACCTCGAGGGGTTTGGAGAAGAAAAGGCCTGACACAGTTAAAGTCTATAGAGAAGAAATAATGAACATGAGAGTTCATATTTTGGGGGATTTTTTTTTAGTGTATTTCCTGCATGTAACACACTTTACCACTGCAGCTCAGGAAAAAAAAAAAAAAAAAAAAAAAAATCCTGTTTGTGTGTGTGTGTGTGTTAGCTGCTGAGCTGTAATTTGAAATGGAAATGTACCTCCCAATGCAATGAAGCTAATACATGTCATTGCAGGATAAGCGGGGCACTGGGTTAAATCTGTTGTAATGTTGTCAAAAGAATAATTTTCTGTACCCAATGTATACGTAAGTGAGCAAATGTTTAGCCTCGACCAGATATCATAGGGAATTTATACCATTCACTGTTTCTTCATAGGGATTAGTGGAATTAAGCGTTTTGCACAAAAGCAAAGTATCAAAACTCATGAGTAATTCAACAAGCTCCACAATACTGAGTTTACCGAGTGCTGCTGCTTCGCCTGCGTTTATTGTGGCGATGCAGCTGCGAGTACCGCGCAGACAAACAGCAAACACTGTCGCTGCTTTTTTTAAAAGACACAAATTTAATATACAGGGAAAATACACAGAACAACTCCTATGAAAGGGTGGGAGTGATAAATCTTCTCTCTTGTTGTCCACCCATTCATGGCAATAATCTGAGGGAAGAAGCAGATTAGGACGGAGGGCGGGTTTGCGGTCGGGTGTTCGCATCGCTGGCTCCTTTCAGCCATTTTGAAACAATGTTTATCCACTGGTTTGTCATAGCGTAGCAACTTAGCTTAGCGCACTGCTGGGAGAGCCCCGAGGGGGCTGAGGACTCGCTGCGTCTTTGTTCAGCGTCCATTGAGACACACCGTGGCGTGTCAGAGCGGGGCGGAGAAGCTGCACAAAACGAATTCATACGCAATCTCGGCTATTTCTGCAACTTGGGTCCTCAGTTTGTGAAATGTCTGGGAAATGCTGCGGGGAATGCGCACTTTAAGGTCTGGCTGAGGGTTCGCACTGCCACTGTTTGCACGCGAGGAAGACATCTGACCCTCGGTTGGACTTTTCTCGCGAGCATAAATCACCTCGGTGGCACGCCATTTTTGTTTATTATTAAGCCGGTGCAGTCCTGTGTTCTTAAAACAAGAAAAAAAAAAGAAAAAAAGAACCTTGGAGGAGTTTTCAATGCAAACAACTGGTTTCAGTAACTTTCTAGAAACAGCAGCCGAAGGAAGGAGCACAACGCAGAACTACCACCACAAAGGTTTAATGGCTGCTGCGGGTCTCCGGGGAGGGCCGTCGTAACACATTTATTCATTCCTAACTTCCCGTAGTGCTTCAAACTGGTTAAAAACAAAAACCACCGACGCCTCCTTCGGTCTTAACTTCGCTGACAGTTGATTATTTCCTGTTTTTAATGCCTCTGTGCCGGCGCTACGACAGCTGGAAGCGTTGTGTTTTGGTGTTGCCCGTGTTTCCGCACCAACGTATTTATGTTCGTCTCATTTTCGTGAACACAATATCTCACGCACGCCTCGATGGAATTTCTTCCAACTTGGCACAAACGTTCACTTTGTCCCAAGGATGAACTCATTTGAATTTGGTTGCTAAAGGTCAAAGGTCAGAAATCTTACGCTAATTCTGACAAAATTTCACGCAAATGTTCTTAATAGGATAAAACGATAAAGTGATGACATTTTATAAATTCAGCTTCACTGTGTCAGGAACGGAAGAGGAGATTAGTATATGTCCATATTTCACATTTGATCGAATACTGAATTGGTGACACTGATCTTGTGTGTCTTGAAGTATTGTGTACTGTTAATCAGCTTCATCAGCCGAGCGCGTCGACCCGTTTGGATTCCTCCAAAGTCTCCCACTTACATCAACTATGAGTCGGGACAAACATGGATGTAAGCTGCCCAGTTGAAGGAGGCGTACAACTGGTTCTAGTCTAGTTTTTTTATGAGTCAACCGACCTCGCACTGCTTCCTTCATGTGTACATACATGTGTGGAATTCTGTGTATTATGGCCTGTATTCTCACACTAAGTTAAGATGTAAAAGACAGCCTTTTAAACGGGCGGCCACTTTTTTTTTCTCAGACCAACGCAGCTGCAGAAGGTCGTCAAATTTCAGACTCTTTTGAAAAAGATACTTTTCCCAATGAGACTCCAGTTAAAGAGTATAATGAAATGAAGAAAAAACACAAAACTAAAAAAAATGAACACGCTAAACAAACAAAAAAAAACGTCTAAACATCAGCTTGCTCGCGTTGACTTCATGAACATGTTAGTATGTTGACGTAAGCGTTTACCAGCTAGCAGCCTCACAGAGCAGCTAGCTGACACCAATACAAACTGAGCTGCATCAAGATTTTTCCAGATACGAGTGTCAGCATATTGAAAGCAAACATTTTTTTCATTTTCGGCAATTCTTGACATAAATTGGTTTGATTTAGAATCTGGTTGAAATGATGTCTTAAGAGGAGGATTCTGTCAGTGTACAGTAACACAGGGTGCAAACAGCCCTCCTGCTGTCTTTCACTTTGTGGATAATGATAGATGACTCACGGGTCACATATCTTCACAGTGTAATTACACATGAGATGCGTGCGTGTGCACGCGCACACACACACACGCTGTCATTTTAACACACACACAAACAGTTGCAGCGTAATGTGAGTCCTCATTCATTTGCCCGAGTCGTTTAGGGTAATAGAGCTTAATGGAGTGTATTAACCCCGTCCAGCTTGCATTTCCCCCTCAGATGTGTGTGTGTGTGTGTGTGTGTGTGTGTGTGTGTGTGTGTTCATGCACATGCACAGAGAGAGGGGAAACCTGCCAACTGTTTATCTGCAAGGGACACACACACACACACACACACACACACACACACACACACACACACACACACACACACACACACACACACACACACACACACACAGAGGGAGCCGAGATCTGGTTTCCCACTGTCACAGATGCTTACCCGCCTCTCCATTAGTGATGTGATTGGAGTGGACATAGAAAACCAGCAGCCTCGTTCCCATAGGGGCAATCGGAGGAAATTATTGCCCAGCTCCTCTCTGGGGAATGTCAGCGCTGCAGAAAAAGAAGCACTTAATCGGCTACTATCACAACTTCCCTGTCAACCGCATAGCATGAGTTTGTGAGCATTTGGTGTGGATTAATACTTTGCAAAATAGTCTTTGATGACATGTGATCAGTCATGGCGCTCAGTGAGGAGCTCTGCAGCGCTCTCTCAGATGTGGAGTGAGGAGATTAGACGCTCAGCGGCGCTTACTGGGAAATAGATGATTACTGGAGAATGAAGATTGATATAATATCTGAGGTCTTCTGTCTGTCTTTACCCCTTTTTGCATTTGATACAGAGAGAAAATCATATTGTAATCTATAAAGAACACCCTAATATTTCATCTTTGAGATCTGGCCTGATGTAGTTCTGTGACAAAATCCATACGCTGAATAAAAAAATATTGAAAATATAGATGTTAAGACAAACGCCACTGGTGGCCAGAAGTCCTGGGAGGTCCAGTCGGAGCTGTAACATGAAATCTGCAACCACACCCGAGTGTGCATGCAGACAAGCAGGCCCACTGTGTTGTCTTTGGTCGGTCACTAAATTGTGGGCGACCTTTTCACCCTGGTCAATAACAAATGCAAGCTGAGCCTGCAGCACCCTCGGGCTAACACCACACATGCACACACACACGCACACACGCACACACGCACACACACAACACTACCACAAGAAGGTTGTAGTTCTTGAAAGCACCAGAGGATGGCAGCTGAGGTCTAGGCAGTGGCTCTGCAGCAGCTGAAACACAAGAGAAAATGTAGCAGTGACTACTCATTTTAATGGTATTCCCCAATCCAAAAATCAAAAGTGAACACACAGCTACAGTGCTCCGTGGCTCCACATGTGTTTTATAGTTTCTTGGATTATTTTCTGATTTATTCAATTGTAATTTCAATTTGGTTTATTTGAAGTTATTTTATATAGAAATCCAAAGAATTCTCGATTATTTTTAGTGATTTTTACCAAAGAAATATCTCAAAGTCCAGACATTTTTGAATCAACTTAAACCAGATCCCAGACCTTCTTTAATAGCTAAACATACTTAAAACTGGTTCATTATTAAAGGTATTGAAATTTTACAACAGTTTGTCCTTACTGATCCCTAATGCTGGTAACATGTGACATTTAAAACTATATATGTTAATTTATTTGGTACTATAGCATTTTTTTTATCTAAATTTCTATATTTATTTCCCCTTCAAATGTGCAAGTATGGTTTGTAACAAAAGGAAAATGTATAACCTAAATATACTTCATACACTCTGCATGTGGTGTTTTAAAGGTCAGAAGAAAAGAGAGAATATTTAAGTGGAATAAAAGGTTGATTTTACAATTATTATCAATTATTTTTATACACACTGCAGTGGGGTCAGCGGGGATGCCGAACAAAGAGGGCGTAAAGCCAACATCCACAAAATGCAAGTTTTTGATAAAGAGTAACTGCATTAAATACTGGTCAGATAGGTGAAAAAAACGTGTCATGAGAGCAGAGAGGAGATATAAATGAAGAGAAATCAAGGCAGACCAGAGAATGTACAGATAAACAGAGAGGATCAATGGGTGAGCTAAGGTAGGTTAAGGTGTTTGTTAAAAGCTGTATCGGTCCCTGCGGACCGAGGCTTGCAGAGCTGAATAATGTATGTCCGCTCTCGGAGTAATGAAGTGGAAGTGATAGGGAGGAATATGGCTGGCCTCCCAGGGCTCAACGCAAACTGTACACACTCTTAAGAGCTGCATGTAGCCTAAACCTGTCTCCCTCTCTGCTTCTGTCTGTCTGCGTCTGCCTCCTTCACACACACACACACACACACACACACACACACACACACACACACACACACACACACACACACACACACACACACACACACACACACACACGCTGCACATTGGCTAAGAGGGTTAGCTTGTCTCTGTTCCTGTGTCTTACATCATTGATGAGGACGGCCAGGGCATTTATAGTATCCCACTCTGAGTTGAGCAGCTCCAGATCTTCCAGCAAGCTCTTATTAGACGGGAGCGGAGGAGCAGCATGCAAACATAGCATGGCTGCTGCTCGGTGGTCAGACAGGTTGCTCGGTGTTGGCAGTCTTGTTTGTGGATTAGATTGAGCCTGGTTTGCACTTGTACTTGGTTGGTGCCATCGTGCTCGACATGAGGCAGCCACTGTAGGCCGTGTCTCGTGGTGGAAAAGAAAGGGCTATTTTCTTTCCTCATAATCCATTTATTGCTCGTCCTCCTCTTCCTCCCTGAATGTCCCTCTTTTTTTACTGTCAGAGCAGAAGCTGGACAAAGGCTAGAAAAGTTACCTCATGTAATCCCGAAACATTTGCCTGATGGTAGAAGACTGCGCAGAGAAAGTTTCGCATGGAATCAAGTTTTCTCTTTGTTGTGTTTCACTTTACCTCAGACCATTTCAAGATTTCTGTTTTAGCAATGCGAATGGTATCTGAAGAATTGTCCTATTTTTTGTTGTAGTCAGACTCATGAAGAGGATGTTTAAGAAGTAGCCAAGAGTCAAGTGTTAGATCAGAAAATTCGACAGCCAGCAGCTAGTGAGCTGAACTTACATAAAGACTGAAAACTGGGGGAAACAGCTAGACTTTCTTTTTCCACTGATACAAATTATTATTATCATAAACCATTAAGCCCTTATTTACCAGGAAGTCCCTTAAGATTAAGATTAAGATTCTTGTTTGAGGGAGACCTGGTCAAGTCAGTGCACCATTACAAGGTTTCAGAAATTCTAAAATCAAACAGACATGGGACAAATAAAAAAAGAGCATGAAGTTTTTGTTTTCATCAGCTTTGCACACTCCCAGAAAGACAAAATTGTGCTGGTTATTCCATGACCAGGGCACAAAATAGGAGAAAGCCGTTCCACAAAGTTCTTAGCATATCCTGTGTTTCCTGCAGAACAGCTATTTAAAAGAGAAAAAAAAAAATCATAACTGATGTTGGTCAATGACAGAAAAGCTAAACAGATGAAAAGGGAGTTTCCCTAGTATAGCTTTGTATATATATATAAAAAAAAATATACCAATGCTGCTGTCTCTTTAGGCCAAATGAAGGCCAGGATGTGTACAGGACAATGAGTTGGATATAAAATGTTGTGAACTGTGAGACACTGTCCCTAGGCAGCTAATAGAGGAGGCAGCATGGATAGGCTAAATAATACCACCGTCATCTAGATTAGTTAACAACGTAGCTTGTACAAGATTTTTCACAACTACTGAGTTAATATGAGGCGTACTCTCAGTCATAAAATTAGCTACAAGCTTTAGGAGATAAGGATCCAGGTTGTCTGGTCCAGATGACATTTTGGATCAATGGCTTTCAAGGTTTACCCACTTCCACACTTGAAATAGGTCTTAAAATAGGTCTAGGTGAGTTGGTACATTAAATAGAGTCACAAAATTGGAATTAGAGCTCAGGGACCCTACAACTTGAAAATAGACCCAGCTGACAACAAAAATGCTCATTTAACTGCACGACAATATCAGCATATTGTCCCTATGAGTACCTCTAAAGTTATCTATCTATCTTTGTATTATAGAGGTTTGGGTGTCAGACCTTCCTGGAGTCTTGTCTCAGATGTTGCCAGGCGTCTCGTGGAGACTCCACGAAATCGCTGTTCCTGGCCAAGAAGTAGTCTGACACATGATATACCACTAACGTCCTGCTGTTCAAACTGTAAGTATACGCAGCCAGGTGGGAAAAACTATTCATATTCATTCACCTTTAAAACATTGATCAAAGTCAGGGATATTAGAAATTTCTGATAACCCTAACTAGCTGCAGAGATACCATCACTGGCAGTTACAGCTAAATAAAATCAGTTGCTTCCTGTCATTTAAAAATAACTATGCACAGTTTATATGAATGTGGTTTTACTTGCCAACAAACTGCTCAAAATACATAGACTGCAAAAGCTGGAATAATATGAGATTTTGCTGACATTACATTTTTGTTTTTGTTGGGATTAAACAAATGTTTAATAGCGAGCTTTAAAAGCTTCTGTTCGATAGAGTTTATTGGCTGACGAAAGCATACAAGCTGTTTCCCCTGGTTTCCAATATATTTGTTTTTAAAGTAATATGGCATTATTTCATTTCCACTCTGGCACTAAAACAATAAAATCACGTTTTCAGTCGGGTTGTTAGCAGCACACTCCCTCCACTTTGGGTCCTTCAGCACAACCCGCTGAGATCCTTTTTCAAGGTGAAATAGCTCGAACCAAAATGAAGGCTCAAAAAGCATCTACATGTTAAACAGCGATTAAAATTGCATAGATTTCCGACTTTAAGGTGGAAAATGTTCAAATGCGACGTGCTGTGATTGAAAGAACTTGTGATTGGAGTTGTTTGGGCCTTTCCTGCAAACACTTTCTGCAGTACTTAGCCCTCCTCCTCTCACATTAACATGCTTCTATCATTAACCCCCACGCCCCACCTACTGCATAATAGCTAGAGCTGCATGCAGGATGGAGGAAATAACAGTGTGTTTCCTTTCTCTTTTTTGTGCGGAGCATCTTGAATGAATGATTGATGTGAGGGGAATGAAATCAGAAAGATATAATCACGGTCTAACGAACGCAGAGCCTTAAGAAATATATTCTGGAAGAATGCTATAAATTTATAAACAGACCCTATATTAATATATAAGTAGCCCATTGCATATTCAAAAAGAGGGAAATAACATAATCTATGCACCTGTGCAATGCATCCTTTATATGCATTCTTTGTTGAATAGCCTGGAAGAAGGTAACAAAAGCTTTGGAAGTTGAATCAGGACTGGTCTGTTCATTCATCTATAACTCACAAGTTATTTCCCCACGAAGTGTACAAACACAGTCATGTTCATTGTCAGCGGCTAAACAAATTGCTATTTTCTTTGAGTGACATATGTTTTGTGCGAAGATGTGCGACGCCACAGTGCGCGGAGATAACTTAATTTCCAAGCTTTGAGCACAGATGAGGGAGAGACAGTCAGTCCATGTTCGGTATATGAGCACCTTTCACAGGACAAATGGAATGTCAATCAAGCTCCGGTACACAGATGCTTTCTCCCCGGTGGGGACCGAGATGCTTTCTGGTGATGCAGCTCTGTTGTTCCAGCCTTACTCCGGGTGCACTGGGAATATTTTGTCCTTTTACCCCTCCACATCCCCCCGCTCCATTTCAGATCCCCTGGCTATTAACGATTTCTCCAGCTCCCCAAGTTTGCCTCTTTAGGCTTTGCCTCTTCTTCTCGTCCACTTCTTCATGTTGGGTTTTTGCATGTAAAGGTTCTTACCTGACTTTCCCTTTGTTTTTCATTTACTCTTTCGCTCTTAACTTCTCATGGATTTCTACCATACATGTCTTCCAATATAAAAGACAATAGATACCATATCAGTATTTCCTTTCAGCTCTCCACTTGACTTAGAAAAACCTAAAATACCCTTCCAACATAATATATTACAAGAAATCTTAACATACAGCTGCTAAGTAAACAGTTATCACACCCACAGAAGGATTGAACTGGGGAAAGGTGGCAGTTCATAGATGTTGATGGACCAACAACCAAACTTGTTTCCTAGATTTTATGTTTATAACTAATGGGCACAGCAACCAAAGAATTGCAATACTAGACGGATACAATTTTTACGAACATAATGAGGAAATGTTTAGTCTAGAAAAATGGTTACGCTGAACATATCAGAAAAATGCTAACTGACAACATATTTCATTTAGCCTGGCTTACTGCTCACGGCTTCGGTCTTCGGTGTGATTATAGTCTGGATACCCTGTTCGCATTAAGGTTCACTCAGTCACTCTGAAGTACGGACCAGTAGGGGTACCTAAATGCAATGACGTTGAAGTATCGTTCCAACAATGGCAGGAGTGGCAGAGCTTTGGTGCACAAAATACGGTATATAGTGATCAATGCTGATTATATAAAGCCTACTACAGTAGTTCCCAAATTAACCAGAGGTCTACGCCCATTATGATGCAACCACTGGGAACAATCCTCAGTGGAGTGTGGTGAGAACCATATATTCACGTAGTGAATTTAGATCTTATAATACCAGGTATATTTTATTGTTTTCCACCAAAATATCCAGTCCTGAAATACATTATCCATTTGTAAGAGATTACAGCATTATTTACTTTAACCATTAAGTTGAAGAATGCTGTCGTTAGGTTAGGCTAACGATTCTTCCAAATTAGTGTCCCAAGCTGTTGCATGGAAACATAGCACAAATATTTCCCCCTGTGTTTGTTTAGATTGAGACACACTTAAGCTTGGTTAAGCTTAAGAAAAGAAAATATTGGACCGTTGTAATCATTTATGCAAAAATAAACATGTGAAACATAGAATACTGTTTTTTAATGGGAAATTGAAAGTCCAATGTTTTGTCAATCCATCCATCCGCCTCAACTTTCTCTCTACATGGAATTGGTGGCTAAATAACTATGTCAACTCATTTTCCCCTTTGGTTCTCCTTATGGCCACTATACAGGACACACTCCGAATAACATGTAACTGTGGGTTGTAATGAACTGCTTGCACAAAAGACAAACAAAGTTATTTTTTTTATGGGAGGAGGCTCTTGTTTAGGCACGTCCAGCATTGGTTACAGAAACATTATGGAATCAGTAGTACGCCAAAGCATGTAACACACCCATCAGTCCACTAGAGGATACAGTGTCAGTATCAACTTTTGACTCGCCTGAGTGTGAATAGTAAGGGGCCTTAGGTTTAGCTAACAAAAACCATGTGGTTAGGTTCAGGAAAACACTATTTTGTTAGGGTTGGGCACAAAAACTGGACTTGGTTGCTGAACAACAACATCAACTCATTTCCTCCTTTGGTCCTCCTAATGGCCACTTGTTAGAGTTAGGAAAAGATTCATTCTTAGAAATCCATGTTGTTTTCTCACAGTCTAACCCTGGACCTAAACCTCCCTACTCGGACTTCATCACTTTTGTTCTTTGTCCATTGACCTTTGTCACATGACCTCAGTCCCATAATCTCCCTTTTTGACTGTGGTCATTTGTGTGTACTGTTCATGCTCAGGCGAGAAAAAACGTGACACTGATGCAGTGTCTGTTGCATGATACCAGGTTGACATTATTGTCTGGTTTAATACAGAAAAAGTTTAGAAGAACCTGAGACACAATGTGGTTACTCACATTTAACCACAATCTTTCCTTTACCTTAACCAAAGTGTTTTGGTTGTCCAAACCAAACTACAGATTGTAGTCTGGTGTCACAATCCTGTGCTTGAATCTAGTGCCTCTGTCAAAAATAAATATCTTCCTCTGAACAAAATCCTGTTTGTTACAACAACTTCCAACAATCTGGAAAAACAATTTTAGTATATTGTGAACTTATAGAAGACGTGGTGTCAAACTGCAGGCCACTTAATAAAAATGTACATGAATTAGGTCAGATGATGGTAGGTATAGCTATGATTTGTTAGATCTGATGTCTGACTGTGGCTCAATTCAATTACATGTTCCAGAATCCCAAGATGTGATGGAGACGTTTCTTATGGAGAGCGTATGCATGAAAGCTATGTTTCTGATTTCTTTCTGATTGATTTGATTTATTAAAACATTTCTTTATAATAAATTTCAACAAGAAATAACTAATCTTATATTTGACAAATTTAGACATTCACACTTTCCTTACCCTCCGCAAAAATAAAACATACAAAATCTGCCCCCCTCTCCCACCCTAATAACTTTCATGCAGCTCCTAACTCCTCTCCTGTTTCTCTTATCATTCAACCATCCAAACATTTTGGCACCACAATACTTCCAAACATTTCTCAATCCCCCTTTCTCACCCGCTCCAGTCTTCATCCTCCTCCTATAAAAAAATTATAAAAAATCTAAAGAAAAAAATGAAAGAAATATGTCCACTTCATCGGGGCAGCTTAGGACTTTGTTATTAAAAACATGACAAGCCATTCAACTGCTAAAGGTGCTTACTCAAGGGAATGCATGGAGTGTTTATTCTTTGATTAATTTGCTCGGAGGAGACCTGAAATTTCCCCACTCATGAATATGTGGGTGACAGCGAGATTTCTCCATGGTGACAAGTTATCTAAACTACAGGGCAAAACGATTATGCTAATATCAGGTTGTAGTCATCAATCATCTAGTGTCAATGTGGTGTCAACGCATCACGTCCCTGATTCCCCCTCTGGCCATATACTGCGCTGTGTGTGTGTAGATATGTGCGTGCATGTATGCAGCTTTGTATGTGTGTGTGTGTGTGTGTGTGTGTGTGTGTGTGTGTGTTTATTTGAAAAGGAGAATTGATCACATTCTCTTTACGCCTGGGGACTGATGGGGGATTTCACTTGTGCTGCGCAGAGCTGTTCCCTTGGATAAGAGCTGAAAGAAAACTGGGAGGGAATTAATTAGGTGAGTTTCTCCATCTTGATGTGAACACCGGGTTTCACGCACAGTCCATCCTGACGTCAGAGAGACGCGCCTTAAAACCAAAGAGCGCATCAGAGGGAGATGCATGGTTTGATCACACACACACACACACACACATACACACACACACACACACACACACACTCGCTTTGGATTGTAAGATAGCAGAGACACTGTAGAAGCTGAAGCAGCTGTAGCTGAATGAGACGGAACTGCAAGTGAAGCCAAGAAGTTACTTTTAAAGCCTGTTTATCGCGGTGCGTAAAATGAAAGTGGTGCGTAAATGTCAGCGTGCCCTCATTTGGACAAGGTGGTAAACGATATTCAGATGGTAAAAACAGGAAAGTTCGCTGGAAAACTATCTCCAAACTAGTGTCAGAAGCAAAAACCCGCGTTTGGCACGGATGCTGTTGGATGTCGCCCCGCGTCTGCTCTCCTGCTTTTGCCTCTTTGATCTTTTTTGAACCATGGCTTACTCTCAACTGGGATATTCCTACTCCACCACACCACAGGTACAGTAAATGTGTTTTTTTTTCCCCTCGAAGTTATCGTATGCAAAGTAAAGGGAACAATTAGATTTCTAATTTCTCAAAATATTCATCTGCAAGTCACTTTATACGCAATTTGACTCGTCAGAAATGTGGCAACATCAATTCGTAAACGTTGTTTCCCCTCGTGCATTTTCTATTTTATTTATGTGGTCAAAGAAATAACAGAAATAAGAGTTTTACAAATATTTTTTTCTTTATTGTTTGCAAAAGAAAATTGAAAAAGTTAAAGGAAACGCGTATTTCAGCTCTAATGTGTGTGCTTTAATAAGTGAAATGTTTTTCCAGTGAAAACTACTTTATACTCTGACTTTTCACTGTTCATAAGTGTGTGTGAGTCAATTTCATTTATGGGACAAATTAAGTTAGTTTGATACATTTCTCCATAGTTTCTGATGACCTCCAGCTCCCTGGCCGGCTGCCTGGAGCCGGGAACTCCTCCGTCCCACTCGGTGCTGCGCTCCCCGGGCCACCAGCTCACCCCTGGAACTGGAATCGGGGTCTACAGCAGCCCTTATCCAAAAAGCCAAAGCTATTACAACACCTGCGCCAGCGATGCCACTGCTCTCTATTCCAGAGTGAGTGTTTTTACCTATTCGATGCGTTTGTCATTAATTTAAAAATGTACAGCTGCGCAGACGTCTATAACAAGGGGAAGAAGAACAGGTGGATTCTTTTTTTTTTTTTTTTCAAAGAATAAAGTTAGAATATTTTTCTCGATCAGAAATGTATTCATATAATTTACTTTTCAATATTTTCAGGGGCCACTAGATCCTAAAGAAGGAGCTGCATCTGTGCATGTGGGGACATCTCAGCCTCCTGCTTATTATCCTTATGAATACACATTTGGACAATATCCTTATGACAGATATGGGTAAGTCAATGAGTGCTTTTATCACCTTTACATTAAAGCCCATTCTCTCATCTGAAAACATAATAATATCATAATGATTTCCTTGGGACTGCTGAAAATGATTTTGAGGGTGTCTGTGGTATCTGTGGTCTGTGTCTGTGACCTCATATTATTTTATGTTTTGGTATTACACCATAACTATAATGTCCATATTGAGATTTAGTGTCTCGAACTGGTTTATACAGCAGTGTTTTGAGGGTCTTTATATGTCTTCCGAATCATATTCGTAAATGATTTTATAATCAATAAATTGTGAATTTTTCTTTTCATTGCAAATATCTTTCACTTACTTTTGGTTTGAGCTCACTATTGATCGATTGTCACCATGTGGCTTAGGTATTCATGCTCAGACAGTGCTTCACGTCGTAAAAATGCCACTCGGGAGACCACCAGCACCCTGAAGGCTTGGCTGCAGGAGCACCAGAAGAACCCGTACCCGACAAAGGGAGAGAAGATTATGCTTGCTATCATCACCAGGATGACCCTTACACAGGTGGGATTTTGCAAAATATTTCACATTCAAGGCCTCTCTTGAAGACTTATGTCTTAAAAGTTAAGTTGGAGGAAAGGTCTGTTGGATCTGAAACTTATTTTTTCTCAATTATTTTTCTGCCTTTCCCTCCTTCATCGTCTCCCCGCTCCTGTATTATGTCCTTCTTTCTCTTCCTCATATGATTACAAGTTCCTCTTTTCCTTTCCTTACCCCTTTCCTTCCCTCCCTCAGGTGTCTACATGGTTTGCCAATGCACGCAGGAGACTGAAAAAGGAGAACAAGGTGACGTGGTCACCGCGGGCTTGTAAAAGCTCTGATGACCGATGCTGTGAAGACGACAGTGATGAAGCTGATAAGCCGCTTATAAGTGACAAAGACCTTCCTGGTGAGGCCCAAATTAATCTGTCGGCTTGTTTTGCTTGTTTTGTGGTTTCCTCAGGTTTGATTAGCATGCACACACTCACTGTTTCCTGCATCACTTGTTCTTGCAGATCAACAGTGTGCCGACCTGCAGAGTGATCTCGAGGACTTTGACCTTTTGGAATCGGATGTTTCCGACTGTGAGCCGAAGCCACAGTTTCTACCTGAGGACAACGAAGCGAACCCAAATACGGATCTCCCGCACGGGCATCTCACGCACAACTCAGACCCACTACACGGAAAAGAGAGACTGTCCCCGGACTGCCCCAAACTCACGCCGGTCCAACACCAGAACACCTCCTTCTACCTTAATCCAGACCTTCGAAGCACAGACACCAAGCCGAAAATTTGGTCCATCGCACACACTGCCGTGTCTTTGGATGGCAGCTTGCAGCCAGAATACCCTCCCTGTATGCTGTCGTCAACCGGGTCCTCCTCACCTGGGTATCCAACAAACATGGCGGTCACCAAGGCACAAAGGCAGCAGGAATCTCCAGTCGCCACGCTCAGAGAATGGGTGGACGGAGTTTTCCACGGTCCTCCTTTCCAACAGCCCAAACCTGCCGAGGCATGGAAGGGCTTAAATGATGCCGCGATAGACAGCAGGACACCAGGACAGTCCTTTGAAATTGTTCAATCTACGTCATCTTTGTAGTCCGCCAACTTGTCATCACTGGAACATTTAGACCGCTGGACTTAAAACAGAAAGTACCTTGTTTGTGTGACATGAACAGTTGACCGTTCGTTAAGCGCCACCCCTCCTAGTTGCTACGCCTGTCGAGGTTTCCATTCTCGTTCTAGGCAAAGATAGACGAAAGCAGGATTGCCATAGACAACAACCACTGACCCTAAAGTCTGGAGCAATCAGTGTAAAAGTTGTGGAGCCAATGTAGCTGCTTAAATGTTTGTGTATGTTTTGTTTTAAAACAATAATCTTGCAAAAGCATGAATTTTTTAGTAACATTCACGATATCTTGCTAAATGGCTAACACTCAAGTTTCATATCTATCGAGAGAAAAAAAAGTCAGCATCATCACCAGTTTATTGTCAATGCAAACAACATGCTGCCTTTTGGGGTGGGCATGCTAAGGATTGCAGCTTAAGTTGGAGCAGTTTGAGCTATCCTTACACTTTTTTTTCTTGTGGTTTCGGTTTAGAAAAGTCTTAAGAAAACACACCACCCTCCACCTGTGGTGCAGAGTATCACTCTTCTAGCCTCATGTCCACTGAAAATCGTAGTCACTGCTTACTTACAGTTGCTAAGTTATGTCTGGAAAATGGTCAATCGACGGCGGGGTTTAGCGAACGGTCAATTTGCAGTGTATGATCCTAATTTGGCGAATGGATTGTCCCTCAGTCTCTTACAGGCTCTTATGGACTTCGTGGATGATCGGATGTCTTGGAGCAAAACAACTGTCACCACACACTTCCCTGCAGGAAGGTTGTACGGTTCACACACATGAAAAATATACAATATTGTACACTTGCACTATAGCCTGCACATGCACTGAGTCACAAGAATAAAAAGTGTATTCCGTAGCATTGGCGAAGTTCTCTGAGTGTGCCCTTACATTAGCTGCCCACTGTTGTAGAACCGATAGTGGAATCACTTTAGATGATATAAATCCTGTTCAGGAGCGGTGGAATATACCACCGCAGCTTTGGATATGCGTGCGTGTGTGCGTGAGAGATTGTTTGTGTGTATGTGTGTGTGCGTGTGTGCGTGTGCGTGTGTATGTGAGAGAGACTGTTTGTGTGTGTGCGTGTGTTTGGAGGGAGTGAAAAGGGGGGAAAGTGGGTGGTATTCAGCCGTGACTAATGGAAACACACAGAGGAGGGTGCTGCTAAATTGTTAAATCGATGCCACTTCCACCTCAGCTCCAGATATAGCTGCAATCAGCGATGCGTCCCTTTTCATTAGGCGCCTTTTGACTTTGTCAACCTGGGACTGCAAGAAAATCCACCATGAGCAAAATGCCTCATAAAAGCTCTTAAGTAATTTGAAGTAAGTGTCACATCTTTATCCACTTTGGGGATTTTTGTTTTGTTGTTGTTTTGTTTCATACAGGCGGCAATAAGGAAACATCACAGAAATAAACAGAGAAATAAGGCTGGCATCATTAGGCCTAAATGTTTTATTTAGAAAAAACATTTCCATCAACTTTAATTATTAAACAAAACTTCACATATTTAGCCCACAAAAGATTTAAACCAACACTTTCTAAAACGAAGCACAACAGGAAACAGTGAGAAGTTTTTTTTTCTTTTCTCCACCCCCATCCCCATCTTTCTCCTCCTCCTGTTTTCGATTTAGGAACAGTGATAAAGTATTTATCAGAACAGAGGAGGGATCTGCCTGGGCTTTGTATGGAATTAACCATTTCAGATTAAATAATTCAGGATGAATTCAACCGAGAATTTCATTCTGTTTCTGCCTCATAAATAAGTAAGATTTAAGATGATAAATAATGACATCTGACTTCTTATTTCTGTAAAGTTTTCTTTCTTCCACTTGCAGGAGGGGGGGGGGATCTTATTGTGGAAGGCTGCAAATATATCTTTTATATTTATATTTCTGCTCAGACTCAATTTTATGCGCCACAGTTGGTGCAATTTTGTTTCCTTTTTTATTTTTCTTGAGGAAGATTTGACTTCAGAAGAGAAGGTGGTAGTGTGATGAAGGATGTGGAATGGCAGAGAGATAAGAGGTCGGCTCGGTGCTGAGTGGGGTTAAAAGATATAAGGTTATGCTTGTTCTCACCCTGAGCCATTCGAGACATGACTTTTCTCATGGGTAACAAGCATGTGGAGAAAGGTACATATACACTGTACACTGCAGTGTATTGTTGTTAAATTGCATTAAATCTGCTCCAACTTTGGTCTAAAAATGTTTAAGTTCACTTGATTTCAGTGTTAACTAAGAAGTTTCTTGAATTTGGCGTTCTTACCAGTGTTTTTTCAAAATGCACTTGTTTCTACAAGAGTGTATTGAAGAATCATGTATTCATTCACTCTGTTTGTTTGTATTTTATGAAAAATTAGCGACAAATATTGGTTTAGATTTAAATTCTAAAGTCACAGATGGTTTGACTGAAACATGGCAAACTTGTGAACAAATAGTTTCTTATTTATCTAAGTTTGATTTCACTCCTCTTTTTGCTAAACTCTGTCCCTTTAGCTGATAAACACTCCACTATGCTCACCAGCAGTTTCTGACTTTGTCTCTCAGCTGTTTGATTGTTGTGGTTGGTCTTTAGACCTTTTACATTTAAAGCAGCTACCTTGCTAAGACTAAAAGCAACGCTGCGAGAGCATTGAGACTCAACCAAAACAGGAGGCAGAAGTCGAGGGCCAGAAAACCAAAACAAGCTAAAAAAAAAAACCACAGCAAATCTCTGCAACTGAGGCTAATTGAAGAGTTGGTGATAATTACCAATGGGTTCATCACTATGACCAAAAGCTGCCATATCACACACAATAATTTGATTCAGGACTTGTGTAAAAAATGCTGATTACAGCTGAAGACTGTAGATGTATTCTGCGCTGCAGGAAGTTTGCATTTTTTTTACTAGCAGCTTAATAAAAAGCACGATCAACATAAACGCCACAAAACCTGCTTCTTAATGTTAAATTATTCAATTACAATGTTTCCCTAATGATTCTTTTCCGAAGAAGGTGCCGTGTGTGAACTTTTTCAGACATGATACTGTCAAAACTAGATGTGGCTGAATTTTAGCCGGTG
Source organism: Embiotoca jacksoni (assembly GCF_022577435.1). NCBI lineage: Eukaryota > Metazoa > Chordata > Actinopteri > Embiotocidae > Embiotoca > Embiotoca jacksoni. Next base: position 15,484,998 of record NW_027185425.1, read on the forward strand.
ATTTACATTTGCTTCTTCCACCTCTACTTTTCACTCTGTATCTTGCTCCACTGCCCTCTCATACCTTCACTCCTCCATCCATCCCTTCCCTTCCCTCTCCTCCTTCCCAAACTTCACATCCCCCCCTCCTCCCCCCACTCCTACCCCCACTCCTACCTCCTCCCTCCACTCGTCTCACCTCACCTCTGTCTGCTTTCGACACACAAGAGAGCCACTCAGTAGCCCGTCTGACACGAAGGCCTGCTCCCTGGGCCATATAATGTGATTAAGACTCAGTGTGTCGCAGCACAGGTCGGGGAATGTTAGACCCACTGTTTACTTGTCTGGCTCACAGCACCAGGAGTTACTTGGCCCTTCATGTCTTATGGGAGAATGAACACAGAGGCGACAAGCAAGGGGCTTTTTATTTGACTCTGAAAAGTAAACCATACATAGTTTGTCATGATGATATTAAACTTTCTTGTTCATTCATATTTTTCTTTTGCACACTGTGACCCTTTTTCTGAATCACTTCTACTTTTAAAATTTCAGATATCTGCACAGGAAGTATTGACAACTTCAAATTTCTCCTCTGCACCTTCCGTCTGACACCTATTTCCTTTCAACACCGTCTGTGTCTCTGTTGCATACTCAAACACACACACACACACACACACACACACACACACACACACACACACCTACACACTTTCTGGCTCCCATATACACACTGTTCTGAGTCTCTTGTGTCTCGTCACACACACTTTGGTTTTCCGTGGCTATCAAAGTGCTGAGTGCAAACCCTCTCCTCCAAAAACTGTCACATGTCGCCAGAGGTGTCACGCTCCCTGCGGTAACCCTCTGAGCTCCTGGCACAAGAACAAGTCATTATTTCCATGGTAAAGGTCAGAAGCTCTGTCACCTGACTCTAAAGTGGAGCTGAGTGGAGTCGCCCCGAGACAATGACCAAAGGTCAGTTTTCTCTTTTGCCTCTCGTACAGTAAGTGCAGATTTAAGGAGTGCGGGCTGCTCCCAGATCTGCAGGAGAGCCCCTTTTTGGTCACAGCCGCTCCCAGACGTGGAGGCTCAGATAATTGGCTGCAGGGAGCTCCATAATGAGCCTCAGGGTCTGTAATGTGACACATCTTCAAGGAGAAATATTTTAATAGGGCAATTACAGCGAAGAGGAGGATGTTTTTGTGTAGAGTGAGTGATTGTTGTGGTGGGGACGCTTTGTTAAAGAATTCAATGGCATTTAACTCCATTATCTATTGTGAAGCTCAGTGCTGAGGACATTTTCAATATGATTACAGTCTCATCTGAGCTCATCTTTGTCTCAGTGGTCTGACCCAACAGAACAGGTCATATTATGCTTAAGGGTTGTATTTGCAATTACTCTGCAGGATGAGAGGGGATAACTGGATGTAGCATCAGACCCTGCGCTGATTTGACAGTTCAAAACTGAACCCATGAATGAGTCCGTCTGCAAATTGTCCGGGTCCACCTTCATGATCTGGAGCTACCTGACATATATGATGTTGGAAATGTGCTGGGGGATGCATTTAAGACCAGTGAATAATTAAAGAGTGCAGTTAAAACCAGGCACAGAAAAAAAAAAAAAAAAAAAAAAACAGCGCTGTTTAATTCAGCACAATTCACATGCTCAGTTTCATCTGAAGATTTCGCCTCTGGCAATGCCTCCAACTCAACCAACCACCACCTCTGAACCACTCAGACTTACCAACCGCAAGACCAACCAGTCATCTCTCTGACACCGACCCGGCCTCATTTGAACAATGCACCTCTCTCCCCTTCAATCATCCACTGTGGCCTGACTCTAGATGAGGTTAACTACAGCATAAGCCTCACTTCCAGGAGTCACCATGGCCAATTATAGCAGCCTGACAACTCTTCCCAACCTGAGCTCTATGGTGTGGAAAATGCAGTTCCACTGGCTGCATCACTGGGGACAGAACAGGCTAGTGCTGTCTGGAGCCGGAGCCAAGCCCAGCACAATTTGGCATGCAGAGGTCTATGGAGAATAAGCCTGATGAAATATATATATGATCTTCTTCAAACATGTATTGTTCCGCGCTGCTGTGTCTTATCAGGCCGGCTCCCTCCTGCTATCTTCCAGGCTTGGCAGAGCAAGACTTTTACAGCGTAGATTGTGGGGAGCGGATGCACAAGGAATGCTTAAGGTTTCTCTGAGCGCTCCTCACAGTAAACGGCAGAGGCAGGACGCATCTCGCCTACGTACAGTTGCAGATCAGTTCTTCATGCAGGAAAGAAAATAAACCCAACTGCAGCAGATAACAATGGAGCAGATTAGTTTGAAGGTGCACTGCAACTTTAATCTGTGGTCTTTTTATGAGATCAGACTAATTAAAGGCTTTTTACACACTATTATCTTTATTGTGTATTATAGTTTGTGAATTACTTATTACTTGCATTAAAAAAAAATACAAGAAACTTGTCTTTATTTCTGAAGACAAAGAGCTTTTAACTATCTTTGTCCGTGGCAAACATCTGCAGGACGCTGCTGACCTCTGTCTGTCACAGGGTGGAACTGCATCCAACTGGATAACAGCCAGCAGCATCCAGGATTGAAACTGGTCCAGGATCAGCAGTTGAGGTAAACCCTTTCTCACACAGGACATTCACATTCATTTGAAGTATGTAACTTGTTGTGCAGTATAGTTGAGAATAATGTTGCCTCCATGTCGCAACATTTATTCCAGCAGGTTTTATAAAGAAGAACACGCTCTTAGACAGACAGACATCATTTATTAACCAATATGGCGATTTATACAGAGAAGCAAAGACAGAGGTACATTTCAGTGATGATGCTTCTGCTTGAACTGTAATCCACAGTAGCCACAGGTGCCCACTTTTGTGTCTTTATCCTGGAGACAAACAGGAAAAAGGTAGTTAGTGTTTACAATATGGAACTTTGGCATCATTTTAGCTGTTGTGGTGGTTCGACACTGCACTCTTAACTGAATATTAAAGTACTACAGATTACCTTGTCCATGTTTGCATAACTAAAAGCATACTAATTGATTTTTAAAAGCAAAAAAAAAAAAGAAGATCATTTCAATACAGCCCGGGATCATGTCAAAGTGTGTAATACGCCCGCCATGTTTTGCCGTGAAGAACCACGTGGTTCTTGTGAGGCACAAAAACTTCCTGGTAGGAGTTAAGAAAAGGTTTTCTTTAAAAATCGGCCTGAATAGAAAGATGTTGCTTTCTCACAGATTCGAACCCCAGTCTTCTGGATAAAAGTTTGATCCATGCTACCATCCTAATCCACCTACTCATACATTTTGTGTTCTTTGTCAAATTGTTCGACCTTGGTCATACGCGCAAGTATTAGTGGACTGACAGGTGTATTACACGCTTTGGGGTGATACCATTTCAATAATACTTCAGTTGGTCTGCTGGAGTACCTCATGATCGTAAAATGTTATGTTAGCACCAAAACAGATATTTTCCTGAACTTATATTTTCCCCTAAGATTTAAAAAATATATATCTCCGTACACTTGAGAACGCAAATACAACCACAAATGCTCAAACAAGCATGCCCGGCCAGTAGGTGGCGATCAAGTCTTCATTAATTATACATCAAATACCAGAGAGGAACATTCAGAGCATCTAGCTTTGATGGTGGTGACTTCAAAACAAAAACAAGAGGAGCTAATTATTCATTCATTCATTCATTTATAGATAAGTTGTAAACTCATAATTGTTGGTGAGAACCAAACGTAAAGAAACCAATATATAATCGCCATTGTTGAAGTGTGACATCATCACTTCCCAAACGCTCCATTTTACAGACGTGAAATGCAGTTTGCGTGTGGATGTGAGGCCAAAACATGGAGGGAAATGTTTATTTAAAAAAAATATATATATCTTCGTATGAACAAGGCCTTAATCAGAACAGTGACATCTTCAGTTGTCAGATGTCACTTACAGAAAACCCGCTTGGTTTAAGGGGTGCAATTATCTGTTTTTCTGTTCCTGCGCTTTGCCTCCAAACGATACTGAACCACTTTCCATTATTTTGTAATTATTGATGTGTGCAGGCTCTTACCAGGTTGATGTAGACTTTGGGGTGTCCCAGAGCTCCTCCACCTCCATCACAAGACACCACCCTGGCCTCAATGTCGCTCACTGGCTCCTCCGCCACCAAGTTGATGGCAAAGTTTTTATTCACCTGAACACAAACAATGACAAATAAATCAGTGCAAGAGGATTTCTGCAGTTATCTCTCAAATATAAAAAGAAAACACTAAGTTATGAGACACACTGAGGCTATAATGTGAAGCTTTGTTGGATCTCCACCTTTAAAATGGGTTAAGTAGTGGACATGTGGCATAACCAGGAACAGAAATGGATTTCAAAATAAAATGTCTATCTTTGACATTTTATTTGTGTTGTACAAACTAAAAGTGTGCAGATGTGAGTATTTAATAACAGCTGCACACATGAAATGGAAGTGTCGTTGTTTGATATTTGTTTATTATACCTGTTAATGGGTTTACATTCAAATTAGAAGCAAATCTGAGCTTCATGAAGCGTCTTTGTTCTTAAGTTCTTACCTCTTTCTGTCTGCCGACGAATCGAGCTCTCCTGGGATCCTTTTCATCAAACACCTGACAGGAAAACACTCAATGTTTTCATTTGAATAATAATAATAATAATAATAATAATAATAATTACAGCCAATGACACATCATCTTATTCGGTTGCTGACTCGGGGGTCAGATTCGGGGCAAGTGTTGTGTAAAGCAAATGCATCAGTTGTCCCTGCAAACTGAATAAATGTCGATGCCCTTTAGACCTCACGTGTGTTACAGCCAGCATTCAAATGGGAAACTAAATCCAATGCTATGAATGGATGCAGCGGAGCGTTTAGCTCCAGGGACACCAGGCGAAGGTTAGATAACGTGAGGCCGTCCGGTGGTGCCGAAGAGTCCGTTTTAATCTTACCTGGCCAGTGTGAGTGATGGCCTCGCCGGTACTGGACACCTCGACGCTGTAGCGGTGAGCAGGTACCGCGGCCAGCCTCAAAGGCGAGACCAGCACCTTAGCGTTTTTACTGAAGGACAGAAGTCTTCCCACTACGGCCGCCATGTTTACAGCAGCCGGATTTCCCAAGCTGCTTTGCAGAGGCAAGGCGGAGGACAAAATGGGATTCTTCACCCCGAGTTTTGTTTTGTCAGGTTCAAAGGCCCACAAGATCTCAAGCTTTTCAATTTACTTCGTATATGTAGGTATATTTGATTAAATTAAACAGGTGATGCTGCAGTTAAGTTGGAGTTTGCGTCTGCTAACGGTGAGGGAGGGGACATTTTCCAAAGCCATCGAGGGAACCTGACAGGCAACGCCGAGGGCACACTTTACAACCCTAACATTCTCAAACCGGAAGCTGTTTGCTGAACCAGCGCAGCAAGAACAGCGTCGCGGTCGTGTTGGAGATTTAAAACGCAATTTTTTTTTAAGGCATAACCCCTGTTTGTGACCTTGTAGGAGTTTCTGGCAGGTTTGTTCACGTTCGTTGACTTTGTCCGTACTTGAGTTAAGGCCAGGGACTGATGTTTCCCCCGTTTAAATGTCTGTCTCTGGATCACATGGCTCCGTGTACTACAGAGATACGTGTACTTTACTGGAGTATTTTCATTTGCTGCTATTTTATACTTCCTCAACATTTCAAAGGGAAATATACAATTTTGCGCGCCACTCATTTCTATGAAAATTGTAGTTACTTTTTTAGATCAATATTTTATACCTGAAACGTAACCAGATGTTATAAATGCGTCACTATACATAGAACATACTACAGCTGTGCTATGACGACATCAAAATGCTGCTCACGCGCACATATCAATGCATTTGCACAGAAGTTCATAAAGCGCCCTAAACTGGGACATTTTGGATTTTGGGTACTTGTACTTGTACCCATGTACTTTTACTTAAGTAAGGTTTGTTTACAGGAATTCTACTTCTAATTGAGTATTTTTTTTTTTTTTTTTTTTTTCATTTTTGTATGATTACTTTTACTTTAGTAAAATATCTGCATACTCCTTCCACCACTGTTTGATGTCTTTGCGTTTATTTGGTTGATGTTTCATAGAATAGCTGAGCAGTATTGACTTTCCATTACGTTTATACCTGGGCTATTTAGAGACATAACAGTGCAAAATTCATTCTGGGCTTTATTACATTTGCTTTTGCACAAAGTAGTAGAACGCTCCATTGACAACCTGATAATGCTCATTTAATTTATGTTTGTGACTGCAAGTAATGTATTTTCATTATTAAGTCATCATTTTTTGATTGATCCGAGATTCATCTTTCGAATGTCGAAAAGTGGTGAGAAAGTGCCAATCACAACTTGCCAGAGCCCAAGATGATGACTTTGAATTGTCAGATTTTCAGTAAACATCCAAAACTGCCGAACCTGCTGTAATGTGATAGTAACACTCCTGCTCCTGTCATCAGCCACTGAAGTTGGTTGAGTAGGTGGTCCATCGGTGTGGCCCAGGGTGCATCTAAAAGAATGTGGTCATTTCCACTTTTGAATGTGGTCTGAGCAGATGGGATCTCAATACGTGCTTGGTGCGTTCACACTTGTGCTTAAAGCTGACCGCTTGTGATCCGAACCCCCGGGATGGGTGGTAATGCCATGTGTCCAGGGCCAAAGAGAATCAACAAATCGCTCCATTTAAGAAATTTGCTCATTTTTTTGACCATTTTTGACAGATAAAAAGATGAATCCTCAACTAATGAAATATTTGACTAATCATTTCAGCTCTTCATCCCAATATGACATTAAATACCTCAGATTTAAAACATACATATTGGCCTATTCTCTGCAGACACCATGGCCTTCCTCCTGCTGAAGCACCTGGCTGCCTCCCTGACCCGCCCAGTGGCCCAGATGAGCCGGTTAAACGCGACCTTCTCCTCATCGGCAGCCTGCGCCTACAGATGTCTCCGCACAGTCGCCGCTGCCCCTTCCTCTTTGCTCCTGTCATCAGCCAGAGTCCGCTCCGTGCAGCTCCCCCCGTCTGGCTCCTCGGCTCAGTGTGGACCAACTGTGCTGGGACAGTGTCAGCATCTTCCCTGCATCCAGCCCTCGGCGGGCATGAAGACCAAGTCTGCCCTGAAGAGGCGCTGCAAGGACTGTTTCTTTGTTCGACGGAGGGGACGTTTGTTTGTGTTCTGCAAGACCAATCCAAGACACAAGCAGAGGCAGGGCTGAAGTGTTGAAGGAGTCTTGGGAAATTAGTTTAGAGGTTGTGGATATTTATAAGAACTTTGTTGCAATAATAAATTGTTTGACTGAAGAATGCTCAAAGCTTTTTTCAAACACTTCGTCCGTTTCAGTTTTAAACAGCAGTTGTAAAAAGTACACAATCTTTTCAAAGTGAAGGAAACAGAATTTTTTTAAATCTCTAAAATTTCATTTAGAATAAACATAGCTAGTGTGAGATTTGTTCACATAAAGTTAAGCTTCCAAATATCTCCAAATACCTTTTTTTTTTGGAAATAATTAAAGACCTCCACAATAACGTTTGACCGTAAAATGTTAATTATTGACGTATGTAGAAATATAATTAAAAATAAATACAGCATTCATGCTTCACTTGAATTGTAAACTATCAAAACATATTATGTTTTATCTTCAGGAACACAACTGTCACTGAATTATGGCAAAAAAAACCTGCAAATCAGCTCCTTAGTTACAAAAATGTTTAGATTACTCTTCTTGTTTTTTCTGTCTAAAATAGGAACCTTGGATAGAATATTTTGTCACAAACATGAGCCTCTTTCATTTCCATTATTCTGCCACAAGAGGGGGCCAAAGTCTTTGCTACAAGAAAACAGCCTCCAACCTGCAGTGTAATGCGCCTGTTCACTTTGACTCCCTCTTCCTCACCACTGTCATTGATTAGAAGTCATCTCTGTCACTGTGTGCTTCCTTGGCCGTGTGAAACACCTGCAGTTTACCCTAAAAATCTATGGCCACATTTTCTGTCATTGCATGATTGAGAGACAGAGAAGCAAAGCATGATTATAAACAGGACTGACACTGCAACATCAGAATCAGAATTGCTTTATTGGCCATGTATGTTGACACATACAAGGGATTTGACTCCGGTTTTAGGTTCACTCTCAGCGTCCCAAAACAAAACAAACAGACATAAATAGACATATAAAACATAAATAGACATATATTTACAGGATAGAAATGAATGAATATATACATATGTACATCTAAAACAATGGTGCAATTGCACCTAGTGCAAATTGTGCTGATGCGGTTGGGTGTAGTGCAAAAAGGTTCAGCGATGTAAAACATTTGAACTGTTTAGCAGAGTGACAGCCTGCGGATAAAAACTGTTCTTGCTCCTGGTGGTGCAGCAAAGGAAACCAGACTGTTTGGACGATGTTTGGCCACAAACACAGCGAATGACTCGCCCTGCTTGAAGTGTTCATAAAGGTTAATATTTACTAATTGAGGAACAGCAAAGCACCTGGGTGTGTCAATCAATTCATATGAACATGTCTAACTTCCAGTCCACAGTATATGGCACCATTCAGAGGTATTTCACATATTAGAAGTTTCCTTTTTTGCTCCATTGTAAGCCCTGTGAGTTGGAAAATGTTGTCAAACAGACTAGAGTTCACCTGAAATACTGACTGATCACAACTGATATGAAGTTGATAAACCAGTCAGTCACGGGACACAATGTAGATCAGCCATCTGTGGCTCTGAAGCTCAACAAAGTCTGTTTACATGGATGGTCGCTGTCATCTAGAAAAGATTAAATTAATGGGTGGATCAAACGCAGGAGGAAACTCGACTTCAAATGCCTGCTGTACATCAATGAAGGCCAATTGCCCCAAACATCTCAAACACGCATTTCACAGCTTGTGCGTTTGTGTTTTGTGCTTGTGTGTTTCTGTTTGTTGCTTTGATGAGTTACAAATGTCCACTTCTCTACAAAAGTTTTATGTTCTTAGTTGACCAGGGGCAGAGGTTTCACTTTTCCTGTCAAATGTTTTAAGGTCTCTTTTGATAATATGCCCAGTTGCTAAAAGTACTACAATGATTGGCACAACATTTGTCACATATATCCAGTGCCTACACAATGAATTCTGCAGACTTTAGTGATCCTCTGACTTGTGCCACCATAAGGTTGACATTTTATGTCATCAGTTTAAAATTACATTTAGTCAAATACTGTTTTATGGCTAAATACCTATAAAACATGACATTCCTATCAGCTTTAGTTTATGTTAGTAGTAATATTTTTTTAATAAATGTGTGTGTGCCAACACATTACACCAACAGTTTGTCTTCTTTGAAGATCTTCTCCAATTTAATATATTATATGGGATATACATGTCATTTTTTTATTGATTACTATTAGCAAAAATGCTCCCCAAAGCAATTTCTTAATGTCTCCTGTCAATGAACTAAACTGTAAGAAACTGCTGAACTAAATTTATGTGAATTTTCTGTAATTAATCCAAACAGTCTTAATTAATTAAAATGAATTAATCTTAGTCTCTAATGAGATAGAAACATAACGTGTTTACAATTTAGTGTTCCATGACTGGATCATTACATTTTAAAAGATTATTTATAAGATAAACCTGCTCCAGATTGTCCAATTTATTTGTTAATGTCTAAAATTGGCCTTTCAGAGTTTGTTATTGTTTTCAAAATAAAAGCTTGAACGCGACGCTGCTTACAGTATTTGCCGGGCTTGAGTATAGCTGTTAGCTTAAGTAAATAAAAATGACGAATATAAGCTGATTAGTAGTAATTATATATTAGATAGTAATTAATTTAGTGTGCACACCCAATATCATAGCAAATCCTTTTTTTATTTTATTTTTTTTTATTTTTTTTTATTAATTGTAGCGTCTTTAAAAATCGGCTGCATTCATGTGAAACCAGACATGGCTTTTATTCTGAATTTCACAACCGGAAATTACGTTGTTTCATATGGCGAGCTTGTTTATTAGCGTTATGTAAACTGTCCTCCTCCCCGTCCAGGCAGCATCAGTCTGCCAGAGCCAGAGGAGGGACGCTTCTTGCACGTCGTGACACCACGAAGTCACCTCAACGTTGCAGGACATTTTGGACTTTTCTTTCTGTTATTTTGGTGTCAAGGTTTTCAGGTATGAAGACGTCAAACAGTCGCCCTTCAAGAGTGGGACGGAACCCGTTCGTCCAGGCGCTGAAATTCACCATGACAGAGAAAATACAGGTAAAACATCTCAGACAACAAATGGTAAATCAGTTATCTGTTGTTCAACATCTTCTTTCCTCATTTGAAGTTACTTCCGAGTGTCGAGTGTTTATTGTGTGTATTTACTGCAACTTTGCTCACCTTGTTGGGGCTGACGGACACTTTTAAGACTTCCTCTTTTGGGAGCCACTTCACACCGGTGCAATTATAAAGTTTATAAACATTGTCATGAAAAAACAAAACAAAAACAAAGTAAATGGGGATGTGGTGATGCTGGGAATAAATCTGGTTTCCATATTTTTCTCGGTAATAATGGAGAGCAAAGCTCACCTTAAGTGGTCCTTAAAAAGATTAAACAATAAGTACTTTTAAAAAGGACAGAAACCACGAGGTCACAAAATAGTCCTTCATGCAAGGTCTTTGAAGTCATTCTAAAAATCTGTCTAGATTTGATGCATAACTACAATGTTTCCTATGAATTTAATTAATTTAGATGAACCTCAATCTTATTATGGATTTTGGTGTTCATTTCTATATTTTTGAGTGTCAAGGGACAAGTGCAGATACATGGAAGTCATACTCACTTTATTGTTTTGACATTAACGATCAGAATCGGCTTTATTTGACAGGTATGTTTACACTGTCAAGGAATTTGGTTCCGGGTTGTGACTTGCTCTTGATGTACATGCACTTCTGTGCACACATAAATAAACGTATATACAGCAAAAACACGTATACAGCCAAAGGGCATCTATCCTTTTTTTTTTGTCATACAAATCACGTAACTGCCGCATGTGCTTTATTGTCCTACCTGAAACCTGTGTTGTCTCAGTGGAGCCAGACACTCCCCACATTTACCTTAATTGTCCACATTTGCATATCAAACATTCACATTCGATATTTTTCTTAACTACACACCAACTGTCAGTGTTAAGAACTTACACTAAATTACACTCCAAAACCCCCCCCCCCCCCAAAACATAACTTATTTTTTATTGACTTTGTCAGCTGACTGACTGACACCTGCTAATCGGCCTCCACTTCCTCCCACGTTCTCCCTCTGTCACTCCGCACTTTGTAGCTGTTTTCTTTTGACTCATCCAATTGTGTGTCCAAGCAAGGTGCCTCAACAAGCTGACAGGTGAACAGCTTTAATGTGGTCGTCCTCAGTAGAATGTGAGAGTCAGAGTTTAGCACCCGTCCACATACATTGGTCGCTCGTGTTGATGTGAAAGTTAAAGCAAGGTGTTTGTGCTGTGAAGGTGATGGGGAGAAACTTCGCTTGTCTTGCTACACACACACACACACACACACACATGCATGGACAGCTGTGGCTACATCCCTAAATCAACCATTAAAATCAATAGAGGGACCTATAAGGCTGAAATACGTCCTCATCAATCAAGTAATGGATCAATGGATTCTCATGCCTAGCGATTGGTAGGGTTTGCTGACTGCCTGCCAATGTCCTGAACACACATAACTTAACGGACTGACCCACTGAAAGAGTCATTTCATTTTGTAACATGCGATTAAAAAGCACATTATTAGTGACGGTTTCATTCAGTTTGAAGTGAATAAACAGCTTTCATGGAGAAACAGCTGAAACAGGTCAGGGATGGGCTTTTCTGTATTGTTTGCAGTCGTACAATCAGACTATCTTCTCTCCCTCATCGGGTTTATCTTTCTCCCCGTAGCTGCAGGGCTCAGAGGTGCCTGCTTTCATTCAGAGCAAAATATACAAATCACAAGGCTCAGGAAATTGGCCTTTATGCTGGCACCACCAGCTCCCGACTATTAACAATTCCACTGACAGCGCTAAACACCAGTCCTTTGTCTTTTTAGTTTTGCATGCTTTTGTTGCGGTAAACTAAGCTTTTAGACATGGCCGCATGCCGTAATTACACTCTTTTCCCCATCGTCGGTTTTGCTGGAGGAATGTCTTCGTTAGCGCACGTGTCTGTCAGTGTTTATGTTGGACTTTTCAGTAAATTGTAAACAGTTGTGTGCCTGAGCCAGACGACAGCAGCAGGTCTGAGGATGTAAGGTGGACCATGTGTGGCTGCTTCACACCTCATGCTTCCTGCTTCTAATGTGGCGGTGAGGTGTGTTTTTCCACTTGTCAAACGTGCGGACCCGGTTGCACGCTCTCCTGTAAACAAACACGAGCTGTGCCTGAACACAAACAAACAAAGCGGAACCAAAAAAACGACAACAAAAATGGCCTGCTCGATGCTTTCGGCTTTCAATCTACATGACTGCATAACATGTATGCTTTTTAAAGTGTGTTGTATCTGTGTCTTTGTCGTAGAGAGGCTTGCTGCATAAGCACATTTGGCCCCTCTTCCTGGATTTTTTTTTTTTTTTTACTCTAACTTTCCAGTGAATATGATCAGCAGCACTGCAGATCAACAAAGTCCGCAAGTGAGGCATACAGACAGTAGCATTCATTCCAGCTGAGTCCCACACTGCCAGGCAGTGAACATCCCACAGACATAGCTGCCAACTCTCCAGCCCAGACAATACACCCATAATATTCAACAGAGCTGAGACTTAATACACAGCTTCTTGACTAAGGCAAATATTTTAATACCTGATATGGCTTTAGTCTTGTGTATGTGTGTAACGTGTAACTTTGGTTTTCATCTGGGGGACTCAGTTCCTGCTGCCTGGCCTTCCTCCCTGCCTGACAAGCAGCCTGAACCTGACAAACGGTAGGACAGTTTGAGTGCTTCCTGGGCTCCCAGGTGGGAATCAGGGCTCTCTTCTTTTGGCCCATTGAAAACAATTAGCCAAGAGCAATTATCCTTCACTATAGCACTACAGGGTATAGAGCAGTCCAAATTGGATGCATCACCCAGGGGAGCTGGTTGTCATATGGCTATGGAAAATGCTGCCTCAGCGGAGGCCTGGATGTAGTTTCTGTTTTAAACTGTCGCTGACATTTTTTTAAATTATTGATTAATATGCAGATTATTTTCTTAACTACATGTTAGTTTTATAAAACAGAAAACAGTGAGAAAGGCCCATCACAATAACAGAGAGTCAAAGTTGAGCAGCAGACGTGTTGTTTTGCTCGACAAACAGTATCAAACCTTAAAGTATTCAATTTACCTGAATGTAAGACCAAAAAAAAAAAAGATAATTTACACTTGAGATCGTGGGACCATGAAATGTTTTTTTTTTCAATTAGACATGATTTGAACCATTAATCGATTATATGAACAATGGCCAAATCACTTTTCTCTTAGTGCGTGTATTGATTAATCACTGCAGCTCTATCAATATGGATAACTGTGAACACAACATGTAGTAGGACGTACACAGTTTCCAGTGGCCTTTCTCACCCTTTTCCCAATGGCAACAGTGTCCCTTAGTTACGCTGTTAAAGGCCTAGATGGCAACATTTATGTAACATTGGTGTTTTGTGGGGTTGTTTATTTTTTTTTTTTTGCTTGTTGCATGTTCCTTTGTAATTGTAAAGTATATTGGGACCATGTCGCATGGTAATGTTATACTTTAACATAGATGTCAAAAACTAAGATGATGACATCAACATTCATGCACACATTAGCGGAGTCAGTGTCCAGTTAATATTTTGATAATAAATGAAAAAAAAAAAAAAAAGTATTCAAATACATTTTAGATAATTTAAACAAACACCACAGAGCTGAATCTTTCCATAACTTCTTTTTGTTGTGTTGAAACTGATGGTTTCATGGTGCCGCTTCACCTCGTACCCATATGTTACCATTGTTTAGACACCCATCCCGTTGTGTGTTTGTGCACATTTCCAGGTAATGGTATGTGTCAGATATTCCGCTTTATGCACTTGTGTGTCTGTGTATTGTTAGAGTGCAGCTGACTGATACATATGGTGTGTGTGTGTGTGTGTGTGTGTGTGTGTGTGTGTGTGTGTGTGTGTGTGTGTGTGTGTGTGTGTGTTTAGGAAGCGGAAGTACTCTGTTGTGAGATGGGTTGAGTGACTTTCTGCCTTAATGGCCCCTGACAGCTTTGCTGCTGCTATACTTACAGGCAGGAGGCTCGTGTTTGTGTGTCGAGAGACAATCGAGCCAGTCACTGGGAAAGCAGAAGCAGGATGATCTACCCTATTTATGTTATGTAATTCATGTTTGTCTTAAAATGAAGGTGTTGAGAATCAGGTAGAAAAGTTAGGTCTGCTGTTTGAGGCTAGTGATTTGAGGCTAAATTAGTCACCATTTTTGTAAAGATGTTGCAATTCCACAAAGACTGAAATACCCAGATTTTTAGACTGTTTCTAAATCTCAAGGATTCATTGTGGGTTGAACGGATCTTTCCAAATCAAGTTCATCAAAGGCTGTCTAGAATTCGGAGAACACAATGGAACAGCAGCAAGTGTTCAGGTCTTCTTCTTTTTTTTCTTTTCTTTTTCTTCAAATTCGTCCTGGAATTCTTCTTCTTGTAATTATTCTCCGCAGTGCAACCTGGCAGAGCATTATCACCACCTATTGCCGTCTTACAGAGTCTAAGAGTGCATCAATAACATGGTCCTGTCCTTGCACATACACACAGGCTTGTGGGTGCTTTAAGGGCACAGAGGCTACACCTCAAGCATCCTTGAAAATTCTCTGAACTAAGGGCTGTCTTGAACTTTGGAGGATCATTGACATCGGATCAGTTCTTCGGAATTTGATGACGTAGCGGCCTAGAACCTCCTCCTTTCACGGACGTATTCTTTAGATGGCGAAGCAGCTTCACCCTCTTGTCAATCTCCAAAACACTTGATCCAACAAATTTCCTAATGCATTTCAATGGCATTTTTCTTGCTCAGCCCTTGCTGTCTTGTAAATGCCCACATTTTTCAAACTCCATGTACCAGGCTCTCTAATAAAAGTTCAACACCTCAGGCACAATTCAAGACAACCTAACATTTTCTCAGGCCTTTGAAAACCTCTCTCAAAGCCGCAGAAGACAATATAAACACTTTTTCGTAGGTTCTAGTCTTCACTAAAAGTAAACCGATAGTAATATTTCAAAACAGGTGTGTAGATATCTTCCCCAGTCTTGCACATTAGAGGCTTTTGAGACAAAACTCTTCGCTATATTTGGAGTTGTAACAGAAACACAGAAACACAGTGGAAGGAGTACGGTAACAAATGATTGCATTCACAAAAAAACAAAACGGAAGTAAGCTCGGCACTGAAGCACATTTTTACTGTAAATTTCAAGGACTGCTCTCATAAAACACTTGAGATTGCTCGCCTCTGCCCCTCCCCAGCTCATTCTTATGCCACCTCCTGAGGAAATGCCAGCGGATCCTCCCAGATGGATTTGTTAAGCTCTGATGGTGACGCACAGGCATTGGGGGGTGGAAAGTCACAGAGAGGCGTTGGAGCAACATAAATCACCCCCCGCCCCCCCCACTGCTGTTTATTTATTAATACAGCCCTGAAGTGTGCACCTGGGCTCCTCCAGATAGAGAAGGACACAGGCAAGAAGGGGTGATGGGACAGGAAGGGAGGGGAGGTCAGATATGAATCCCCAGAGTGGTGACAAAAAGCACATCAACGCAAAGGAGGAGGAAAACAGTCGAAGGGAGAGCAGCATGATAAATGGAGGTGGAGCTGAGCAAATAGACACGGAGAGGGAGAGATTGATGGATGGATGGCTTGATGGATGGATACTTGAGAGGAATTCCTTTGGGATAACAGATTACTGTAAAGCAGGCCGGGAGCTTGATGAGAGGGCAATGAAGGAGCGCAGCAAGAGTGCAGGATGAAGAGACTGAATGTTGGTCACACACACACACACACACACATATACACACACACACACACACACACACACACACACACACACACACACACACACACACACACACACACACCCCACATCTCTCTCATTACACAGTAAGAGAAAAGGCATGACAGGTCAGTCTGCTGACTTTTCATCTCCTCTGTGGTACTCGGGTTTCAGTCAACTTCATTTCAATGACCTCGTTTAAACCATATGACCAGAGGTTCAGCACATGCTTGCAGAGTTGCCTTATCTTATTTCTCAGCTTATATATTTATATATGTTTATATAGGACAGGCAACGACGGAAACTTTTCCTCAGCGAGTATATGTGCTCCTTAAGACATTTAATTACAAATGTTCAAGTAATACAGAGATTATTAACAATGTATTACATATATATTAACAGAGTGCGTGTGTGTGTGTGCGTGTGTGTGTGTGTGTGTTTTGTCTGTGTACGCGCTTTCTCCTTGACTGCAATTACGATGTGAAAACCAGTGGAGGACTTTGGAAGTGGAAGACTGCAGTGTGTAGGCTTGTAGACAGTGAACTTTCTATTAAGTTAAAACAGCCTTTTAAGTAGGTTTTTAAAACATTTGAAAGTATATTTTAAACAACAAAGCAGCAAAATAACTGTTTTTAAAAGTACCGCATTTTAACAAAGGCATTGATTGTGCATTTGTTTTTTTTATCGTGTGTGTGCCTGCATGCGTGTATTAGGTGACACACATCTGAGAAACGGCACATGGCACCTAAATCCCACATTGGTCCATTCCTGCTCTACGCAGAAGCTACTGTTTCATACAACAAGACTATGTAAAAACCTAGTTTATGTGTAGACTGTGTAAAAAAAAATGCTGAAAGGCTTTTAATTTGAAACAAATACAGCAGGTTTCAGCATTCGGCCGACTAATGTGTGTAACCTTATCACACACAGTGACAACCGTGTTTATAGAGCTGGCCTGGCTCACCCGGTCAAAAGACAGCTTTTATTGTGAAGCAGCTACAGGGAATGTAACGAGTTTGAATCAGTGAAAAATGGGTAGTTTTAAAAAAAACATTTTGAGATTCTGTCAGTGTATCTGCAACCAGCTGAAACTGGCTGTAGGCTTGAGGTTAGGGAGTTGTCTGTCTGGCTGATTCATTACGTGACTGTTGGTGCTTCCATAAAATATTTACACAGGGAGTTTTTTGATAAATGATAAGCACATAGCGTTAACCAGAACATTGTGTGTTTAATGGTAAAAAATAAAAGTCTATTTTGGTTTAAAATTTTCCCTAGTTTCTGCAGGGCTTATTGGGGCGGTAGTAGAAGTGGGGGTGGTGGGCAGTTTTTTGACTAAAAACTACAATATTTTTTTATTTTGGAATATTATCATTACGATATTTAATAAAAAATGCACTGACCGCCATAAATAGAAAAATCACCAAACACTGGTAAAGAAAAGCTTATTGTGAAGCTGTAAAGCAGCCTTGTAAACCAGCACTAATCCATATCCAAAATCTTAGACAATATCTAATCTCACATCATGATATCGATATAATATTGATATATTGCCCAGCACTGAAATGGAGGAAAATGTTGGGTTTGCACAGCAGCAGTATGTTAGAACAGCTTTGTAAAGAAGTGAACTGTGAAGAGTGATGCTGATATTAATTAGATAAAGCCTCTGGATTACATTCATGCCTCGTTTTCCTGGGAATCCCTCGTATATACTGTTTATGCAGCACGGGAATAAATAACTCCACCACCTCCAATACAAGCTTCTATATTACGCGACTTTTAATTTTTTTTTTTTTAAATACATTGAATGGTTATTACAAAAAAAATGCTGACAATAAGTTGCATTAAAAACAATCTAACTTGGCAAATTAGGAGCCTCTTACATATCTTAATATATGGGTATGAAATAAATATGTTTAAATAAATCTATGTAAACTATTGTGAGGTAAGTTTTGAAGGTAAAAGATGGGACCTAGAATAATTAAGTATCTGTTTTTACTAACATTAATAGAAAAGATGTGCTTGAAACTCTAAAGAATACCCAGGTCTTAGTTTACAAACAGCTTTCGTATAGAGGCTGAAGAAAATCTCGGAAACAATAAAAATACCAGGGTTATTTTTGGAAACAAGTGCTAATAAAGATGCAACTCAAAGTGTATGAAGCTCCTTTGACTTGCTTTTTATTTTTTTAATCTATTCTCACACAGTTTATTTTTCCCCAACTTCCTCTAACATGAGGTAACTCGTATTGATCGTGTTAACCTGTGTTTGACATGAAAGCCTACAAACTGCCCAGGAAGCAGTGATTTAGATCTGGAGTGTTACTGTCATTGATGGATGATGTTTGTTCCTTCCTAGAGGCACTGATGGAATGTGAGTCTCCTCCTCCCTCAACCCTGTCGGATGTATGTCTCTCCTGTATAGGAATGTACTCTATGTTCATAAAGGCTTTTTGAAATTCTTGTTTGATGGTTGGCTAAAAAAGCCACATGAATGCCACAGTGACTATCACACTGCAGAGGAATTGTAACGCTGTGACTGTTTTCTGTCTCTCCAGATTGGCCTGATGTCGGTCACAGTTTTTCCAGTGCGGCTGCTGCTCGTCTCGTTCCTCATGCTGCTGGCGTGGCCCTTCGCCTTCGCCGCCTCCCTTGGACGCTCAGAGTTTGTTATCGAGCCGCAGTCAGGGTGGAGGAGGTGTGTTGCTGAAAGCTTTGTGTGATGGAAAGTGTTAAAGCACGTTATGTGTTACTAAGGCATATGGCGTTACACAGGAACGCGTCAGCGTCGTGTGAATAGCATCGTGTTAGACGGAGCTAAACAAACAAGCCTGTTGTCTGCTGATCGTTTACTGGTGTCTACTGTCTATTTCTACGTCTGAGAGAGAAGGTTTACAGTCAATCAGCTGGATTCACGTGTCATTTTTGGAGATCTTGGAGAGCCTGGTACTCTGGCAAGCCCAAAACATTTAGGGTGTAAAGTGAGCATCAATAAAGATTGACATGTTTGGCCAGTCAACATCGTCGGACATAACATGTTAAAAGGTTAAGACACAATGGGTTAGATAGGAGTTTTCAGCAGTGTGCGTGTCCTCCATCAGGTTAGTAGATCTGTGTCTACGAGTGATCATGCGAGCCATGTGGTTCTGCGGAGGTTTCCACTGGATCAAGGTGAAAGGGGAGCGGGCGACGCCCTCTGAAGTTCCCATCCTCACCGTGGCGCCGCATTCTTCTTACTTTGATGCCATCCCAGTCACCATGACGATGTGCTCCATCGTCACCAAACTGGAGAGCGGGAGCATCCCAGTCTGGGGCAGTAAGTCATACACATTTCCACAGTTACTGAAAGGCCGAGGAATCACTATGAAGTTATGTGCCTTACAAATCTACAGCGTATAAACAAATTCAAAATGTTGGGCTGAAGTTTCCAAACTGTAATATGAAAACCTGTATGCCAGATAAACCTTTATTAGAACGACACTAATTCTATATTTTTGATACTCCCGTTCAATTTCTGAAGTTTATAGAATAACTGCATTCAAACAGTGACTTTTCGCAGCCAAAACCTAAATGGTCTGGATTCAAATTTTGAGCGATTTCTGTTGAATAAAACCTTGAATCCAAGTAGTGCCAAATAATGTTTTCCAAATTAAAATTCAGTTAGTCTTAATTGATATCCAGTTGTTTAAAGGCATATACTCATTCAGGCATTAGGTAGAACATCGGCTCGTGAATGAGGCCTGTGTGTTCAGAATGATGAGACCGAAATAAAAAAAAAATAAAAAAAAAAATCAATTCCCGAATTTACTCAATAATCCCAATTAACAATCAGGAATTTAAAAAGTGTTTTTCTTATAAAAAAAAAAAAATGTAGAAATGATACCTGGCCAGGTATGAATATCTATGACTCAATGTCCTTTAATTTAGTTTTAATTTGAAATCTGGTTGCACTACACAATTAACTTTAATATATGAGATTAATTGGTCAGTCAATTGATTGTTTTTCCTCCTTGTTTAAAAGCTCTGATGATTAACTTGTATATGTATTATTTGTGTTTTGCATCCAAAATCTGCCTCTTCATCGCCGCCCTCCCAGCTCTGATCAGCTACATCAGGCCAGTGTTTGTGTTTCGGTCAGACCAGGACTCGAGAAGAAAAACTGTAGAGGAGATCAAGCGGAGAGCTCAGTCGGGAGGAAAGTGGCCTCAGGTGAAATATGTGATATTTGCACATAAAGACACAGACACAGTCTCACGTCAGCTCACACCACGGGGGAATTGAAAGGTGATGGCGTGAGTACAGTGAGTGACAGACTCACATTAAGGCCAAACTAAAAACAAGGAGTGAAAGTCCAACTGCATCTGTCTGTGTGCACTAATGTGTGTGTGTCTGTTGCAGATCATGATATTCCCCGAGGGTACGTGCACCAACAGGTCCGGTCTCATTTTATTCAAGGCTGGTATGTGTTTGGTCCTCTTCCTGCTTTAGCCTGCTCACGAAACCAGATGGAGGGAATGACCTTAGTGCGCTGAAATATGATTGAAAAGATAAATAGATTAATTACTTATTAACTGGAACTTTTCTATTTCCTTTAGCCTTAAAAAGAAGTCATTCATGAGGTCAAATTGCACAAAAACAGTTTGGTTCCCATTTTGTTTTTCTAAAACGAATGATTTGATTTACTGTGATTATTTCAATGCACACAAATGATACCATTAACTTTTACATACTGTATTTGTTCATCACACATAATGCATTGTAATTACTTTGGTGATCCCTTTACATCAAGCGCCACCATCAGGTTAAAATGTCCGTTTGCTCAAAACTTTGGTTCATGACTAAACTACCATAAAATTATCATTTTTATGATAGTATTATTATACGTCATTTTCGTATAATTTTCGTCATTTTCCTACAAGCAGAGTAGGTCTAATGATATTACAGGCCAATAATAATAATTGTGACCATGGAACTGTGTAAGACTTTAGCGTTTTAGTTTTCCTCAATGAGCTACTTGCACTTGAAATAGCTGATGATAAAACAAGGATGTATTCGGCTGGTTATTCTGGTACTTGCTGTGTTATCCCAGGAATGCTTTAAGGGAATTTCAGAATTTGGCACAAATGCTCAGTTGGACTCGAGGATGAACTGATTTGATTTTGATGGTCAAAGGTCAAAGATCGCTCTGACTGCACAGAACATGTTTGTGTACACAACTCAAGAATTCATGCTCTAAATTTCTAAATCAAAATGTTCTGCAAAAACAATTTTTTTGCCCATTATTGTCCATATTACATTACTAAGGAACTAAGGAGCAGAAAGGGGGGATTGTATTTCATATTTGGTCAGATATCAATCAGAAACAAGATTCTGATCAAAGGGTTGTTTCTGTTGTTCAGTTAAAACAAATCCTCCTTTTCTCCTTCGAGATGCGCTTAACAGACTAGAACATGTATAATGATGGTTAACCACAATCAATTTTTGAGTCGGAGGATGGAGGTGCGAGGAGGTGAGGAAGAAGAATGGAGAGCACCTTTTACAGTAGCAGCTAAACTTCAGTATGTTGGTGCTGTCAGTATGTCAGTTCTTATTAGCTTGCTGATGTTAGTTAAGAGAGCTGCTGTGACTGAGTACAACCTCAGAGGCTATTCCTGTTTAAACTGATGGGCAGATGATGAACAGGATACAATAAATACGTTTACATTTATAAAAACATTTTAATGAACCAAACATGTTATTTGTCCCATGGCTCCAGTTGGTAGATAACAAAACATAAATGTCCTCCACAGTAGTTGATGCAATAACACAGCTGGTTGTGGTTCTTTGCAATTTCCAGCCTTGGGTGTGTCAGTGTGTTAATAGAGAGACTCTGTGTGATCACTTTGTTCAGTATTCATTTCATTTAGTGTGCCAGGGCTTGTAAATGATTATTAATGCATGGAGCTGAAGGCATCGCTGACAGTCGATCCAAATTTACTTTCTGTTGGAGCTTCAGCGTCTTGCTTCAGGACGCCGCAACAGTTCACATAACTGTTGCGCCCATCCCTTTTAGGGGTTGTTTTTCTGCTCACATCCCGTGTGTGTGTGTGTGTGTGTGTGTGTGTGTGTGTGTGTGTGTGTGTGTGTGTGTGTTGTCAGCCATTGTCCACTGCCTGCTCTGTCTAATCCCCTTTCTTCCAGTCTGTAATTCTGTCATTCCCAGTAAGCCATGTTGGTCACACTCTGTCCTGCTTTTGTTGTGTGTGTGTGTGTGTGTGTGTGTGTGTGTGTGTGTGTGTGTGTTACCCGTCCGCTCTGGAAGTGTCTCCTCTCGTTACGTCTCATCCCTGGCTCCCAGCACAACAGAGCGACCGTGTGTGTGTGTGTGTGTGTGTTAACGTGCCTTTGCCACCTGTGCATGAAAACACTCTGCAGGTACTTCCAGTCTTTTTCTCATTTCAAACACCATTTTATTAGAGTTGTCTCTTTCGTCCTCACCCTTTTTCTCCCTGTCCGTCCTCTCACTGTGTCCCATTATTGTTATTATTTAGAGGGTGCAGGCAGTGATCACGTTTATGCTTCTTTAAGTTTTTTCCCGGTCTCACGAGATGGTTCAGCGATGTAACTTAGTCTTATTTAAAATCATATGTCAGTCATCAGTGTTTATTGATTGAGGTTCTTTGTTGATCACAGCTGCTCAAACTTAACACATCAGTTCATCAACTGTTTAATCAACAATGTTCTCTGGGAGCTTTTTATCTCACCACCTTCATTGGTGTCATGTTAAATTGAAACCAGCCTTGCCCTGCCTTTAAGGTTCTACTAATTATATACAAACGTACACGTACTGTATTTAAGCAAGGAGTTTATGCAGCAGCTTTTTGGCAGTTTATTTAAAAATGACAATTATTTATATAAATACCTGTTTTTCTTATCTTATTTTTGCTTTACTTCATTTAACTTGTATTATTTTTCTTTTTTTTTGAGTCAGCCCTGGCACAGCTGTATATTTGCATTTTGTCCACAAGTCATGATGTAATTAGCTAAATTTACGCCTTCTGATCAAAGTTCTGTTGGTCCTTCTGAAAATAAATCTATAATTATTTAGATATTAGGCCCTATAGAGAGGTATGTTTTGGTGTGTGTCTGGTTTGATTTACAGGCCTGTGACGCAGTCAGGTTACCGGTATAACTGGGCGGGCGTAGTGTCGAGTATTTTAGTGTCTTTCAGATCAATCAGTAAAAAGTATTGTTTTGTTTCAGTACACTCATCAGCCTCATCAGCAGCACCAGGCAGCTGTTTTCATCACTGTATTACACTTGATGTACTCTCTCCGGGCAGACCCACACAACAGACACACAAAGTTAGCGACTAGCTGGTGACCATACTGGAACATGTTTCTGCTAAACAGCCAGATATTTCCCCCAATTAATTAGTAAAAACCAAAAGAGAATTAGAATTAGAGTCAATATTGACTTTGGGTGTGCACAAACAGCATGTCACCAAATGAATGGCAATGTTGCTGTGTGTCTGCTGGATGTGTGAATAAGCAAAGAAATTGCATTTATGTTATGCTCTTAATTCTCACGTTTTGTTTTTTTTATCCCTTTCAACTGTCACACAATAGCTTGAATAGGTCTTTGTCCAGAGATAAATACTGTATGTAGATTTTATCAGCTCACCTGTCATCAACACGACATAATAGAATCTCTGCCAGTGCAAGAGGTTATCCTGAGGTTGTGAGCTTGTCACTCATCTCAGCCAACATGCAATACTCTGTCTCTGCTGCAGAAACCCCCAAAACAATGGATTGCTTTGATATTGTAGTTTCTGTTGGAAATATATGCATGTAAGAATTGATCAAAAAAATTGATCAAAGACGGCTAATTTCACAGTTTCTTTGTCTTTACTGTTATACATGACTAATAGAAATACTTGATACTGTACCTCCTATCATTTTCTCACCACCTCCCTCCTCTCTGTTCTTTCTCAGGTGCTTTTATCCCAGGACTCCCAGTTCAGCCAGTGATACTACGCTACTCGAACAAACTGGTAAATCCCCTGCACCTCTTTGTTTCTTCACCTTTTTGATGCCAAACATGAGATCATGTTCAGCCTGACTCCACCTGTGCGTACCGGCACGCCTGTGATGTAATGGTTTCTTTCCTTCACGTTAGTGTGTTCCTCTTGTGCTGAATGACTTCATGTTCTAGTGGGATGATATTTCATCCCCGTATTTCTCTCTCACACTTGTCTCGCATGCACGCACGCACACACACACACACACACACGCACACGCAGGTGTCATGTCCCTCTCTCGGCACCTCTCCACACTCTCTCATGAATTATGCAGTTCTTATTACCTAGTTTTTTCTTGTCTGTTTCCCTAGAAAGCTTTTGTCACTGTTTCTCTTTGTGCTCGATGTCGTCACTGTGATGACTTTAGTGACAGCGTGGCATCACGTGGTATTTAAGTAAGGCACTGAGAGCAGGAATAAACTGCAGTAACTGGGTGACTGGTCCTTGGTTTGTATGTTCCTGTCCAGGTTCCTTATTTCTACACCAGCAGATTGTTTCCATTCCGTCTGTTTCCATCTGTTCATTTGGCAATGGCGACCTTCTTCCACTGGAAATAGAAATACTTATTGACTCTCTTTCTGAAACTGTGACTGTGCAACACCAGCACACATAAAGGGAACCATCATCACCTATCGTCACCTGCTTTAAAGTGGCTAAATTCTCTCGAAAAAACGAAAAGAAGGCAGGCCTGCTTTATTGCATGATCATCATCAAATCTTGCCATTTTCAGTGTGTGGGATGCTGCTTGAAGGTTGTTGTTATTGTTTTATGTTGCAACAGGGATATTGAGAACAGTGAGACATGAATAACAGAAGGGGAGGAGAATGCCAACTGAAATAGTCGGCCAATATCAGGTTAATAACAACATCATACACCCAGTGAGTCAGAAGACAAACAATACACATAAAGTGTGTGGTAGTGCAAACAGTTATATGCATCACATATGGTACAGTATAGTATGTGTAGATGTGGAGCAGGTTGTGATAACTATCTGAGGAAACAGGATTAGCTGTGGTATAGCAGATGATACCTGGTCAGATATTAATGAGTGTGATGGCAGGAGGAAAGCTGCTCCTGTGTTAGTTGCTAGTTTTGTACACAGAGTTGTGTGGCGCCTCCCCTCCGGCCATCGGGACAGCGGGACAGAGCGACTGAGGGACAGTGGGACAGAGGGACAACGGGGCAGCAGGACAGAGGGACAGTGGGAGGCGTTTCTGTGCTTGTTCTCAGTCATTTCCTCTTCCCTCGTGTTCTCCACAGGATACTGTTACATGGACCTGGCGAGGTCCTGGAGCGTGAGTGTTTCTCTCTCACACACCTTCATACATACACACACACAGAGCTTCTCCCGGCCCTGTGTTAATAAATCTGTGGTGGAAACACCAGTGACCTGGTTTCCATTAGAAAGGAACGTGGTACCATTCTGTGGGGGAACCTCCATTATCTCCGGGGCCATCTGTTCGGTCTTGTCTCCATTCATCAAATGAATTTTCTCTTTCTTATACTCATGTTTAGACCAAGTTAATTCTTCTGCTTTTCAGGTTTAAGATCTTATGGCTCACTCTGTGCCAACCTCATAACTCTTTGGAGATTGAGGTGAGTAGTTTAGTAAGCCAGAAGACAGTGAATTAGCTTTTTTTTGTCACTGTATTTTCAGTCCTTTTTTTTC
This sequence comes from Embiotoca jacksoni, assembly GCF_022577435.1. Taxonomy (NCBI): domain Eukaryota; kingdom Metazoa; phylum Chordata; class Actinopteri; family Embiotocidae; genus Embiotoca; species Embiotoca jacksoni. The sequence goes on from NW_027185425.1 coordinate 15,510,758, forward strand.
TAAATTTGTCAAAATATTAGATGAGAAAAAGATACTATACGTTTATCAAATGTAAATGTTTTTAATGTGTGTAATTCTCTATTTATTGTATTGTGGATCAGTTTTGTGACATTACAAAAAGACTGAGTTTACACTGTCTCTCCTTAGTATTTACCTATTTACACTCCATCAACCGAGGAGAAGGAAAACCCTGCTCTGTTCGGCAACAACGTCAGAAAGCTCATGGCCAAGTAAGTGTGTGTGTGCGTGCGTGCGTGCACGTGTGTGTGTGTGTGTGTGTGTGTTGGCACGTTTGCACAAGTGCCATTGATTAGCATCGGATCATCTGCACACGCTTGCTCTGAATACCCACAGCTCACAGAGAGCCACATAAAGCATTCCCTCTCCTGATAGGGCGTTGGAGCTGCCACTCACAGACCTCTCCTTTGACGACCTCGAGATCAGCCTATCACGGGGCCCGCTGAGCATATACGACTGCAGCAGCCTCCTGGAGTTCAACCAGCTAATGTGTCGCTTAGGGTGAGTGGAGGGAGACCGGACCGACTGGTTGAACAGGGTGGTGACTGGGTTTGATTCAAGAGTTCGGGGCGGTGAAGGTATAAACACTGCCACCTACTGGTGGAAGGGCAGAAACACACACTGGGTGAGGAAGGGGTTTTAAAAATTGCCACAGGAACTCAGAAGTATATAATGTGAGTTTTTGGTTAAATAGAGAAGACACAAGTGATATTAAGGGCTAATTAGTTTTCTATTAAGGAGTCTTTACAAAATCAGCTGTCTGCATAAATAGGAAAGGAATGACTATCCATTGTAGGAGTAGTTAGTGCAGTACAATAATTAGTTCTTGATGTGTAGTTTGCACAGCCATGATAACATAAAGTAGTTGTGATCATAAACTGAGCAGGAGGGATTCTTTATATTCTGTCTAAATCATATGACTCACTCCATCATCTTTATGAATAGATTGAGGAACTTCACCACCAGCTTTCTCTATGCAACATTTATACGCCGCCTTCTAATTGTAACATTTTAACCCTGCAGATAGTTTTTATTTAAATGTACTCCTAACAATAAATCTTCCACGTCAAAATATTAACAATTTTAATTAAACTTTATGGTTTATTGAAGCTAATAAAAAAAACTAATTAAGAAAGAACATGAATTGCATTTATTATATGTGAAATTTTAATTATATCAAAGGAAGGTTAGATCTTTATGCTAGATTTGGTTTCCTACTCATCGTCATTAGTTCTTTTACTTAGGAAGTGGAAAGTGCAAAAAATAGTTAATGAATTATCTTTTGTAAAGTTTTTTTTACATTTTTTTATTTGAGGAATTGGAGTTGTGATAAAGACAACGTGAATGATGGGAGTAAAATAAATTGTGTAGCTAAATCTGATTTAATCTAACAAACTGTATACTGTACAGAAGAGGTCAAGTCACAAGTAGTGGAAGAGTTATTCTGATCTTTTAATTAAAGGTGCAATTTAAATAAAAATCCATTCAAAAGTCCACTCAGCATCTGACCATACTTTGCACCTCACATCATAATACTATAGTAGGAAGTACTCATGATGCAGAATGGCCAGAATCATGTATAGTATGTCACTTTAAATAGTATATCCTAATCTTAAAGGTGAAAAATACACAGTGGAGTAGAAGTATGAAGGAGCAGAAAATGGAAAGAAAGTACAAATTCCTCCAAATTGTATTTTGGGTTAGTACTTGAGTAAATCTACTTAATTACTTCCACCTCTGCGAAACCACAGTCCAATAATAGGCCAGCTGGGACGATTTCAAGCCAAAATACTGAAAGGTAAAACTCATAAACCTTGGGTCTGATGATTCACATGAGCCCTTAATAGAAAAGAATATGAATAAATCACTCGCGGTTTTATGACCTCAATACATTTTAAAATGTTTTGATTTGCTGTGTGGAACTTGCATGTGAAAAAAAACCTTGTTTCCAAAAAACTGTATGTCACACGTGGTTTCTGTGTGACTAACGTAACACATTTATATACGAGGTGATCTCTTCATAGGTGTCTCTGTTTGACTTTGTCATAAAAGGTTGAGAGCAGGGACCACAGACGAGGTGCTGGAGGAGCAGGCAAGGAGAGCCAGAAAGCTGCAGGGAGACCAACTGGGTTTAGATGACTTTGCCCAGTTCCTCAAGCTACCAGTCACAGACACACTTAAACAAGTCCACAGCTTCTTTGATCAGGTAAAGACAAAAGAAATTCAAGGTGCAATGAAGTCAATTTGACAAAAGCAAGGATTTAAAAACGGTATTGATCCAGATACACTGCATCATAAAACAAAATAATCTTTACAGAATTGTTGGGGGAAATATCCAAAGTTATCCCATTGATTTGAATTACTCTTTTGTGGGCAGAAATGGCGATATTATCAGTTTCGTTATCTCTGCTGCATGTGTGTGTGGTGCCCTAAGACCTCATTAAAAATACATATTTGAAGATGGATTACAGGTTTAACATTGGTCATGATATTTTTTGTGTTTGCAGAATCTTGCTGCATAAATGTCACAATAATAATACATTTTATTTACTGGGTGCTTTTCAAAGTGCTGAATGATGCATATGATTTACATATCAAACACTGGAACACTGATTTCCCAGACATTGCTTTAGCTTCCTGCAGCCAGGTTGAAATTAAGGACACAATTAGGACATGTGTGATTTTGCTTGAACATGATGACTAAAGAAAATCACACGTACACCACCACTACTCCATAAGCAGTGGATGATCTGATTAGGCTTTCGTGTTTGTAGCCGCAAAAAGTACACATTAACTTCTGTATTGATTATTGGATTGCCACAAAAAGGCAATTCAAACTGCTTTGTTTTAAAATACAGAAAGTTCATGTTTGGTTGAGTGGACATGATTTCAAGCTGGAGATGATGACAGTTCTGCAGTTTTTGCTCACTGAGATGATTTTTGTTCTCAGCACGGAGACGGACAGATAGACATCAGACACTATGTTATTGCTCTGTCCACCGTTCACCGACCTTCACAGTCACTGGACACCCTCAAACTGGCCTTCAAGGTGAGCACTTTTACCACTACGTCTGGTTGGATGTCGACTTAATGCCGCTGAACTAAAACAACATGTCTGTGTGCAGATGTATGAGAGCGGAGAGAACAGGAAAATCCTGGAGGAAGAGCTGGCCGTCATCTTTGAAATCATGCTGGGAGTGAAGGAAGTGGATGTTAATAGTCTGTTTTTAGTGCTCGACGGACACGTTTGTAACACAGGGAAGATCGCTTACGGTAAGACCATGTTTTTGTCTGCCGCGACAGTTTTAAACTTCTCAAATTATCTCCAATATCAATGTACAAATGAGATGATTGACAGCATCTGTCATTGTGTCCCCCAATTCGTCTGCTGTCACCAGCACATTAGATTTCTTCCTGGCTTTACTGAAGAAGACAAATACCATCTGTTAGGAGAGATTTTACATCTACCATCTGTCTCTTCTAGAAACTGTCAAATCTTTTTTGTACGCTCTTTTCTTGTCCTACAAAACCAATTTCTTCTTTAAAACAATCCAGCAGTGTGTTAAATGCAGTAAACACAAAAAGGAAGCTTTTCATCTTACCTGTAACAATCCAGACTTATCATAATTACACCGATGCACTAAACAAAAGAAGTAATTACACGTTACACCTCTATTCAAAATATATGCGTTATTCCGGTGCCTGCTTTACCAAAACAATAACATTTGTTTCAATCTGTCACGCCTTTTCCCAGATGATCTTCTTCCCCTTATACACCCGCATCTGCACTTTGCGCTGCAATACCTTGACTTTAAAGACCATCCAAGTAGATTCTGCTGCGGACCACCCAGAAGCAGCAACGGCCAGAGCCACAACAAAGATGCCTGAACGACAGACGTCTTCATCACCTCCAGATGCTTCAGCTCACCTGCCACCTCTGTGCCTTTAAGTGCAGATAGAGAAAGCTAAGTTGTTAGGAAAGGGTACGAATCGCAGTTCTCCTCTATTTTCTTTGCCTTCCTTTATTTTTAGTCCCCATTATGATATAAAGAAAAAAAAAAAAATAATTCTCTCCAGATGCTATTTATTTAAAAATTTATTTTCTTATGTATGATTTAATGATATTTAAGAAATAAGTAGATAAAAGAAGGTTGTTTTTTTTTCTCTGATTTTGTTCTTATCTCAGGCATACGGACACCAGCAGGTTGCCCTTTTCTGCTGCGCCTCAGTTTCATACATAAAAACAAAGAAACTTAATTTCAGGTCAAAAAGGATTTAGATATGGAGCAAGCTGTCGTTTAGTGATAAATCTAGGATGTTATCGTACCGAATTATGTAACAAAATCAGCTACTTAATAAACAAGTGTTGACGCTGATGATTGGGCTCATATTTATCGAACGTCTAGGAATTCAAGGAACCGTGCTAAAGGTTAACGCAAAGGAAAAAACACTCTTGCCTCAGAACTGGAGCTGACAGGAGAGGAAACAGTCTCAGCTGCAAATTATGACACCAATTTTCACACAGTTGCTGTTTGGAGTTTTAGTTACAGGGGAAATTCTAAATGCATAAAATAGTAAATGCATTATGTACTTGGGGAAATAATAGATGGGACTAAGTAATGTATGCAAACGTATAATACCAAAATAAATCTTAAATCTCCCGATAGTTAAAAAATACTTGCACGAGGGTGCTGAACTGATCGGTTTTGGTGGCCTCAGTTTTTTGTGGGGAGAGCGTTTTGTATCTCATGTAAAGTCCGTCCGGTTACCTTCACCTCTAATAAGTTCATACACTGCTGGAGCTCTCCTCAGTGGTTGACAAGATAGGACTCATTTCCCAAGTAAAGACAGTTGATGAGTGCTTTGACTCCTAATCCCAAAAGTAGGACCAAAGATGTGGAGTCCCACAACTGTCCGAATCTACAAATGATTTTCTATTCCGAGGGCTCCGAACGGACACTTCTGCCGTCTACTAACTTTATATTTTTTTTGGTGTTAGAACAAAGATTTTAGAATTGTACATCTTCTGGTAGTTTGAGGAATAATGTAAGGTATTTGCAATTTTTTTTTTTTAATGTCATACTGTTTCCCCATAATCCTTTTTTCACCCACAAGTTAAACTAAATTTCCTAAGAGAAACACTGCAGAGGACGACTGCTTAGCCGTTCTAGATGATCAAATCTCAGATATCATGCAAACAGACATATCTTCACTTTTTTATGGGCCTTTCTCTTGACTGACACATTTTGTACCTTTTGACTCCAATGTTGGTATTACATTTCACTACTCAACACAAGTTTTAAATACAGAAATCAAAGCTTTTTGCTTTTCTTATACAAAATAAAATGCTTTCAGTTACGTTGTTGTCACTTGTCGTTTTTGTCCACTAGGTGGAACTCTGCTTTCACTCATTCACCTCAACATGGTTAGATTTTTCTGAAACTGTCTGACAGCACTTCCAAGAATTCAGCCAGTGCTTATCATAAAGATATCCTTAGTGAAAATGTTTCCACTGCTGTATTTCCTCACCATTTTTTTTTTTTATTTTTATTTTGGACTGTGTATTTTCCTTCTATCACTTTTAGTGATCACACAGTAAATGATTAAGTAGGCTGTAGCTACTCATCCCATTGATTTCATAATGGCTCTTCTCCTCTCAGTCCACAGGGTGGTGCTAGCTCCTTATGCTATACCCACCAGAGAGCCCATGCAACACTGCCCACCTGATGGACAGGAAAAGCATTACCTCATCCCCTTCCTTTCATTCCTTCAGGTAAAAATAGACAGATTAAGCCTGGGCTTTGATGAGAGAAACCTACAGAGGAGGTGTGGAAGCTGGGAGAGAGGGATAGAGATGGAAGAGAGAGACTAAATGGATCGTTCTGCTCCAAATCCAATTCCTAATAGCTGGAGGGAGGATGGGTGGGAGGAGGGAGAAGAAAACAGTCAAAGAAAGAGGAGAGGGAGACTGGAGATATCACGTCTAACAATTAAGACCTGCCTTTGGGGTCTAAAGAAGAAGCTTTGTTGAGAACATATAAATTGCTCATTGAGCACTGCCTCTCTGCAGTCTCTCCCAGATACTCCTGCCTCTAAGGAATCTGCCATAAAAAAACAGCAGCCCGCAGCTTACCACATAGGAGGGCTGGATCTGTTCGCAGCATTTGGGGATCCATCGCCCGCCGTCATCCTGGCCAAGCAAAATCCCCCCTACAGTAAACACAAACCTGGATCTAATCCCAGTGACTGTAGTTGGGGAAACATCACAGTACATCCACTGGAGATCCCTTGTGGTAGCTGTATTTTTTCAGGGTCAAAGATCCGGCTCGGATAGCAGTTATCTTATTTGTTTTGGTTGTGCATGCCGAGTGGATGAGCCTCTTGATACCTGGAAATTAGCCTGTTTTCTTTTCTCTGCGCCAGGTTGTGGATGTCTGCACAGCCAGCTATAATATTTTGACTGAAGGGTTTGTATGTTTAAACAATATTAAGTGTTCAAATGGGACCTGCAGTCTGAAACATCTGCTGCAGTTATTCCCAACCAAGGGTACATGTATGTCAGGGTTGCCAAGAGCTAAGTGGAAAGGTTGTGGATTAGTTCAGTTACTTTGAAAAAATATATAATTTATGATTTTGTTGTGACTGGGTGCATATTGAGTAAATACAAATACAAGTTACCACATAAGAAAGTTTATCCATTAACTAATGGGATGGTTAATGCAGCTACAGAGAGTTATAGAAACTGTTTAATCAAAACTAAAAGCGATAAAGAGCTGAAATCGAGAGCTAAATGTTATAGATAAATAGTCTAAATAGTTAGCTATACATACGGGTAATGTATTAAATTCATTGCAATTAATTTATACAGTGTAAAATCCCAACTTAAGTCCTCTCAGGTCACTTTAGATGGCAACGTGCTTATAACAGAACCTGAGCAACATTTTAGAGAACAACCCAAATATTCAACAATTCCCTCATGAGCGATCGCTGGGTGGAAAAACAGGAAGAAAACCGATAGAACTCGATTCAGAGGTTGGTGTCCATTTGCCTCGACCAGTTGGGGTGAAGGGAGCGCAGGGACAGAAAAAAAGCAGCATAGAAAGAAGGGGAAAAGGACCACATTGAGTAGGTTAGTGGGAAAGTGGGAGAATAAACTACAGAGTAACTGTTCAATTTTATTAGAACTTTCCATATCTAGGTGAATACATACAACTAATAATAACCGACCAGAGAAGTTAGTTTCTTTTTTGGGGGGGGCCGAAATTCCATAGTAACCTTTCAGTATATTTTAATTCAAGTGGTCGGAGACCTCCGCACCTCCTCTTGACTCTGTGCTAAAGCACAAAATCTGGCTGGTGAGGGAAATTTTTGGTTTCACTTCAGAGAGAGGGTGTTCTGTTGGCTGTTCTACAGATGCAAGACCCTTTAGATATTAAGCCTGAATCAATGGTGGAAAATTCTTCAGAAAAAGTTGCTGTTACATTATTGGCTGTACAACTGGGAGACATTTGAACCCCCAATTCAACTCTCCTTCCTCAAAGGAGAGGGTGCAGCCACCCCAAGGTGCGAAGGTTCTGAATGTTCCATACGCACCCTGACGTTGAGGCCATCAACCCTTAGAGTGCATTGCTTAGAGGTTGTAAAGGACAAAGGGCCATCAGGTCGGGCATGAGGCCTGGACTAGATGGGTGTCTTTGACTGCAATGTCCAGCCCCCCTTTCTCCAGGTTGCCCGCCCAAAGGAGAGTGCAGCTTTAACAGTTGAATTCAAAACTAAAAGTTACAAACAGTTGAAACAGTGAATGAGTGGTTGAAATGGTCAACAACATGGGTACTTGAGCTGGTCAGGGTTATGAGGGTACATCATACACTGATGTACTGCGTCTGAGCGCCCCTTGACAAACTCTTATCCTTGTCTTTAAGGTCCAGCTAGAAGTAGGATAATCTCCTCTTTTGCTGGCAGATTCAGTCCACTCGCTTAATTGCACCAGTAATTGTAGTGCTGGTTTGGCTTCGATTTCACTGTTGAATTCCTCTTCAGCTGGCATTATTTAAATGATCCTGCATTTGAGTGGGTTTTAGCTGTGACCTGATTCTGCTTAACTATTCACTGCTAGAAGTGAAGTGTATTTTTGGGGGAGTGATTGATGACACATCTGAGACAACATGTCAGCTTCTTCTGCCACTCAGCTTGATGTTGTGGTTTCATCATGCTTATCAGCCCTAAGAGTTCATTGACAACATAATACATGAAATCATCAACAGTGAAATGCTCGCTCTACCGAGGCTTTACTGCTTTGGAAAACAAGTCAGCACACAAAAGAAACATACGGTGTGTTACAACTTATTACACAATTATTTATTTATCTGCTGTCGCTTGTTTACATGGAAATTACAGAGTACCATCCTCGGTTTCAGCTGGGAATGACAGATCATGTTAGACTGAAAGGCATTTCCCCAACAGAACAGAAAAGCACTCTAGCGGTGATTATTTATTTTACAAATTGGGGTGAATAGATTTTTTTTTTAAAGATTAATACAGCACCATCTTTGTTGTCTCTGAATTCAATTCAGTATTATGGCATCCCGTCCCTTGAACTTGTAAGTCCTTGTACTTTGTTCCCGTATTTCATATTTCAAGATACCTGTATTGCCTCCGAGAGCTGCTGTTCGGAGGTATACTGCCTCACACCCTCATTGCTATTTTTAAGAATGCTTCACAGGTTCTCCATAGGGTAGAGGTCAGGGGCTGATGGTGGCCACCCCATGATTTTTAGTCTCCTTTTATTCCCATAGCAACCAAGAAGTCAGAGCAGCATTGTGCTTGGTGGAAATAAATTCCTTGCAGAAGGCTTGGTTATTTTTTTTAACCATGGCAGGAGATGGTCACTTAGGAGCTCTACATGCCTTGCGGAGGTCATATTGGCGCCCTTGTGGATCCTAAAGGGACTGACCATCTCACTTCCCAATTCTACAGCTCATCACCCCGCTACACTCTCTCCTGACATCTCAATGTTGTTGGAACAGGGTTGCTTTTCACCCACCATCCAGAGGTTCAGCCATCTTGACCAGGAAGTGTAGCACAGTATTCTTCTGTGAATAAAACAGACTGAAAATTAGTCATTATATATTTTTGGATCTATGGAATACACATCTCCTTGTGTTTTTTTTTTACAGGTGGCAGAGATGCATCTCCACACACTTACTGCCATGCCCTGGATGATCCTGATTAAGAAGTTATTGGGGCTTCAGAGAGATCAGCAGTTTCAAATATCTGTTTTTCTGCTCAGAATTACTTTTTATGAGCCTGGCTCTGCTAGACTGTTTCTCACAGCTTTAGCCCTTGTTGTGATTAAAGTCTGGAGACCCTGGTTGTATTAATATTTGCTCAGCTACTGAAGGGTGGACCAATGAGTGACCTGTGTGGGTGGCTAAGTGGGATGAAGTGAAGTTGCAGTGGTGGTAAAGTCTGGACGCAGATGGTGGTCAATGCTCTTTGATTAAAAGCTTCTCCAATAGATTCATAATTAACCCGAGTTCTAAGGATGGAACAACTGGAAACAATCCCTGTTGGAGTGTCACCAGACTAATATAGCGACAGTGAATTTGGGTCTGGTATTACCCTGCTAGCTTTTTAAAGCTGCACTTGTAATACTCATAAGTTGCTACGGATACTTTTCCTTTGCTTGAGAAACTAACAGTCCTACAGAAATTGCAAATGCGTTTCACTTCAGGGCGTTTGCGTTATGAGTGAACCCGAAGCAAGATAAATGAGCTCATAGCTGCGCGCATGGACCGTCATCTGTTAATTTTCCTTGATTAGCCTTTGTCTTACTGAATTGTTCTAGACCTACAAATGTTATCATGTTCCAGTATCTTTCTTCAGTTTTCACACCTCTGCCATGACGTCGCCCTTCATTTTTCTCATTTTCAGAAAGCTCTTTCAGCCTCCCAACGTGAGAACTGTGACTTGCTTGCTAATGTGTAACAACTGCTTTAAGTAGGTTTCTATTAAATTCAGATCACCTGGCAAACTAATTGACGATCCCGTCTAAAGCAATTAGCAGTTATCTGAAATGATAGGAGAAATTAAATAATTAATTGCTAAATCATTTAGAATGCAGTGCAAAGGGAAAGGTCAAGAGGATCACCATAGTAACTGCACTACATCCTCTGGGGATCATGAATGTCAACAAAGTCATCAGTCATGTCAATTATTTGGATTGTTGTTTAACCAAAATGGTGGACTGACACTACCAATGTAAACACCTCACGCCCAGAACTGGTGCAGTCTACTGACTCTACTCATGAGTGCTTCTCCTCGTCATGTGTTTATCTTTATCTCCAGCTCCCCTTTTGTCAATGATATACTTCAGACTTCATAAAAGTAGTCAGCATGATTGCCTCTTTGCGATTGGCTGTTGGTTCAACCCACGTTGTTCAGGTTGAGTGTAAAGAGCGGCATGACATCTGTGGGCTGCCTGTGGAGGTTTTACACTCTTATTGTTGTTCGGGCTGTTGGCCTCCAAAGACTATCCTCCTCTTTTTCCCTCATGAGGGTTTCGTGCTGTGCCTGCTCCAAAAACAGAGCAATGTAGGTGTTGAAGGAGGGATGCATGCATCAAACTCTTCTGAGTCACTTCCCATGTTTTCATGCTTCAATCTGCTCACTTTTGAACATCCATCCTCTGTCATATCCAAAAATTAATTTTTTTTTATACATCAAATGCCAGGAGACAGAAACTAAAAAAAATAAATAATAATAATTTCTTCGAAAAAGGAACAAGCACCCCGCTGTTTAAGTCACAGTGATTCCATTTTCTCGAAATCACGCCAAGCACCACAGGCAATGCAGTTTTTTAGAGAACTTTGTGTTGCTTTTCCATTGCTCATTTACATTAGAGCTACGATGATTGGACCACATTTTGATTCAGAACACACTAAGCTAGCTGTATTGACAAGCTTGATAAGCGGGTTTTTGGAATTTCAAAAAGCAGCTGTAACAGCCTTTCATATCGCAGCCATTTAAAGAGGTATCCAAGTAAAAAGCTGCGGAAAATAGATATGTGCCTGTGCCTGCTCTCTGAGTGCCGCACATTGATGGTCGATGGGTTGCACCCATAGGTATATTGCCATATCCGTTATGTTTTTCCTCTGTGTTGCATATATGCGGTATGGAAACATGCACTTGATAAAGGGACCCTTCCCATAAAAGACACACTGTGCTGTAATGAAGCCCATTAGCCACTGAGACAAGCAGGGAGGAAACACTTGCATTAAGAGATGGAGAGATGTAAAGAGAGTGAGATTGTGGCTGAAAGGTTCAAGGCAAGTACCAAGAAAATAAATCAGAACTTGGCTGATGCGATTGTCAGTGTGCAAACAGGATGTAGAGCCTATCAGGTAGAACAGCCTGTCAGCACCATCAGAGAGTACACTGGGCTTTCTGTGGAGGAGAGGCAGTAACACAAGGACAATTACAGTAGTGACAAATGTTAGAAATGAAGATGGGCTCCCGGAGACGTGGATGCAAACACTTTGAGTGAGGCACTTTAAGAGCATACCTTTCTTCATGTTTTCATCCATCATGAATCCTTGACATTACTGCCGAGTATGTTGAAAACCTTGTGTCGTGTCTTTCCTATAAGCCTTTGGTAAGACTGTACACCTAAACTTCAGTATCAATAACATGTCATATTTACCTTCCATTGTGAACTTTGTTAAAGATTGAGCGTGACTTCAAAAAAGTAGTAAAAAAATCTTAACTCAGGGTCTACTTACTGGGTAATTACCTAATCAGCTAATTTTGAGAAAACAACATCTGATGAAGAAGATCGAGAAATACCGCTAGCAGTTTTATTTTAAAAAGCGACTTGATGGACTTCAAGATAAGATTTTTTTCCTTAAATCTGATGAAATTGAAAGAATCTGCAATCTAACACAAACAAACGAAAAATGGCACAGAAAATACATCTGAAAATGAATTGAAAATTTGTTGTTAATTCTCACATAAAGTATAATGGACAAATCGTTAAAGCTTTGTTGAATTAAAAAATACTGCCACTGGATAAACAGCAGTGTAATCTGTAAGGGTAAATATACAATATATATACATATATTTTGCAATTTGAGAACTGCTGTCTTGCAATTTTGGAGCCAGAAGTGACCATATATGGACTAGCTGGGGACTGGCAAACGGTGGATCTGACTTGATTTGAATGGGAACCCGACAACACCACAACTCACCCAACTACAACTACTACAACCTAACTGAACCACAGGACTGCCAATCACAGAGACACACACCCCTCAAAAATACTGCATTTTGAGGCCTAATATCTAATTAATGACAGAATTATTTTCGGAAGGAATGCCAGAAAACTAATAAGGAGTGACTTTAGTGAATGACACCATTATGACTTGTGGAAAAAAAAATGTACTGACTTTGTATTTAACGAGAGAAGTTAAATCTGTTTATGGAGCCTTTTTGAAACCAACCCTAGTGACTCTCATTGGTATTGCAGTTGAAGGTACTTTCACATTGGCCTCACTTTTCAGACCCGTAAGCTTTTTTATATCCAGTCTATGGTTGTGATTGAAATCGCACAGTCACACTTTAGATGAGGAATCCAGGAAAATTGCAGGATTCTCTTGCTGACTTTCTTTGATTAAAGCAATAGAAATTTACATTACTGACTTTTGTCAGTGATTCCTCAACCTTACAAAAAGCAACAGTTTAACTTGCATTTGTGCGCGTGCGTAACAGATGCATATACTGTATATCTATATAATAGCACTACACACTGAATATGACAAAAAGTGAAAAGCATATCAGTATACCAGATACATCCTTTACATTACATGTTGCAACTTTTTAGTGTACTGTTTCCAAAGAATCATTGATGCTGAGTAGGAATTTGTACACACTGTTCTACAAGCCAGTCTTCCCCCTCAGTTCAATAAGCTTTTTGGTCCATTTAACACAATCTATAGTCCATTTGATGAGCTGTCAAAATGGCAGTATCAAACTGAGTGAGTTACATGATGTGGCTGGATAAAGAAACAAAATGCTTTTCTTTTTTTTTACACATTTTGTTTGTGTTGGTAGCTCTTTGCATCATGCTGTTGCCTATTAAGTTTCTTTATCCAGTTTTCAGTGACATGACATCACTGTGAACGTCCTCTGTCTTTCTGGTATTGCATATTTGAACAGGTATGCAGGTTTTGTAAAGCTGATTAGAAAGCGGATGTAGGTCTAATTTATCATATCTAGTTAACGGAGTCATATTCCCATCCCAAATGGACAGGTCGTCATTTTGCCTGCAGCAGGCTGTCAGTGGGACCGGGGCCCTGTGTGTGGTTGAATCTGTTAGTGTGTAAGCGTCCATCCTGCCTTCAGCATCAGTCCTTTTCACTACACTCATAATTACCACTGTCTGAGGGTAACCAACAGTGGCGGATCTCATTATGCCATGATATGGGTCGCGTCTGCATATACAGGCGCACATACACTGCCTATTTACATATGAATGTATCCAGTTTTGCACGCACACCCACAAGCAAGCACACACTCATCCATCCACCCACCCACACACACAAACACAACATTTACATATAAAAGCGTTAATGTGCGACACGCACGTTACACAGTACACACACACAGCAGCCTATTCATACATGCAGCTCACACATATGGGCTACTCATAAATTTAGACACTTCCGTCAGAAGGCCCTCGCCAGCCGACAGGGATATGAGCCCAATATAGCATCCCAGAGATAAGCCAGTGACTCTGGAAGCAGAACTAATATTATTTGCACGGTGTCGAACGTTTATCTGGCGCCGCCTGCAAAGTGATGGTTCGGTGTCACTTTTGTTTAATAATGATGTGCCAATAGTAATATGCCTGCTGGCTGGAAACCTATTACAGTTCAAAAGATTATCCAAATACAATCTAATTTGGAATATTGCATTTTGACAGCCTGTGACTGGAGGAGGTGGGATGGTAATGCGATATTTTCTTTCCTTTTTAAAAATTCCAATTAACATTTTTAATGCTCAACAAACCAATGGTGACTGCAAATATGCAGAGGTGTTTGACTGTGCCAAATCTCCTGATGGGTTTCAGACAAAGGAGAGGGGAAAAATAACTTTTGCACAATGCAAACTTTTGATGAGGCGAGCGACGTGTTTGGACTCTCCTGTCAGTTGACTTTAAATCGACATTGTAGGAGAAAAAAAGATTTTCTTTAAACACACTGTAGGAGAGGAGACACTGTTAACTGTGATACTCTGTAAACACAAAAATCCTTATTTGTCATTCATCATTCTTATCAGGGACGACAGAGTTGCCTTCTATTGTCTCACTAAGTGGGCTAATTTTACACGCACCCTCCTTTAATATCACATAGATTTACATTTAAACTAGTGTTACGCATTCACTGCTCAAAGAAATATATTCTATGATATGTAAGTACATGAAAAGAAGGACATGAAGAAATAGAACCCAGAATTTGCACTTATTAGACAACACATTTTTCTGAAGACACAATAATAATTCAAAATGCTATGTAGCACTTCATTAGCCCTGTCTTTTCATACCTGCAGCCTTGAATTTAGCCACCTTATTATCACCGTCCTCTCATAAATACTTAACCAACATAGATCAACACAGTAGATGAAATTGTTGGGTGAAAAAGATGGACTTTTTCCAAGTTATTAAAACTGAAATTAAAATCCATCCAAGATCATCTAACATTGTTATACATCACCAAATTCTAATGTTTAATGTATCCCTCAAGTTATTTTGTGATGAACTGTTTTAATTTAGCTTTTTTTTTTTCCCTTTTTACCCGCTTCCCCTCAGCTCCTCTCATCCACAGTACTTCTGCTTTAGTCAGTAATTGCCCGCTTTTGCATGAATGACTTGTGACAACCACCAAAGAAGCAGTGAGTAGTCGCTTCAATCAAAGTGGGTGAATGGGTGCGCTGATGTCATGACACTAGAAATATACGGTTTCATCTGATTTCTGGATGGTTTCAATTCCAGGAGCTTTGAATGTAAAATTTTTAGTTGCCTGAATGTGAACGTCATCTTTGCTGCCTTTTGAAATTCCAGTGGAAAACACAAGGCGTGTACATAAACTGTTAATTTATGCGCAGATTGCCTGTTCACAAGTTTCTTGTTGAGCGCATTGTTTCATACCTGATAATAATAAGGGTTTGCCTGAAACAGGAAACAAATAAAAAGTCTCTTCACGCGTTTAATTGTTTTCTCACAGCTGTTTAGTGGAGCTCGAAAAACTCTTCTCCTGGAAGTCAGCACTATATTTTTTTTTCCGCTGGTACATTCTGGCATGGAACATTTATGTTTTTTTTAAACTTGCCTAACGGTTCAGTTGGGATGCAAAATATTTCAGCACGTCATCTGCATTGTCCGATAAATACCTTAAAACCAAATATCAGCGTCAGCCCAAACAGAAGGTTTCTGGCTGTATGACAGGCCAAAAAAAAGACACTTTGCCTAAATGCTCAATGCTTGACTGAACTTCCATCACATTCCTTAAAGACTTAACTGATTTCATATGAATAATCAGATTAGAATATTGACATAAGATTCATAGATTTCTATAGTTTTATCTCAAATTCATGTAGTCACAAGAAATAACTCCAGTTCTACGAGTACATACACACCTTGTTCGAGGGCCAAGCACTTATGAAATAGAATCATAATGTCAATGCAAATCAACAATCACACTGCACCCTCATATCAAGTCAGAATAACCCATATGTGATGCTAACAGACAAACAGTTAATCTACAAAAATTAACCTTAAAAAACATGGATTCCCCAGACACAAAATGATGCAAAGAGAGATTTTAAAGACATCAGAATGACTGGGGCTTCTCAGAAGGGATGGCCGGTAGGTTTATGCCCCACGGGCATCCCACGGGTATCAAGGATGATACACAATGCATTATTGTAGCAGATATAGCTAGAAGCTAATTACCCCCTTTCATCCATGGGTGGAAGCTAAAAGTGATGAGGAAGCTACAGAATAGATAACAGCCAGTTGTGGTGAATTAAAATGTTAGAATCAAAAACAACAAAAAACACACCCTCAATAAAGACAAAAACAGCTATCAACGAATGGTACACAATCAGTAATGTCAGTATTATTAGGAGCACAAGACATTTTGAATCAGATAGGTGGTACTGATGCTTGATGGAACATATTTCAGAACACTCGACTCTGGGGACGTGAAATGTAAAAAAAAAAAAAAATCACAATTAGCTGGTTGTTTGGTTTTCTACATCCTGCTGCCTTAACTAAAAACCTTAAAGGAGTTTTGACCAAATTATAACTAATAATTTCATGATCTTATACAATAAAGCAATATCAGCCATACATTATTTTTTTTAAAAGATTATACTTTTAAAATGCATAACAATAGTAATCCCCCACATAGATGTAAAAATTTAATTTTAAAAATTGCACATCTCCAGAAAAGGTGAGAAACTAAATCTAATTAAAAGAGTCAACAATCATTACAATTTTAAATTTTTGTATTATTATTTTTTAAATTTTTTTGTTAATTGCAACACAAAAAGACAATCTACGAAGGGAATAATACAAAGACAATAAGAGCAGTCAATAACAATACGAGCAATCAATAACAATAACAGCAGTCAATACAGTAACAGGTTGTGTTAGGTGTTGTGTGAGTTAATGTTAATATGCTGTTGGTGTTGGTGTAGCCTTTGTGTGTGTGTGTGTGTGTGTGTGTGTGTGTGTGTGTGTGTGTGTGTGTGTGTGTGTGTGTATGTGTGTGTGTTTACTAAGCAGTCAGTTCCAATTTTGGTGCGAGTGTGGTTAAATTATGATTGTGGATATGCAAAGAAAACAAAAGTAAAATAACAGTCAGTTTGGTCATCTGGCATTCATTTCTCACAAACCTGATCCCATCTATCCTGAGGTTCTGTTGCAGAATGTTTAATGGAGGATGATACATTTTCCATAAAGAAGTTATCTATAAGAAGGTTTTTCCAGTGTGTAATGTGTATGATATTCCTTGATTTCCAGTTCATGAGGATAGTTTCCTTGGCGATAGTTCGGGCCACAAGGAGTCATCTACTGTTTGTTTTGTTCAGTTTGATTGTTCATAGGTCACCTAGTAAGCAGAGTGAGGGAGATGATGGGATGTGGCAGCGCAGGATGACGGACAAAGACTCTGATTTCTTTCCAAAAGTGATTAATGGGTGTGCAGTGCCAGGTGGCGGGAACGTAGCTATCACGACTGTTTTGCGTGCAATGTGAACAGATATCTGATGAGAATACCATTTTAAACATGTTTTGCCCAGTATAATGAATTCTGTAGAGTATCTTATATCGTATGAGTGAAGGTTGGCGTTTTTTGTCATGAGGTAGATGTTGTTGCAAATTTGGATCCAGAAGTCGGCATCAGGAGTAATGGATAGGTCGTGTTCCCATTTTATTGATGGTATGGATAGCATAGTGTCAGACTGTAAAATGATTCTGTATATTTTGGAGAGGAGCTATTTTGAGGTAGTGATGTTAATTAATTCTGAGGTAGTGAGAGGAAGATCTAGATTGGATGACATAATGTAGTATTTTGTTTGAATGGATGATTTAAATTGCAGATATTCCAGGAATTGATTTCTCCCAATGGCAAACTTCTGGACCGAGTGGGGGAAAGAAAACAGCCTGTTATTATGGAAGATGTGTTTAAGATGAGCCTTTTGTAGTCCACATGCGGAAGTAAAGTGATTTCTTGTTACTTAAGAAATCAGGGTTGTTCCAGATGGTAGTAAAATTGGAGGATGCTAGGGGGAAGTTTGTGATTTTGTGGAATTTCCACCAGGTTGTCAGAGTTCCAGATATTGTTCATGTTTTGAGACAGGGATGTAGTTTGATTGGCTGAAGGTGAGGTGTAGAGAATTTTGACACAGTTAATAAATTATTCCCCAAAGCCAAATCTGTGTAATGTGGTAAAGAGAAATTACCAGTTTACTCTGTCAAAGGCTTTTTCGGCATCTAAGGTGGCTATGACGGTTCCTGTTTGTTGTGAAGATGAATCGAGCATAAAATTAAAAATGTTCAATTTAATGGTGAAAAGGTTTTGCAAATAGTTAAAATGTTAGCCTCAATGTTATTGTTAATGGACATTTAAGTTGTTTAAAACCATATGGTTGAAAAAACAATTGTGTCTGCTGAAAGAACTCTGAAAACCAACTTCTTTCCCTCAGCAATTAAAGGGTTAGTCAGAAAATGATTGGCAGAGGTTTAATCATAAATTTTCATCAGTGAGGCTATAAAAATAAAAGCATTTCTCATTCAAAATGTCTTCTTTGCTTTCATAAAGGTAACTTAATTGCCTGATAACCATAGTAACATCTCTTTAAAAATAACTACACTGATGATCAGGCCTCAGAGTAACAGAACGTAGGTCGATAAATAATCATTAATGTTCTCTATATTAAGTTTGTTTTAATAAGGGTCAGCCTTCATGTTAATTTACTGTGATCAAATTCAGTAGTGAGTGATTTCACAGTTACATGTTCGACTCAGTTTCTCTTAAATAAAGTGTCTGATTGGAAGATGTAGCTGTAGATATCTTTGATTTCTCTTCCACTCTTTTTCTTTTTCAGATTCCCTTTTTGATGTGGGAGGTTGGGCTCATAATGAGACTTTTGGCTGATGAAACTGGGTGTTGGTCTGGTCTGCCCACCAGATCGTGTTTCATCTTCAGAACATCTAACATCAGCTCGGCAAAAGGTCGATTGGTTGTGGGATGTGGAGGAGTTCATGTTGAATGAGAGTACATTTGAGGGCTGATTCTGTCTAAAGTGGTACACGCTGTACTGAAAAAACTTTTCTTTCATTAAAATGATACTGGAGAAACATTCTCCAACTGACATGACTGTTTCCATATCACTTATTACTGTACATACTGTCAGCTTCCTGCAGCCATACAGCGTATAGTGGGGCCTGGGTATTTCATGGTGATGGACTATATATAGATAAGAGTTTGGCCATTGCAAATGCTTAGATTGAGTTGTGGCTGCGGAGGGAAATAACATATCTTCATGTGATGATGTGTGAGACATCAGCGTGGTCAACCGTAACATTTCTAGAATTTTTATGAGTTCATTGGCAATGTGATTGCCTGCTGTTGCTTCAATTGTAATGGTGCCATGTGCATGTTTAGTTCTTTTAGAGGGAAATGTTAATTTCAGCCCGGAGGCATGTAATGACGAATGAAAGTGATAGTGAGACTCTATTTGCTGTTGCATTCTTGTATTTCTCCCTCCTCTTTTCTTTTGACATTCACATGACATTCACTGTCCAACCCTCTTCTCTTCAGAGTGGTCACATCTGTCTGAACTCAAGCTGCATTTTGAATCACATACTTTTTATTTTTATTCCATGTAGGTAGTGCAGCTACAAATATGTACATGCAGTATGCTTACAATATGGATATACTACTTTGTCATAAAAAAGCACCTTGAACTTGACTCCTTGGTCATTTCTGTTATGATCCGTGGTGTGACATTTGAAGTAAAAGAAAAAAGGATTTGGATCGAGTTACCTTACACTTCTGTTCATTTAAAAGTGGACACAGCTTCTGGGCTGGAAAAATGAGTCCAATGCAGAAGTGCCATAAACTGCAATACCATCGAGTACCACTAGGGGTTGGCTCCAAAAAGCCTGTGGCTTCATAGACTTTCATTCACCTTCTCATTAAAAAGAGCCAATAATTGTTTTCCTCCAGTTATTATGTCATTATGATGATGTTAGCTGAAGTCCCCCCTTTCAAATGTTTTTGCTGGTGGTTAATCTAAAGCATGCTGGCCCACGTACTGCAGAATACGACCGGGTGTAGTAAGGACATCCTGGTATGTTATTTTACACCCTGCATTTCACATACTATGTATTTGGACGTACTAAATATTTTTCTGGCATACTAAATAGCATGGTAGTATGTTTGTTGGAACACAGTCAGTGTGGAATTCAGTGCTACAAATGTCATCGTAATATTAGGCGATGCTTCTGCAATTTCATTATACATATTGCAAAAAAATTGTCACTGAAATCTCAATACGTTGCTTTTTTTGTCACATCAATGTTACCTCCAGATTTACAGCTGAGATATTGGAAACACAGAGATGCACAAGGTAACAGATGCCATTATAAGTATGGTAATAAGAAGAGGGGTGGGGGAGGAGGGAGGGGGGCAGTGGAGTGAGAATACAGAGTAGTAGTTGGCCGTATAAACAGACAGATCAGCAGCAGTATGAATGACTGTCAGGTGATAAACAGCACCTTAGAGACTTGTTAGAATATGATTGACGATTGCACGAATCTGCCTGAATTAATTTTAGGTTTTGTGTGTGTGGCACACCAACAGGGAATTTCACAAATATAATCTGATGTAGGATTTCTGTAAATTACATTAAACAGGTGAGACAAATTCCACGTAGAGAGTTGTAATGGGTTTATAGTAAGCAAATATTTCAGTTTTATACCATTTTGTGTATTTGAACAGCGTTTCTGTATGACATCACAAATATTTTTTGGCCCTACGACAGCATGTTTATGTACTTCTGTTTATGTTTATGTGCACTCGATGATTGTCTGCAATACTGTTTTAAATACATTCTCAACCTGTTGATTGTTTCACTTTGACTCCAGCTGCTGATTTGCAGCAGGTAGCACAGAGCATTGCTTTAGCGACACTCATGATCCCGTCAGGACAAATTATACGAAATTGGGATTGTTGAACTTTGCATTTAGCACCACTGTCTGTTCAAACTTTCATTGGGTTAGCAAAATGTTAGCATGCTAACAAACAATAGACTGTAAACACTGTAAACATGGCTGATACACGTCATTGTGAGTATTGTTATTATAACCATGTTAGCATATTGCAGTTTTTTTTTAAAATTATTATTATTTTTGTGATCTAAAAAGCTTTTGTCAAAAATTGCAATGAACTTTGCGGACATTTAATTTTTTTTTTTTTTTTTTTTTTTTTGTGGTGAATGACAAAAATTGGAAGCAAAGGAAAAATATAGGATTTTTTTTAGACCACTACCAATAAAGAAAGAGTCATATGTACTCACTTTGTGGTAACAAACATACTGCACATTTGTTTTTTTGTTTTTTTCTTAATTTATAGAACCATAAGCTGAAAGTTACAAAAAAATTCCTGAGTTATAAAAGTGATGTTGCTTTCCAAGACAGACCATCTATGACTGCAACGCAGAATATGCTATTTCTGCTAAAAATGCTTTTTTAATAATATTAATTCAACACAGAACAACAAAATCAGAGTGCCGTCTCTGCCAACTAATAGGGTGTATACAAATAATTTAACCCACACTTAATTCCCATGATAAGACAAAATTTTACATTTTTTCCCGGTTTATTTTGATAAGAGGGGATGTTGGAGATTCTTGTTAAATGTGAATGAGGAGTTATGTTTGTAGTTTATTTTGGAAAAGCTTTTATCGTGCCAAAATACCTTATAAATAACGTTTTTGCAGAGAAATTGGAATTTTACTCGGTACTTGAATTTGCATTAAATATTGCGATTTCCTGGATGGACTGATATTAGCTCAGATCTGCTCTGTGCCTATAAGTGGCCTCCAGATCCTCTAACTTGACTGTTAGAGAGTATATTTTTCCAGTATTTTCTGTGTTAGAAACTGAACATATTTATGCTCTGTAAGCCACAAATATGCCATGTTTGGGCACATCTATGATCATAAATACTTCAATAAAAACACTAAAAACATGTGTGTGTGTGTGTCTCTCGCTCTCTCTGTGTGTCTCAGTGTGTGTGTGTGTGTGTGTGTGTGTGTTACCAGCCTGTATTAATTGTGGTATCACTTGGTATTGCATCATCTACCTTGTCACCTGTGATAACATGAAAAAAAATGCATCAGCTAAATCCCAAGCCATTATGGTCAGATGATGATTGAATTAAAATGAGAAAAGATTTATTTTTCTACATGACAACATGGCAACAGTACCCAATCCAACACACTGGCGGAGAGGCATTCCAGTTTGGTATGTTCTCCACAGCAGATAAGATGTTACAGTATCACACTGGGATGGATGGGCCTGCCAATCAGCCGAGCAGATTGCAGCCCAATCCTCGGCTGTGTGGCTCGCTCCCACAACAGTGTGACTCATACTCCGAGCTTTGCAGCCAGTGGAGCGTATCAGCCTCCATCTTCACAGGAAACGCTGGCACCGCTTCCACTTTTCCATCTCATTATGCGCATACATACACTTGCTAATAAACCTAGCATGCTCAAAATCAGCCATGCAAACATGCGCTCAAAGTGCAAGCAGCATGTTGACAACAGGGACAGAAAATAGTCCCTGTGATGGCACAAACGTTCGCTCACATGCAGGCGTGATGTGTTAATGATTTTACCACAGGAAGAAGAGACTTCGAACATGAAACACAAAAACTAAATTAGCATTTTTCATACTTGTTTGCATTTTCTTATGGATGTTTTTTCGAGAAAAATAATTCTTTTTTTTTATAATTTAGAATGTAGGAGGATTGTTTTATTGCAAAAGTCAGGGAAACCTACAGTATAGCAGAGCCAGGAAACACACAAAATATTATATTCTGTAAAAAAAAAAAAAAAAAAACGTCAGAATAATATAGGTGCATTATCCAACAATAAAATGGTTAAGACGTAGTGGGGCAGACATGAAAGCCAAATGTGCTGCAAAACAAGCATGAATCTGAGGACAAGTTGTGACCTAGAATAAATGTGACTTGCGTGTAAGTGTGTGGGAATGTACTGTGTCGACTGGCGAACATTAGGTGCCTCTCCTGTTAGTGTGACTTTCGGAGACAAGATGAGATGAGTCAAACTCACAGCTGTGACTCAACTCACCAAAGTAGCACGATGTACTCAAATACAGACATCAATACAACTCTCTCTCACACACACACACACACATACACACACACACACACACACACACGCACACACACACACACACACACACACACACACACACACACACACACACACACAACTACTTCACACGCCACATCTTACAGTCAGACTATATGATCACATTTTGTACATGCAAAACTCATTGTCACACACACGAGCTACATATATAATTTATCTTGTTAACTTTGTATTCATGTTTTCAAACATCAGTAATCTACATTTTTGGTTTGCTTGGTCCAAATTGCAAAAAAATTAAGGTTCATATAGCTGATTGGATAAAAATATTATGTTTTATTGATGACTTTCAACTGAATTTCAGTTTGTAGCAGTGAGTGGAGTAGCTCAGCTGTCATGGAAATGTGTCACATTAATATAATACTAATTATTATATCGATGCCCCGTGGCATCTGGGCAATGTCCATGTAATAGAAGACCGACACCCACACAAGGAAGTCCTGTAGACTATGGTCCAAATAGCGTACTTACATATTAACACTCACTATTTAGAGTACACACACTGTCATGTATGGAAACATACAGTGCACTATGAGTACTGAGATGATGCAATCAAAACAGTCAAAAATTGAGCATGAAACACTGGAAACTTTTCACACTCAACAGTCGCAATTTTTGGCTACATATCAGAAAAGGAAGGACCGTCGACCTTCGGAAGCCGAGGAGGCTGAAGAGGTTGTGGAACACTGCAGAAAAAGTGTACTTTTAGTAAGTAACATAAGAACATACATTTATGAGTTTTTGGAAAACATACTTTGCCATTTAACTTTTTAGAAATTTCGGACGGCATACTATAGTATGAGATTCTTTTCACATTTTGGATGATATGCTATAGTATGACATTTTTATGACATTTTGGATAACATTCTGTTGTAGTATGACATTTTGTTCCATACAGTATAGTATGAGGGTGGTGCAGTGGTTAGCACTGTCGCCTCACCATAAAAAGTGTCTAGGTTTGAATCCAGTCTTTTCTGTCGAATTTGCATTTTCTCCCTGCGCTAGCGTGGGTTCTCTCCGGGTATTCCTGTATCCGCCAATCATCCAAAAACATCTCAGTTTAATTGGTGATTCTACAAATTAGGTGGCCTTTAGGTGTGATTGTTCTTTGTTTCCGTCTGTCTCTGTGTTGACCACACACTATAGTATCACATTTTTATGACATTTTGGACGACATACTATTTTATTGTATTTTTATGACATTTTGGACGGCATACTGTATGACATTTTTATGACATTTTGGACAGCATACTATTTTATTGTATTTTTATGACGTTTTCAATGACATTCTATACATAGTATGACATTTTGGACGGCATACTATGGTATGACATTTTTATAATATTTTGGACGACATATTATAGTATGATATTTTTATAACTTTTTTATGACATTTTGGATGACATACTTTTTTATTGTATTTTTGTGACATTTTTGACGACATACTATATACTGTATAGTATGACATTTTCCTGACATTTTGGACAGCATACTATGGTATGACATTTTTATGACATTTTGGACGGCATACTATAGTATGAAATTGTCATTACATTTTGGATGACATACTATACGACTTTTTCATGATATTTTGGACGACATACTACAGTATGACATTTTTATGACATTTTGGACGGCATACTATAGTATGAAATTGTCATTACATTTTGGATGACATACTATACGACTTTTTCATGATATTTTGGACGACATACTACAGTATGACATTTTTATGACAATTTGGACGGCATATTATATAATGTGATTTTTGCATGACGTTTCTGACGACATAGAAGAGTATGATGTCATCATCACATTTTGGAGAACATATTATTCAAAGACATTTTTAAAACATTTTGGATGATACTACAGTATTTCTTCTGATATGTCAATGAAATGTCATTATAGAGTATATCTACCGAAATGTCATAAAAATGTCTTGGTATGGCACAAGGTAAAATATGTCATAGTATAGCATGTCTTCAGAATTGTCATAAAAATCTCATACTATTGTATGTCGTCCGAAAAATCAAAAAAATTTAATCAAAACGTATTACAATGGTATGTCATCCAAAATGTCATAAAAATGTCATAGTATAATATGTCGCCCAAAATGTCATGAAAATGTCATACTCTAGCATGTCGTACAAAATGACTAAAAATTGTTATAGTATGATATGTGGTCCATAATATAAAAAAATGTCATAGTATAGCAAGTGGTCCAAAATATCAAAACAATTTCATCGTATAGTATGTTGTCCAAAGTGTCAAGAATGTTTAATAATAATATCTCCTATTGACCTAGGAGGTCACCAGAAGGAACTTTGCATCCTTTATTCTCTCTACTTGGGAAACCGACAAACCTAAAGGCTTACTGATAAATATTACTGATGGATAGCAAAATGTCTGCACTATGGATGTTAGGCTACATACCCACAGTATTTTTCCCCATCATAATCAATTAGTAGCTTAATACTGGAACTGAAGACAGTATGTTAACTAAAAAAAAAAAAAAACGTGCTACTTCTGAGGACGACATTTCTCCTGATCCTTTGTCTGGGTCTTTCTTCTCATTTGAACCTGCTGCATCTTCGTTCTCTTCTTCTAAATCATCATTTTCTTCACTGCCATCATCTGATAAGTCCAAATCTGAATCTCCCTCAACTATCCTGTAAAGAATCGTCTCCTTGTCAGTCCTTTCTCCTAAAACAGTGTGGGGTCATTAAGTGCATTAAGATGGTCGTGGTGTCCACCATAATGGACCTTCATAAAAGAGATAACTTTTTCATAACACAACGGATTTCCCTGTCTTTAAAATTAAATATATGATTCCTGATATTTTAATAAACAAGAACACGTATGATAATCATTGTAAATAAAACAATAAATAAACATGATTTGACTTACCTCTCCTCTTTCCATAAAGTGTACTTGCTGCTACGTCGGACATTTTGGATTGAGAGGAAGTTCCCAGCATCCCACCATATCACGCAACATATCACCAGAAAGACCAGGATGTCCTCTTCAAAATGCAGCAAGGATTGAAGGAAGAGTAGCTCAAAAGAGTCGAGGAAGATGCACGTGAACAAAATGTCCACGACAAAGGACACCAGTCAATAGGCTGGGTCCCAGGAGGATATATATATATATACATATATATTTTTCAGACAGCAACAGATACCTAAATAGGAAACAGCTTTGTAAATAAGGTAATACATAACACTTCAGGTAACTGTTACAGTGTACATTGTTAACTGCTCTCGGTGACTGACAACATATTCTTTTTTATTTTAGTTGGACTTCAATAAAGAATCTATCTTTATCAGCAGTTCAGGGTGGCTCTAGAGCAGGTTGTCCACTAATTGAAGGGTTGGTGGTTCAATCCCTGGTTCCTGTCCACCTGCTGAAGTATCTTTGTTCAAGACACTTAACCCCAAGTTGCTCCTGCCTGCTGGTAGGTACCTTGCACTTCAGCTCTGTCACCATTGGCGTGTCAGTGTGTGCTACTGTAAATTGTAACGTGCTTTGTAAAGCTTTAAGGTAAAAGGCTGCTAAATAAGTGCAGCCCATTTACCATTCTTGCACAGGGCAGAGTATAGCTTAGAGAACCAAAACAATCAACTAAAAGAGGCTAAAAGAATCTGAATAAATCAAAATTAAGCATTTTAAAACCTGCATTTTTTACATCCACATACATTCTTCACTGCTTTTGCTGCCACATGGATCACAGTGTTGACAGAACTGTTCAACAGAAAAGCACAACAGTTGCTCATGAAACAACTGCACCTTTGTATTATAGTGGTGAAAAATGCCGCAGTATACCTTACAGTAAAGACACCCAGTTGCTGGTTGTGACATAAAAAGAGTCATTTGATGCAGCAAAGTATAATAAAATATGTATTACTCCAAATTAAAAAATACTTTCCTGCTACTGTGGAATAGATTCATTAAATAGATCCAAACACTCCTAAAAATTAGGTATTCAGATCACAAGTTTATTTTGGTAATTTGCTTTGCACCAGTGACACTTAACCTCATTTTACACCATTATTTTAACACAACAAAACAATGAAACACCACTAGTAACATTCAGTGGAATCAGTGCTCTTATATCAGGACATCATGGTTATTCTACTTTCCTATTTTTTATTATTACTTGTAACAACTATAATGACGAACTGGAGGACCCAATCAGACAGGTGGCCTCTCAGGTGCCGGTGCAAATTCCTCTCACCTCAGCGCTTCACCACTTACTTGCTACCGCAGTGAATGCCTGTAAACAAAAAATGTGATTGGTGTGAAAATAAAGAGAGGGGAAGTGAGGGACCAATTGGAAAAGAGTCTTTGTTCGGAGTTCAAAATAGCGCACTTGAAGCCCAACTGTTGCCTGGATACACAGATTGCAGGCAATTACAGAGCCAGATAACAGTGGGGAGAAAAAAGGTGATACTGTCAATGGAGCACAAATTTGTGCACATGCGTGGGTGTGTGGGTGAGCAGGTGAGTGAGAGTGCATGTGTCTGTACGTGTTCAGCACAGCGGGCTGAGTGTTAGCGCAGATATATGAAAACGTAGATACAGAATTGTTAATCATTCTATTTATCTACCTCAGCATGAGTGGAGACTCAGGTTTTATGTGATTCATGCAATATCACCACCTCGTATTACTACTTGGACAGCTGATACTACTGCTATTTAGAAAAATAATTCATCCCAAAATAAATTAAAAAAAATACTGAGCAAAAATACAACAGACACGTGTCGAGTGGGAGGAAAAAAAACATATAGTTCTCTAACATCTGTCACTACAATTTTGCTCTCTTTCAGTGTTGAGGCATTACTCAGTGTATTTTTTAAATATAACACAAGTGCACTGCACAAACACAGTCTACGGTCAACAACTATGTCCCGATGCTGCACTATGAGGTGTTTCAGAGGGCATCAGGGTCTCTGGTTCTAGTGTTGGGGCCCAATTTATACATTTGGATTTATAAATCCAAAAATCTATTATCTCTATTGTTCAGGCTGTGCTCTTAAAGCCGTATAGGTGCTTTAAGTCCCTTGCAAATGTTTTATGTCTGACTGCACAGCTCGGTATCACTGTGTAATACACTCATCAGTCCACTAGAGTGTACAGTGTCAGTGTCACGTTTTGCCTCGTCTTGGCGTTGAAAGTATCTACGCGTTCTCATTCCCAGGGTGTCAAATAAGCCTTATGTTAACACACCAAAATTATCATGGTTATGATCAGGAAATAAATAATGGTTTGGGAGAAATTTACATTTTGCTATTTCATAGACTTGAACAGCAGTTTACTGGGTAAAAGTTCTGTTTTTTTTTCCATCCAACCAAACCTCAGCAACCTGCCTATATGGACTTCAGCCCTTTTTGTTCTTGACTTTCTTCAAACAGCATCGACATGGCGCATAAGACATGAGGCACCTTGAGCGTATGCGGTATTCCTTGACGCCCTGGGAATGAGAACGTGCTAAAAGTACATGCATGTATGACCAGCATCCAAGAAGGAGATCATGTGACTAAGGTTATGTGACCGAGTATAAAGTCCATATACAGTATGTAGGACGTCACTGCTTGAATATGGGTCTAGCCAAGATACGGTGCTAGTGGTCACAGAGAGTTGAAAAATGACAATACTGTGCTCGTCACTGTCACCAACCGTCCAATCCATGTGAAGGAGGGGCGGGACTGACGCGGTTAACCATTGGCACTTGTCACTGATTGGTCTGCTCTTCAGAGTGGCTGAGCAAACAAAAGTTCACACAGCAAAAAAAGCTGAAGCTGTGAGTGAGTCGGTGCAGTAAGGCTGGGTTTGCGGTAGTTGGATGGAACAAACATTCAACTTTCACACGGGAGACCAGTGTTTAAATCTGTGAGAAAGCAAAAGTTAATGCGTAAGTAGTAAGTTACTTACTTGTATTTAACTTCCGTAATATACGTTCAGTGACTTGCATGACGTATAAAAGGGGGCTGACTTTACTGAATAACTTATTTTAACCTACACAATGATCTTTTCCTGACCACGAAACCTCAGGCACCATACTTTTCACACCTCAGCACTAATACAGCATCCTATAGTGGATTCATGGTTGTATTACATGTGTTGGCGTGATAGCGGGTTGGACTGTAATATCCAGGTCATGTAACAAACTCGAATTGAACAAATTGGATTTGTTCCCTTCCAGAACAGAACAGAAACAATCTTAAAAGCATGTAAACAAGGCCCCAGGACTAGAACAAAAGCCTGTGCAGCCCGAAGCTCAGCAGTGCACATTTTCCACTTTGGACAGAGTGAATGGCATCTTCCCTTACTCTGTACCTGGTGGCTTAGTGACCACATCCCCCAGATCCCTAAATCCGCTCCACTTTGACCCCGACTCTCCTCTCTGCTCCTGTTCCCCTGGTCTGTGGAACAGCCTCTCTTTCAAATTGGCCCTGGAGGGGATCCAAAACATGACCCCCAACGCCGCCAGGGCAGCGCCGAGGCAGGAGAGGCCGATCCCGGCCGCGGTGCTGAGGTGCAGCCCCCTATTGAAGCTGACGGCCTGGGTGTCCACGAAGAACAGGTCTCCCTCTCCGAATGACTCTATTTTGTGGGGAGTGGAGTAACCGGCTGACAGGGTGACAATACCTGCAGTCAGGATCAGGAGACCTAGGGCCAAGGACACCTGCAGAGATAGAGCAACAAAGAAAGATGAGGGGGCCATTTGTGCAGACATGGTTGTATTTTTTGTATGGGTGGTCCTATTTGCTTGGCGCTCTTCACTTCTTGTTAGGAAAGGTCATTTTATTGTTTGTGATGCAGAAAAATCCACATTGCCAAATGGGCAGTGGGCTTGCATGTAATCTCACCACACTGCTGCCTGCAGTTCATCATGCAGGGACAGTTTAAAATGCACTGTATGCAGCATATTACACGAGCATCTCGTGAGAATATTTTTTGGGAGGTGAGGCACATCACTGGCACATGAAAACAACCAGCAGGAGATGCCATGTGTCACAGAGGTGGCACATCTCTGTCTGCAGGCTTCCTCAGGCCAAGAAGGGGTTGGCAGGGATACGGTCATCAGTGTGTGGGGACATGATGAGTCCAATTCAGGAGAAAATGTGGAAAAAATTGCAAATCCCATAAACCAATGAAAAATGTAAATAACAAAAAGGCAAAGACTTTCTATTGTGATAATTTCATTTAGGATTTAATCAGAAAAGGGGGTGCATTTAAGGCTTTTTTTTTTTTTTTTTTAAACCTAATAAAAGTACTTAATCAATACAATTGGATACAGCTGTATCCCTTCTTTGGAAGGGACTAAAAATGGATCAAGTTCAAGTTAGTCAACCATAATAACAGCAACACATTTGTAGTGCCAAGAGATGAGATTGGCATAGCAAAGAGGCCAGTTTCTTTGCTTCAAGATGATTATTGGACTATAAAACAAAAGCTGAAAAGACCAGTTGTGCTTTAATTTTGTCTGTGTACGACAGAAAGGCTTCCATTTGAAAACTGTGTCCCGGTATGAATGAAGTGCAGTAGTTTTACCTTCAAGACTGCTGAGTTCCACCACAGGGCTGACCTCTGGCTTTGGATGAGCCCCTGATCCCTCGGGCCTCTCTCCCACATGGAGGCCGAGCATTCCTCATAGAAGTGGTGCAGATAGGAACGAACCCCAAACTGAAGACAGCTGGAACCCGCCTGGAGGGGTGTTGGGACCAAAGCCACCAAATTGTGTGAAAGAAAAAAAAGTCCTTCCCCTCCAACCCACATCACTCTTTCACATTTGAAGAAAGCATATTAACACTGCAGACTACAGTGAGTACTGAGCACATCGGAGACATCAATAAAATACTTATAGGGTTCTAAAGTGTAATTTATTTGCAAGAACATGTAAGCATGGAAATAAGTAGGTAACAATGTAATTAAAAAAAAAAAGAAGAAAAATTGCACTGTAAGTGTTTTCCACAACGTATTAAATTTGATGTCAAGTAACATACGTAAGATAATTTGAGTAACTTACGTGATGTACGTAACGTCACTTATTTCAACACAAACCATGAAATATTCCTAATCCTAACTGAGATGTTTTGGAGCCTAAACCTTAAGTAAATTGCAACTCTGTCATATTTAACCAAAAACATTTTCTTCAACCTAACTACATGGTTTTGGTGACTAAACCTAAGGCACCTAAGTTTTCCTCCATAAGCAAGCCAACACGTGACACTGACATGGTATCATCTTTGATAGATTTGTAGTCTTGTTTCCTAAGTGATCGTAGCCTCTTTTTTTTTTAATGCAGAATGTCAATCCTTTTTTCATCCACATTTTCAGAAGAGTCCTTGAAGATTCTGGAAATAAATTTGGAGGTAAGTGTAATAAAATTAGAAGTATATTATCATTTGGCAAAACAAATGCTGATCTTTGCGACTCTGAGGTGATGCCATTACTGAGATTCATGAGAGATGCAAACTAAGTTTAGTGTTGACATCGCAATGAAAGTAGAGTATCACTTATTTTTGAATTAGGATTTACTTGTAAAATGTATTCCGATTTTTGGGATGCAGAGTTGGAGACACAAAAATTTTTAGATTCTTTTCAAGCTCAAGTAAGGAGGTTTATTATTGAGTGAAATATCTTATTACAGGGTAAGTTTGGGGTATGTTGGCTTTAAATCAAAGCACCCCCAGTTAGTGTCCAGTTAGTATGTTCTCAGTATCCTATTTAGACTGAAATGTATGTTATGAAAGCATATTAGATGTTCTCCTTGGATTTGCCTAATGATGATCACAAGAGTCCTTCAGCTATAATAAAATCAACTGAAACTAGATCATCAGCCATGAAACCGAAGCTCACCTCAGTGCTGGAGTAGTCTCCTCCTGAGGCAGGAACACAGGCCTCGGAGCAGAGCGCCATCGCACACCTTGTACACCTGCAGTAAAGACACAAATTCATAAAGTAAGCATGGTAATACGCAGCCGCGGCTCTGAACAGATTGATATGTGCTGCTGGGCGGTTAACACAAACAATGTTTATCTGCTGAATATGGATTTCCCTCAATAAAAGCCTCCCTCCCCGCAGAGACTCGTCATAAATCTTGGCCTGTGTCGTCGGGTTGCCCCAGTTATTGTTGCCGCATGTGAACGATTGACGGCTGCCGTGGCCCTGAGGTGACTCCGGCACCACCCACAGATGAGTCACACATATATGAGTGTGTGCACACTGTATTCATGTCCCCCTGTAGTTATTCTCCCAAGGCTATTTGGTTGATTTATTTCATTCTTTGCCTTCAAACAGTCTCTTCAAACATCTATAAACAAGCCTGATCTCAGTCCATATCAAACCCTAAATTCATTGTGACTGAAATCTGAACTGGAATTCTCACTATCAAATTAACAGTGACCAGAGAAACATCCTACTCAGGTATGTGTAGGTTTTAATGCTCCTTTACTGCTGAGTTATTATCAAAATCTGCCCAGTAAACGAGATCTTTGTTTACAAGGCCTCGTCTCCTTGTAACTGTACATAGCATGGATACAAATAAAAGTCATACACAAACTCAAGAAGAGAACTGTTGAAAAAAGCTTATTTAAGATCAAATTGTTAGGATATATAGGCTAAATTACACATATAACCTCATGAGGTTTGTGCTTTTATCTCATTGAGTGAAACTTTCAGAAGCAGCATTTACACAGTATTACATTACCTTTCAAAAAGAACACTGAATAAGAAAAGAGTTGACCAGGTAAAAGCTCCATTTTTATGGCTCTCATCTACCATGTTATTTTTCTCCAGGTTAGTTTTTCCTTGAATCCGCAGGAAGATGGGGTAGGAAAGTCCATAACTTAATTTAATTTCTTAATTTAACTATAATTTTCAATGAAAGGGTGGAGCACTGACTGGTGACTCCAATGGTGGAGATGAAGAAAATGCATTACAATATACTACTTTTGCTTCACCACATGTATCTGCTCACTATACTGGATGCTTCTTTATAGAACCTGTTGCTTGTTATAATATATGTTGCATTATTAAAGATGAAACTAACCAGCATGATAAAAATGTAACTCTCATTTGATCAGTTACAATAATAAAATGCTAGTTATGAGATTTATGAGTTGAAGCAACAGTATTTAAAAACCTAATAATGGAATACTGTATAGAATAATACATTATTCATTGGGGGAGAACTTTTACTTTGATACTTAAAGTAAATTTGGTTTGTAATAAGATTACTTTTACATGAGTAAGAGTATCTAATTCACGATACGGCTAAAATCCATTCCTTCCTTTTAACAAAAATGTGAGGTAACTGATGACTCACAGTGTATTTATGAATTATTATCAAATAACCTTAAAAATAATATAACCAATATGGGGGCATTGTGCATTACAGTTTCACAGTTCCAAGGTATTGTCATGAAAACAAAAGTTAGCTAGATGCTAATAACAGCAAGAGGCAACAAGCTGTCACTAATGTGCTATCACTGGTTGTTCCAGTCTTAATTATAAATATAAACATAAAAAAAAATATTTTCAATTAATTGTACCTAAAGGGGTTACTGTGAAAATGGTTTGTAACAGTTTTTTAAAGCCATCCAATCAGAAAGATTTGAGGGTCACGTGCCCCCTTTAGTTGAATGGGCTAAAAGTTAATTAATGTTGAATACTAATGTGATTTTTTTTTTTATAAATATATATATATATATATATATATATATATATATATATATATATATTTCTTACAGATTGTTTACTTTTTCCCGTGATTATTAAAACATGTTGACTAAGGTTGGGCAGCCTATCATGTCTTAACCTAATTAACTTTTAGCCACTATTTCTGGTTTTTTTTACAGTACAGTATTCAAGCGGAGAACTATCCATGGTGCTGGAAGTTTGCCCCAACTTTCCTCTCGGCTTTCCGGCGGGTTAATTCCCGAGTTAAAAAACCTGCAGTAAAGACACATTCTACCACTTATTTGTGTCACTGGATCCTAATCCACTCAGGAAACGCAACAGGGTCTCTTTACGTACCCATACTAATGTCGGTTATATGATTTCAAATCCGTTAATTGCTCACTATAATACGGGAAAATGTTGGATTTTGATCCAATTAGTCGCATCACTTCAGATCAGACAGACACATTAGGAAGGATGGTCATTTCAACTCAGCAGACACAAACACAAACAGACAATCAGCACTGGACGCCAGTGAGTCATCGCAGCCGTACAGCCTCTCAGTGCATTTTACACTTTTCTCGATCGCACTTCATCGACAGCGATTCTCTCTTTTTTTTTCTCCGTCTCATCACCAGCAGCCTCCTCTCTTCACTCCCACCGACTTTACAAGCAGTGAAGGACTCAATCTTACCCCTCCTGTCCAGAGCGCTCTCTCTTCTCACTGGGGATCCATGTGCTGTCGAACCGGCGGATCTTCAACGCTGCTGCTGATGTGAATCAGCTGAGAGGACGCACTGAGCATGCGTTGACACAGAGAAAAAAGGAAAACGTGGAAACTGTTGATAACAGGATACTGTATATGACACATGTTAATCCATAATCTTCATTTTTTTTTCAGACCAATTCAGAGATGATTCAAAGCCTAGCAGAGACAAACGTAAGCGAGAAGTGGAGTTTCTAATGTGGCGTTAAAGTCCTCTCACATCTGGCAGCATCTGCTCAAAATCAGCAGTAATAAAACATAAGAGGTCACATTCTTTTAAAAGCACCATCCTGCATCTCCATAGAATGAAACTGGATTTAATCAAAGCAAAGTTAATTAAAGCAAAATTTACTTTATTCCTCAGTTCATTATCTTAAACCAAATTTACAAATAGTAGTAAAGAAATTTGTCTACATATATACTAAAGGCGATTAAAGCATTAGCTTCTCTAAATTCAGTATTAGTTGGGTGCCACGGACTCACTAGGGGTGAAAAGCCGGATTAAGACTCTTTATATATTTCTTATCGTTCTCATAGGTCCGGCACTGTTGTCAGTTCAGCTGGGATGAGCTGTCTGAATCGTTCCCCCCTTCCGGAATCATTCAGCACCTGTCCAGATGTTATCCCTTTGAAGTTTGTTTAGTCTGAAGGGCTTTGGCCACAGGAGCTTTTGAATTGGTTAAAACTTTTCGGGACTGACCTCATCTTGAACCCCCGTCCACTGAAAACTAAGTAACGGGCTATGCCCACACTCCCCACTGAGTGGATCTGTTGCAACATGACAATGCAAAATGTGGCCATCAGTGGCCGATGTCACTGCCCTCACGGAAAAAGCACAGGAGTTTCCCATGTTTTCTACATGTGATCACCTGTATTACACATGTTTACCACGTGTTGCAACATATGATAACATGCGGAAATATATGTGGAAAAGTTTTCACATCTACATCTACATGGGCTTCACACATTACATGTTTCCCATGGACGAAATACATGTTTCACATGTGCGCAGTCACGTGTCATTTGGTCGCATGTGATCACGAGTTTTTGCACATGTGAAATTCGTGTGTTTTTTTGTAAGGGCGTCATTAAGGTTATTTCAGGTATGTTTTCAAAACTACAAATGTATAAGAGAAAGTCTTATAAATTTAAGGTATGGACGGACATTTGCAAGGTAAATGGTTTTAGGAGGTTGAGCCATAGTAGAATAAAACTTTGGGATATTTTGTGCTTAGGTTTTGACCATTTTTCAGTTTCTTCTTAAGCGTTCAACTTTATAAAAGTGTATTTTAACTCACTAGAGTAACGCTAGCTGCAGGAATAGCAAAGCTTTTAGATCTTCAAAAGTCCACATATGTCACGATTAAATCCTCATTATCATCAAAGCCTAATAAAATACCTAACAAAGTTTAGAATAAAAAAACGTAACTTTAAATAGTAAATTCTGATGAGTATAATATGTTTTTTTCCTCGCACACAAAAAGTTGTATTACCTCAGTAAAAACCCAGTTTCTCAATAAAAAAAATTCAGAATCTCTGAATATGCAATCATTTTTCTACAAAGTCCATTCACAGTGTATGTGCAGTGGAAGCTTTGGAGTTTACATGACACGTTTTTGTAAGTTGCATATTTGGTCCAAGAAAATCATTCTAATACATGTCTTCAGCTCAGACTTCAGGTGCATACACAGAATCAGTCACTCTGCACATATACTGTACATTATGTGTGTCAGAATTTATCATTTTCATTCAAATAAATGATCCTATTGAGTATTAAAAAGGGAGCAAAACATCTTCAAGGAATATTACAGAAATACAAATTTTTTTAAAAATCACACGCTTATGTCTAAAAAGTTTAAAAAGTGTTCACAGACCAAAATATTTTTGCAGTTCTATGTCTGAATTCGGAAAAAAATGCAGACGTTTGTTTATATGCCTATGCCTGCTTCAGTGCGCAGTACTTCAATTTCATTGAGTGCTTTTAAGTACTCACCAACAATGAGATAAATATTGTAAGGTGAGGGGAGTTTTTGTACAACTCTTTCCTTTGAATGCCAATCTTGACAGAATGGAGTACTTAAATTGACTGCTGCATTCAAGCAGCTGTCAAAGGCTGATAATGACTCTGGGAATGCAAACTAAAGAAGCCCTGATGCCTCTATAAGTAGGAGCCCTCATTAAAGGCAGGCTCACTTCAAGGTGTGGTCCATAGCGGAAATAATGTTAAAAGAAACAACCTCTCTCTCTCACACACACACACACACACACACACACACACACACACACACACACACACTCCACAGCCAAATATACACCAATATTTGTTCTGTAAATATTTCAGTGTTTCCTGAAGATGCATTATTTATGCAGACTGTCACAACAGATCCCAAATGAAAAGGAAACAAATACTGTCATTTTCACATATTTATCCGATCTGCGTGTGAAAAGAACATTTGCTACCAGGCAGAATAAGTCTGAGCGCTTTTGTGTGTTTGTGCATGGGGGGTAGCGCTTCATCATGCCTGCATATTTGTTAATTGGACACAGTGTGGTAAGCCATAAAAGGCAGGATAAGAGTGTTTCCAAGGTGCCCTGGTGAGAGAAAGACATGGAAAACCGGTCGTTTGTTGTTCATTTTCACACACACACACACACACACACACACACACACACACACACACACACACACACACACACACACACACACACACACACACACACACACACACACACACACACATAAAGGTTTTTGTATGACCAAGCTGTACTCTACAAGAGAGAGAAAAATAATTTCCATGGTTACGAGTCCAGCAAGGTCAGGCACAGGAAGTGAGTGCTAGGTGTTGATTGGCTGATAGATAATTACACTTTCCTTTAAGATGATGTGCAAACAGGATTTTTTTCTTCCGCTGTATTTAGAAGCTGTTATAAAGCATTATCAGTCATTTCAGCTGCATGGCTTGCTGCCCTTATTACTTCCTTTATTCACCGGCTTGGGAGGGTTATTCTTTGGTGTGATAAATTATGCATTGTGCTTGTTTGCTATCTCAGAAATAACCTGTGCATCAACCCACACCAGCCCATAAAGCCACTGTCAATATTGTGGAACATCCAAGCAATCATGTTAATTAGTAGTGAAAAGCCTTTCATTTATTGGCTCGTCAAACAGAAAGGGCAAAGTGTTTTCCAAAGCTACAAAATTTAGGTTTGATGACTGAGATGGCAGTTTCAGTCTTTCATTTCTCCACCTCTGTAATCCTTTTTGGGTTAGTAGGGATGGTGGCGGCCATCCCAGCATGCATTGGGAGACACATTTTACTAGTTGGCAGTTCAGTGGACTGAGATTTACAGACATTCACACTCATGAACATTTTCCACCCTTCTGAATCTCTTTTTGCTTTATTTTGAAACACTGCAGTCGAATGCATATAATTTCTTTAACCTTAGAATTTAAAGGAATTGTGTTTTATGCTGCCGGAGCACAGTGGAATGATGCCCTGCCTCTTTTTTTTAGTGAGGAAATATATATATATATTTATATATATATTTAATCACATTTTCTTGATCCGGTTAATATTGAATTACATTTTTTAAATACTTGAAAATCCAATCATTCCAAAGGCGTATGTGATGAAAGAGAGACAATAAAAACAAATGGAATCATATGCTTGCAGCCTTGTTTTGATCCGCTACTGTTTGCCCTGTTAAGGTTACTGCATTACATGTTAATACAAACTCAACACTTCCTGAATTAATTTCAAATTAAAAACCCTCTAGCATTTCTTAACAAGGCATTTATAGTTAAAAATGATCACACTTTATAGAAGTGATCCAGAATCCTTGAAAATTGCATAATTATATTGCTGACTTTCATAAATTAAAGTGAAGGAAATATAAATATAAATTGACTATTGTATGTAAACTTACTCAGATGCAGCAACAACTTAACTGTGGCCATGACCTTATGGGCGCCACTTCAACATAGAGCACGGAAAACCTTGTGCCTTATACAATAAATCAACTGCTTGCAGAGATTTGGAGGAGGAGATTGACATCTGTAGGCTCCAGTGGGAACATGAGGGGCACTGGAGCCAAAAGCCAGTGAGCTTAGCTTTGCCTAAAGACTGGAAACAGTGGCCAATACCTGTCCAAAGGCAGCAAAATCCATCCACCAACACCTCTACAGTTCATGAACACAATATATATCCTGTTTCTTTAATCAGTACAAACACGTTATGCTTTGCCTGCTGCTATCTACAACATAGTTTTTCACATAATTGTGTTGTTTTTCATCATTTAACCCCAAGTAAACTACTTTGCCCATTCTATGATGAATTGTTGTTGTGACACTTTGATTTGTGCACTCAGCTAACATGTATCGTATGAGCTTTAGATTTGCTGTTTGTTCCCTTTGAGCAGAACTAGGCTAGCTGTTTCCCCGTTTTACAGTCTTTACCTATACTAAGCAAGCTGATGCAGCAACAAATTTGGCATAGCTGGAGCCGGCAGTTATGTGAGTGGTGGGCTTTCATCTTTTCATTTAAATTAGCAAGACATCAGACAGCTTTAAATTCACTCTCTGTGTGTTCTCTCTCTCCATCTTAAACTTGAGTTTTGTAAGCTCACCTATTTACAACGAGCTACAACTCGTCCTACTTTCCTTTTCTTCTCTATCTCAAACACAGCGAACCATATGGTTTCACAAAAGGAATATTAAAACTCAAAATCATTCTCTCATTCTATCTAAAAGCAGGCTTTGACTTATCATTTAATTGCACTAAAGGCTTGGTAACTCAAATTCATTCTCTTTTCTCCCTTGTATCATATCTCTCTTCGATTCAGACATACAGTCAGGATACATCTACTCTATCTCCATCACAGACATACCTTTTTAATTGCATAATTTAAAGCTGGTTAAACTCATTCTGTTGCGCTCTATCTCTTTCTTAAAAGCAGGTATTGCAGGCGTGCAGTTACGCATGCACCCGAACCTGTTAAAACTTCAAATCTTTTGTTATCTCCAGTGCGGCCGTGCTTTTAGTAAAGTACACATTTTAATTGCACAATAAAGCCTTTGTAAAGCACAAATTTCCTCTCCCTCTTTGTATTATATGAAGCGGAGCGGCTGCAGTGCTGCAGGCGGGGTGATGGCAGGGCACAGTTCAGAAGGTCACTGGATGTGTTCGTGGGTGCGGGGCCAGGGAATGTCTGCGTTACATTACACCGAGCGTCAGATAATGCCACATTAACATGAATAATGCATCCCATGTTGACAAGTGGAGGGAAACACACAGTCTAAATATTCTATAAGGAGAGGAATTCATAGAATAGAATAGCACTTTGGGAACTAATGGGCCGTCAGGTGTCACATCCTATGATGAAGAGGCAGAGGAGTGTGTGTATGTGTGTGTATGCGTCTGCATGCCTGTGTGAATGTGCTGATGTGCGCCTGCATGACCGCTCCGCTCATTATTGCTCAATATGGGCTATAAAATCTTTCCTCAAAAAACCTTTTTAAAATGTTTGGGTATTCATGCTCTGCGTTTGTGCCTGTCAGGAAGGATAGCTCTGTTTTTGAAAATACTATAAGCATGTGCGTGTGCGCTGTATTCACAATAATTAGCTTTCCAGACAGTGAAAGTCTGGAGGAGATATACAGCAAAAAGGAGGCTGTCACAACATTTGGTCAACTCTTTTCAAGACTTAGACAGTTAA
Organism: Embiotoca jacksoni; assembly: GCF_022577435.1. NCBI lineage: Eukaryota > Metazoa > Chordata > Actinopteri > Embiotocidae > Embiotoca > Embiotoca jacksoni. Next base: position 15,550,960 of record NW_027185425.1, read on the forward strand.
TTTGACTGAAAAATTGTTTGTCAGGGAGTCTAATTGAGTTGCTGTTTGTTGCAAGCAGTCTAATACCATTTCAGAAAGGTAACTCAGTTAAAAAGTACTTTAATACAGGCTGAAGTCCTACATGAATCAAAGAACAATCAAACATTCATCATGCAGGCAGAATGCTTCCTGTCAGTGTTATATTGTCATCAGTATACATACTTCATTAATGTGTAAGCAGCATTTTAATGATGTAATTGGTTTAGATGGAGCTAATTTAAATAACATGGGTACTGCTGGGTTGTTTGGAAACCATGTTGGCAAACATGTTGGCTTAAGTCCATTAAGTAGTTTTGTTCCCACCGTCTCCTGAGGTAGATCTATCTGTTTAGCTGCTAAATGCTCCACTATTTATCTTCCATTTAATTCTGCTGGTAGTGGGTTTGTAGAGATTTTTTATTGATGAGAACAGATGCCTGCAGTGGCCACAAACAACAAACACTGGGAGTGGACCAAAACAGTAAAGTTGGGGAGCTGTTCATAAAATGAGCTGAAAGATGCTAAAATGCCATGCTGAGGAGAGCTGGGTGTTAATTATTTTCTGGTTTTGTTAAAACGAGCAAAATCCCCTTCACATTACAAATAACTCTTTGATCCAACGGCTTTATAAAACAATTAAATCAACGCTGCTTTAAATAATCCTTTTGACCTTATTGGAACCCAATAAATATAAAGGTGTTAGCTGCTCTTCCCTTTGCAACAAAGTGGCCTTGCACATAATATGAAGGAGAGAAAATATAGAAATTACCATGGTGCATTGGTATTACACCCACTAAAGAGGCACTTTATGTTTTATAACCTATGTAAAATATTTATTTTATATGCCAGCGATTCACTCACTGAAATGAGCTGTGTGTTTTCCACAATGCTACTAAAGCAGATACAAATATATTGTATTTAACCAGTCTGATTAATTGTATTTACTCAGTCTCTGGTCACAATCCTTTAAATGTCATCATTATTCTGTCATTCTGCCTTTCAGACCTTCTAATGCCCAAACCTCCTCCTCCTCGCATTTCCTCTTTATTCTTCTGGTCACCCAGAGAGCCTCAACCAAACATAGTATCGTCAGGTTTCCAATCCAATTGAGTCAGATTCCCCGCTCGCTCGCGCCCAGCTCGTCCAAATATGCTCATTGTTGGTTCCAAACTGCTCCAAACTAGCAAGATGGCGCCGGTCAAAATCCGAACTCGAGACCTTATAATGGCCGTTAGCAATCCAATGGCTAACATCACTGTTGGTTGCGTTCTATTTTGGACGTCTGTGGATGTGCTGGAGGTCCTGCTCCACCTCCCATACTTCATCCGATTCGTTTCCCTTTGACGTGGCCTCACGATGGAGCCTAACCACCAAAATCAATGTGTCTTTATATCAGTAAACCTTGTTCCTCCCTTCCATATGATCTGTCCTTATTGAAATCACTGTCAACTCTCTGGGAAAAGTAGATGAAAATATGTACAGGCTGACATTTTTACTTCACATACAGATTTCACTAGTCATGTAAGTGACTTCAAATGAGGGTAAAATGATCATTATTAATTTGAGTCATGTTTTAGCTGCAGGGAAAATGTTTTACATATATTGCGTGTTAGAAGGATGAAATACACCCAACTTAGAGCCTCCACCATAAGGCCCTGCAGCATGGCTCCTCTTCATCTTTCGCCCCAAGAGGATAAATTTCATCATTCATCTGCTGATTATCATTTTAATACACTATATTCCATATTCAGATGTGGGGCCACCCTGGGAACAAATCCACTTACATAATGTTGCGAAGGACTCAGTTCCATCCATCTTCCTATACGATTCCATATACTGTGTTGTCGAGCTCGTGTCTCATCTCTCGCATCTCAGACAGACTGACCCACTTCTTTCCCTGTACCCGGAACAGACTGTGCCTGGAGGGGAGGCTGGCCACGACATAAGGCTGCTGCAGAGCTGACTGGTTCTCAATGGGCTCCTCTGCCTCCCCGTCTTCCCTCAAGTCATTACAGCGGCAGCAGATAGCAGACAGAGGGAATGGATGGGTTTCATTCCAACGCGGCGCTTCCAGTTGTCTGATCATTCAAGGTCATATTGAGCAGATCAATAAGGCTACACTGATGTATGGAGAAGTGGGTAACATGTGTGCGTGTCTTCGGGGCTTAGGGACTATGTGTGTGTGTGTGTGTGTGTGTGTGTGTGTGTGTGTGTGTAGGGGGGTTACACAGACACACCTGCACAGGGTCAGACACAGTGTGGTATCTAAGTTCCCGAATCTGTCACTAGATGTCAGCGGAGTTCAGCGCAGGGCTGCGCGCGAGCTGCAGCTCATCAATGCAACTTCCTTTGTTTCTTTAGTTATCACACGGTGAAATAACAGCATACATATTTAAATCCATTAATGTTTATTCTGTGCAAGCTGCTCCATTAAGAAACGGAGCACCGACGATTTCCAAGAAGTAATGTCAAGGAAAAAAATGCCTGTGGAGTGCTTTAACACTTTGCCTATGTTTATGTTGCACACACACACACACACACACACACACACACACACACACACACACACACACACACACAACTCATGGCCAGATCTGTAATATTTATGAATTGATTTGAAAAAGTAATATTCAAAGGTCAAATACACAAGAGGAATTCATTTGCTTTGTATGCTGTCATACTTAAGCAGATGAAAGTTAAATCTTTATGTTTATTGTTGTAAGTATCTTTGTTTTGCTGATGCGATGGAGCACAACCACATACAATATTTAGCAGCCATATAACATCTTCATGCATTAAATAGCCCCCATAAAGCTGCTTCAAAGATACTTTGAATGCACCAGTGGTTCTCCACCAGGCTAAGTTTGTCATCAGCATGAAACTTTCATGTGAGAAGGTGTCGGCTGTCGTCGGGCGAGGCATCAAAGTCTCACAATACAGATCCAGGAGTTTCAGTGTAATCACATTACAGCAGTGGAATATCAGAGAAAGGAATCGTTATCATATCAATAACACCATTTATCATTATTATAATTAGATAGCTGACTGCATTTCATTCCAAACTGGCACATATAAATTCTCTCCTCCAGCCCCCCTACCTCGCTCCCCAAGAAGTCATTAATGTATCCCAGTGTAATATTATCACATGGCTACATTCCTCCCCTCTATCTAATCTAATTCATCAGTCTAATAGGTCATAATTAATTGCTCCATTATTAATCGAGTGATGTCATACCTACATGCCTGGGGGTGAAATGAACTGTCTGTCACCAGGAACGTTGCCTTTGAGTGTTGAATGTGTGTGTGCTGGAAGTGACGATCGTAGTTTGAGCTTTTGCCTGATGCAGGCGCTCAGCGGTGTCAAAAGCTCATCAGACTCAACCATCTACAGATCAAATTTATCACTGTTCGCTGTGACTGTGTGATTACTGCTGATTACCTCGGGTCAAAAGGTTCAAAAATCATTGAGGAGGATATTACACCGCGGTGGGACATGAATATTTAACTGTCTCATTCTGGTGATGCTCTCTCTTTGGCTAACTTGAGCCAGAGGAGATGATGATTAGCCTCGCAGACAGGGCTAATGACCTGGGATGGATTATACTGGATGGCCATTGAATATGCCGATGACATGGAGTGGACAGACTCATTCATGTAGAGGAGAAGTCAGAAGGAGAGGCCAGTGGAGAGAGGTGGGTTTCAGCCAATGAAACCTTCACAAGCAATAAGACCCCGGTGATGATACAACATATATCAATAACCGTACAGTCTATTTACATTCAGTAATTACAGACAGAGTCCTCTTTTGCATATTCAAATGTATTCGCTTGATGATGCAGACCATAATCCAGTGTAGATGTTTGTTACACTTTAGGTCCCACCTTGTATCCTGCTTAGAATTCATATGACATCTTATAACAGAGGTGAACATAGACAGTATATAACAGTTGACGTAGCTTCCGGGTCTGAAACACAAGGCCGATGCGGAAGTGCCTCAAAGTGCAATACCACCAAGAGCCACTACAGGTTGGCTCCAAAAAGGTTTTTGGCTCAGTAGACCCCATTCAACTTCATGAATGAAATACAAAGTCAATACATGTTTTACACGCTTCATAATGGTGTTAGTAGCTAAACTCACTCTCTCTGATCAGTATTCTGGTGGTCCTTCTGAAAATAATCCCATCATTAATTAGATATTAGGCCACAAAAAACTATTGTGGCGTGTCTGTTTGATTGACAGGTCTACAGTGCAGTTTGATTTCTGCTATATGTGGGCAGGGCATACTTTCCTCGGCTTCCCAATCAGATCAAGTCAGATCCATCGCTGCCTACAAACCGCTCCGAACTAGCAAAATGGTGACAGCCAAAATCCGAACTCGAGGCTTCATAGCGGCAATTCACAAACCAATGCGTGACGTCGTCATAGGAAATAATTTCACACTTGAAGGTGCCCAAATTCTTTTCTATGAAGGGCCAAAAATAAATCTGGATGGAGGGCCGTTGGCTACAAAGACATGTTTATGTTGTGTATGGGAAATTATATTTAATTAAAATGTAAAATGTTACAGAAAATGTACATTTTAAATCTAAAATGAAATTTCAGAATACTGTAAACCTCCCTCTTTAATCTGCATAAAAAATAAAATATTGGCAAAAACAGTCCTCTTAAAAAATGTTTCTGAATTTGTGTCACTGCTTCGATCTCTCATCTTGACTGGCAGCTCAAAGTAAGTGACGTAAGACACTGACAGCACACGAGCATCAGCAGGAGAGAAACAGAGAATATCATTCTTCACAGATGAAACATTTTCATAAAACATATGATGTACAAAAAATTTACGATTCATAGTCACTACTTTTTACAGCACCGTGCTGTAAAAAGTAGTGACTATGAATCGTAAATTTTTTGTATAAGGATAATAAGCACCAGCTTGTTAAATGCAGTGGTGGATGAAAACAAAGAAAATATGGCCTGCGGGCCCCAGATTGGGCTGCTCTGGTTTTTTAAGCACAACAAGAGTCATGCAAAGGTTAAAGGCACTTTAGATGTTGAAATTATTGCACATAATGAGACACCATCAGGGAGCCAGAGTCATGGAGAACTATACATTCAGCATCAGTAAGAACACTCACACTACTCCGCTCCTCCGCTCCTTCACTGGTTACAAGTAGCCACCCGCATCTGTTTCAAAACATTGGTACTTGCGTACCGTGCTGCGAACAGATCAGGTCCAGTCTACATCCAGGACATGGTCCAACCTTACATCCCAGCCCGCTCCCTCCGCTCTGCTTCTACCAATCGGCTTGTTGCTCCCTCACTGAGCTAAACACTCAACAAAATCACATCTGTTTGCTGTCCTGGCTCATAAATGGTGGAATGAGCTGACAGCTGAAACTCTGTACATCTTCCGCCGCAAACTAAAAACACACCTCTTCAGACTTTACCTTGAACAGTAGAACTTTAGTAGCACTTAAAATGACACTTACTGATAGAACTTTGTAGTTTGGCTTTCTTGAAGAAATTGTATTTTCTTGATTCTTGTTGTTCTGGGTTTTGTATCCTCATGGTTGAAATGCACTTATTGTAAGTCGCTTTGGATAAAAGCGTCAGCGAAATGAAATGAAATGTAATGTAACAAGGAGTCCTGCAACAGATCATAAAACCCTCACAGGGCCCTGCTCTGGACATCCTGCTCTCGAGTCAGTCTGCGATTACAGGAAGAGACACAGAAGACACCGAGACAGACTAAATCCACAGAAGAGGTGTGACAAGTTCTCCAAGATGATGAACATCCTGCCTGCCAACTTCCTTAAGAAACTGTGGGCAAGTGTACAGAGGAGACCTGGTGCTGTTTTAAAGGTACAGTAAAAGGAGGTCACACCAAATATTTCATATAAAAACTATGATGGACATATCTTCGAGAGGCTCCTACTATGTCTAAAACATCTGCCCATGTTTGTATACTGTTTAGTTCCACAGTACGTGTTTACTTACAGATATCAGCCTCACTGTTTACTGTTCAGTCTCACAGTTCACAGCTGCTAATACCAAACATTTCCTATTGCTTCACATTAAAGTTGGAAAAAAACACATGGAGTAGATTTTATTGTAAACCAGTCACCAGAAATTTAACATATTTAACTCTGGGATGCATCCACAGAGTTGTTTTACATGTAACTCACACCACATGCAGTTGTTGCACACTTCTTCATTAAAACACCATGAGTCTGTTTGGCTGTAAAAAGACACACCGTTTGCTTTTCTAATGTATTTCTGCTCATGGGGTGTTTGCTGCTCCTTGTAGTTATACTGTAGCACACAGTAAAAATAATGCAGTACTAAAACAAGCCCAGGCATTACCAAACCATCCAGTACTGAAATCAAGATGGTTAAAACTCGAATGCTTGTAGCCCAAAAACTCAATAAAAAACTCAATTAGAATTAAATAAAATAAAATAGAGAATCTCAGTTTTATGCATTTTTATTTGCCTTTTCTATGTCTCCAAAACTGCTTCATATCTGAACAAGAGCTCTTATTTTTTTCAAAATGATAATTCCATCCAAGCATTGGTTGAGTTTATAGCTTACAATAAAATTTCAAAGTGTATTACAGCAACTTCTGGCACGATGCTTTGCTTTGCTTTGCTGCAAGAGCGAAGAGGCACATGAACGAGCCAAAACAAACACACAGATCTGGATTCTGCTGGGAGAAGTTTAGACTGATGTTGGGTGAAAACTCGCCCAGTAAAAAAACTCCCTCCGAGAGATGTATACGGACTTACTCCTGCACACACACACACACACACAAACAGAAATGCATATTTTAACCACCTTGCCAGAGCTGGCACTGTATCATTGTCAACCATCTGCCCCTTTGTTTCAAGCAGCATTGTAACCTTTCCCAGAGTGTGTGTGTGTGTGTGTGTGTGTGTGTGTGTGTGTGTGTGTGTGTGTGTGTGTGTGTGTGTGTGTGTGTGTGTGTGTGTGTGTGTGTGTGTGTGTGTGTGTTTGTGTGTGTGTGTCTGTATTTCTGGGTGGCGTGTGTGTGTTATCACTGGCGTGCACGCTTGCTTGTATATCCAGTGTGTGTTCTGGCTGCCAAACGTCCATTTGGTTGGGTAGTATTGCCAAGGTGAGGTGGAGGTCAATTCTACACAGCTGAATCATTGAACAGCACCGAGCTGAGCTGCTTCCAAGGCTGGCAAAGCGGCGCGTAACACAATGTCATCATCTGGGTACAAAAAAATCTCAGGGAGGACCGTGCTGCTAGATGCTATGGGTGAGTAAGGATTCACACCATATGAGGTGTTTCATTTGATTGAACATAAACTTGCTGTAATTAATTTCTCTCTTTCAACAGCCTGCATCTCCGTCACAGATTAATATAGTTTAAAGAAGATATTTCCTTGTCTCTTTTCACAGAGCTGGCGGTCAAGGCCGTGTTTCTTTTTTCTTTCTTTCTTTTTTTTTCCTTTGCTGTGTGGGGCCAAAGATGCTCAGTCCCCACTGAGCATTTCTGCTTTCATCCTTGGATGTGATCAATAATGGATGGAACTCCCACAGCCTGACGGGCAGGGATTGCTTGGAAAAAAAACAAAACTTGGAAAACCATCCGCAATTCTGCCAGCCCCGGAGCGCTGCGCTGGAGACGGGGGCCGTGCGCTCGGCCGCCAATTAGCACCAGCATTTTTATAGCCACTCGCTGGGTGCGACTGTTTGGTGGCACGCTCAAAGATGCACAAGCGCGCACACACACACACACACACACACACACACACACACACACACACACACACACACACACACACACACACACACAGAAACACACACTGACAGACACCTCTGGAGAGCCGCTGACCTACTCCCCTAACCACTTTATTGATCTATGGGCCAAAGATGTGAAAGCCTATTGAGGTCATCATTAATGATTCATCATATCCAGAAAATGTCAAATGTGGCTAGGGAGCGTAAACATGAATGCGTCAGATGTTATGGACTCATAAACATGGGAGAGCTTTGAAGAAATCCTCAATGTTTCTATATGAATCATACATGTGAGGCGAGAGGATACCCAGCGTAAAGATGGTTATCAGAAAAGGGTGATGCAACCATTTCATCCCGATTTGTTCTGATACTGTCACTCACTTTTCTCAGCACTCCCACGGAGAGATTATTCAGAATAATCATCCAGTTGGCCCTCGTCTCTGTCTTCTGTGTTGGCCTCTAGCACTGAGCAGAGGATGGGAATCACTGGGACCAATATAAGAACAGTACATGCGTGCAAAAGTCTGAGGCCTTTGCTTATTTAATGCTTTTAGTCCCTGCAGTTGTCCTTTGATAAATATTCTAGCACGCACACGCACGCACACAGCCATGTAGAGTATGTATATTCAATGCATTAGCTATTCCACTGGGATCCACACACATACATGCAATCCCAGAGGGACGGATCAAATGTAGCAGCCGTGCACTTTGAGGTATGCAATTGCTGTGGATATTCAGACTTTTTGTGCCATCACATGTGCACTTAAATGGCAAATAAACTCAGATGCCTGTCCTCCCTGACCTGCAGTGTGAGGGTTTCCCGTAGCTCCTGGAATGACGTGATAAACTTCCCCAGTTTCGGGGGTTGTGTTCTCTAATTTGGGGCCCTCCCTCCATGGCTCCGCAGACAGGGGCTCCCCGAGTCCGGCACAGAGGTCCATTCAAAGATTTGAAATTTAGGATTTATTGGTCGGGCCAAGCACAGACTGGCTTTGTGTGAGAGACCCAGACAACACCCGAGCAGGGGACATAAATTCGAGTTTATGAGGGAAACTTGCTCAGCCCTGAAAAACGAAATCTCCATTTAAGGAAGAACTTGTTTATAACGTTCTGTTCTTTATATGCTGTCCTTAACTCACTGTTTAGACAGTCACACCATCTCCCTTGAAGTCACTTTGTAAATCAACAACCTGGTCTTAATTTACCAAAACAGAGGTGTTCTCAGTAATGAATGAACAAGAAATGAGTTTAGACATTTACTGTATATAAGACTGCAGGTCTGTGATGATTGAATAAAAAACTAAAATTCTGAGATTTTACAAAGTAATATTCCATGTATATTTTTAACTGCTATTCAAAGCTTTAACAGTTTCTCAAGATGCATGAAAATGCTACAATAGGAAAAGCAAGTTGTGTCTGTTTTTCTAAAATGAAAACTTCAACTATCCCAGGAAAAAAAAAAAAAAATTTACAATGAAAATTTCTGAAATTCAGAATCTGCTAGTATTTTTTTAATTTTTTTTATTTCAAAGGTTTAAAGGTAGTTTGTACCGTTTTGGACCACTTGCAGTATTTTAATAGTGAGTCCCCTTTTTTTCCCAGAGGCCCTCAGGTGGTGTAATACACAGCCTAAGACGCTTAACAATGCACCAACAAAAGCCAGCGAAAAAAAGTCAAGCTTGCAAACATAAGCTGCTCTCCCACTGGTGGTATGGGCACTACTTAATTAGACTCAAGTCGCTATTGGTACCAGGTACTTTTCTGGATTTAGTTTTCCACTGCAGACAGTACCCCCTCAATGCAAAGTAGTTACTATAGCAACGGCATGTGAAACTACTATAAGTTAATCCCACTCACAGGATCCCTTTGTTAGCTACCAAACAGAGGAACGTCTGAATATCCTCAACTGACCACGAGATGATTGAGCAGGTTACCATTAATTGGGTAGTCCAGTACTAGGCTATCGTAGCTTGGCTCGTTAACAACGTGCATGCACGGTGACACTGTGATTGTGACGATTCTCTCTGACCAGTCGGTGGTCTACAGTGTTTTCATGTCACCTTTTAGTTTCAGCTCAGAGCTTTAATAGGGATGATACCATATCGACAACTTTTGCCTGATGGAAAACCAGCATAAGCGAGTCAAGACGATCCAGTGCCGGCAGTACTTTATGTAAACAATGCACAATTTAAAATATTAAAACAATCATCTCTGCAAATGTTTTTTGAGGAGAGAAATTAATTCAGAACGTTTGTAAGGCCTCCTAAAGATACGCACATTGTGTTCTAATGAGAAAAGGTGAATGTCAATACAACTTTTGTTTGTTTAAAGGGAATTTATATAAGGCAGCTTTAACTGCAGGATACAAGATGCTGCACTGAAAATGTTCAGTTTTTGTTCACAATCGGCTTCAATATTTCCCAGAACAGTTCTATAAGTTGAATATTGGAACATGAGTGGTTCCAACACAGTGACAGTGATACGTCAGAACATCATGCGCATGAGTACGCATACATGTTAAACACACATTAAACCAACAGAGCAAAAAAAAAAAACACGCCTCAGACTCTGCACATACAGAGCTGACACTACCAAGGTCAAACATCCAAGTGAGGAAACATTAAGGAAACAGTCTTTTGTAAGTGGAGGAGGGTTTAACATTAAAAACATAATGCTGCAGAACAGGGATCGGAGGACATGACATATACTAGAGAGCAAAGAGACAGAGCAGGTTTCCCTTTTATTTTCTGTCCTCGGCACTCCACATGCGAGCTCTTGTGTGACCGGGGCCATATCTCCAACTGAACAATGACTTCATGTCTCTGCAGTTAATTATCTGTCTGATCCATACCATAGAGAAGAATGAATGAACTCCAGCGCTGTGTTCCATACATAGACTGCACTAATGTTCTTTCCATATAGGCAGGCACAGGCAGAGTCACGAGACAGAGCTATTAGACCAATGTAATGAGTTTACGTATGAGTAATGGCCGCGCACTTACTCGCACAGAGAGCAGCTCTCTTCTGCACATTGTTTCCAAATCAGTTTCTCCCAAAGCTCCTGGAAAATCTTTAACGACTAATTTTGGAGGTTAGCTGATGCATTTTGAGTGAACAGCTTCTGCGTATGAAGACCGTGTGAATCTTGCATGCTATGCAATGGGTGAGGTGCACTCGTGTACATCACATCTATACGGTATATAAATTCAAAGGGGCTCTCAGTTTCAGTTGAGATCTGCAGTGCCTGATCTAATACTTGTACACTATATTGGCCTGAAATGCCGTAACGGCCCCAGCTGTGATGCAGTGTATGTGCTGGTCCTGCATCAGTGATTTTAAACACCTCAGCCATCATTCTGCAGCGCTGGTGTTTATTTAAATGGATTTGGCCTGCTTAGGCTGTAAAGAGAGAGGGCATAAAACACTGAGGGCCAGTGAATTACCAGCAATAAAGCTGCGAGCCATGCTTGTTGACGGCGCTAAGCTTAGGTGGGCCAAACTAGGCCGTGCAGGACCACCAAATCCCCGAGCTTGCCTCTGATAACAGCCTGAATTCTTGCTAATTGTCTCTTCTTGTCATCCCTGTTTACTCAAGCCTCACCACTCTCTCTGCCATAATGGATTCAGGGGCCTGACAAGTCATGTTTGATTGATTTCTCTCCCTGACCACTCAGTGGAAGGACTCCTGGCTGCGTGCCAGCTGTACAGTGGGCCGTCCCCTGTGTGTGTGTGTGTGTGTGTGTGTGTGTGTGTGTGTGTGTGTGTGTGTGTGTGTGTGTGTGTGTGTGTGTCTCGTACACACATTCTGATGTGTACGTGCACAGATGGAGCCACTATAGCATAACCACTATAACTCTACAGTAGGATACTGCGGCGAGCGGCGCTCTGCCCGCAGGGTGTCATTAACATTTAGAAACAGCCCCGGCATCAGTCACACTGCCTCTGCTTAGGTGTGTTTAACCTTTCTATATGGAGGGATGCAGCAGCCAGAACAGAGGGGATTTAACAAAGAAATAGACCTGCTAGATTGGAGAGAAGTATTAAAATGTAAAGTGAAGTTTAGCAGAGGGCACTACAAAGGGACGGCGTATTTCCATATATATGTTTTGAGCGCGTATGATTATGAAAGTCAGATTAAAGTCATGCAGGTTTGATTTATGTCCTGAAAGAGTGGAAAGAGTTGGAGTCTAGCGCTTACCAATCTTGAAAACTTCTTTTCTTTTCTATTGAGTCTGACTCTGTGCTGTTTCAGGCTGTGTGTGTGACAGGGCTGAGCAGTTCTCATGATGGATGTGCGGGGCTGTCATCTCCGGATCGCCTCAGTTAAGATGATAGATCTGAGCCCGAAGAGGGGTCGCTTAAAGTTCACAGCTCTGGAGTCAAACTTGCACTGTACTTTCCCTCAAGTCAGACGTTCTGCTGATGACAATTCCACCAGTGTTTACTCAAGTCTCACTGAGCGACTGGCAAGTCGGCGCACTGGGCAGACCTGTCACTGTTGTTGTTTAACATCTGCAAGATATGGTTCTGTGTGTGTGTGTGTGTGTGTGTGTGTGTGTGTGTGTGTGTGTGTGTGTGTGTGTGTGTGTGTGTGTGTGTGTGTGTGCTTGTGTGTATTTGTATTGGTCATGTTATGGGGACACAAATATGTCTCTCAACGTTGTTTTAGGGACAAAAAAACTGAGACAAACGAGCCATGTCAGTCATTAGGTAAGAAATGAATGTGAGTCACTAATGTCCTCTGGAGTGATGTAAACACAACTGTGTGTGTGTGTGTGTGTGTGTGTGTGTGTGTGTACTTGTATTGCTCATGTTGTGGGGAACATAAATCAGTTTCTAGACTTCCTTTTGGGGACCAAAGACAAGACAAAACGATCCATGTAAATCATTAATGTCCTCTGAAGTGACATAAACTCAACTGTGTGTGTGAGTGTGTGCGTAAGAGAGTAATAGAGAGAGAGAGGGGCGAAGGGAGAGAGAGTTATTCTCATCATCACTGAATAACTAAGCAAGCCCTGGCCTGCCAATTATGGAGTGTGACTGTCAAAGTTGTTCACATGTCGATGCACAGATGCTGTGGCAAATCATTACATTATATATAATGATTGATATTGAATACATCTACATGTGTATTGTGCTTGGCTTTCAGGTAACATTTAGCTTTGCGCTCAATTTTCAGAAAACAGCAGTATAATTAGATCCTGTGTAGCATATTTTCATGGTTCAGCATGAAATGTTGACAGTATTTGGCGGCTCAAAATATACATCACAGTTAAAGAGCAGTAAAAACGGCACAACATATGCTGTTGCTTGATCTAAACCCAGTCATCTAATGGTAAATTATGAAGCACGGTTAAATAAAAGGGGAGCATTAGCCATAGCTGTCAGCTTACACTGATTGATAGACTGCACCAGTCACGGCAGACAGGGTGAAGTATTGAGTGCGGGAAGCTGTGAGTGTGTGTGTGTGTGTAAGTGTGGGTGTGCGCAGACAAGTATTACAACTATTATCAGAGGGGCAAATCACTTTAAGAGCTAAGCTTATGTTATGATGAATGTAATGTAGCACATACTGTTCAGTACGTCAAATCTAGAAGGCAGTATGTACATAAAACTGTAATTAGGGGCTAATGCTTCCATGTGTCTGATGATATGAATGGATATATAGTATCTGTAATAGAGAGTTATTTTTCAATCTAGTTTAGAACAGGCTTAAAGTAAAACCCATTAGACCCTTATGGGTTCCTTAAACTGCATCCTTTAATTTGTAATGCATTGGGAATAAAAACGGAGGTTATTTCTAATTTGGTGTTGTTTAATTACTATTTAAAATTGAGCTTTGACTAAAAGCCACATCAAAGCAGGTTAAAATTGGAAATATCCCGAGACTAATTGATTTGATGTAAACACTGTTAAGTGTGAAAAATTAAATTCATATTGGGACCTTAAAATTAATGCGGCCTTCTCACACATGTTGAATGTCTTCAAGTGGTTCATACTCTGTTCTTCGTCAGACATCTGTCATATTTATCAGTTTAGATGAAACGTGGGAATACTTTCAACGCTGGCAAATATTTTTGTAGGAGTTAGAGTGATACCGTATGCAGCAACATCTAATTAGCTGAGCTAAGCAGAACTGGGGGAAACAGGAACAAAAATCTTCTCACTACTTGGCGCACTGTATCGCTGCACAAAAACAGAAACGTAAACACAGACATTTAATATATCAGAGAGTTTTAACAAAAGGTAGTTAAGAATTTTAGAATTAGAAATAGCCAGAGCAACTGTCAGCCTCTGCTTTTAGCCTTGATGTGAAGCTAAGCTGACCACTTTGTGTCTTTAGCTCTATAGCTAAAACCGTGGAATAACAAAATAAGAAGACTCAAAATAAACTACATTTACTTTACTTTACTAGTATAGAGAAGTGAAATTTGAGCTAAGCATAATGACGAGTATAATTTGTTTTACTGCAGAGTTGGACATGTGACGGTTATTCAAAATAACCTGTGCATTCGTGCTGTGGCATCTGATTTTACAGTTTTACCAGACAAAACTGCAGCGCGAAGTAGCAACATGTTTTTTTTTCTCCTTATGTTGTTTAATGGCGGCTGGCAGACAGCTTTTAGGTGCATTACCGCCACCTTCTGACGAGAGTAATGCATTACAACCAGGCACTGGCAAAAAGAAAAAGGGGAAATAGGGAAGAGCAATAGCAATATACTAATACATTTTTTATATTTTAATGACTATTTGAATATTCAAGAATCGTGACCCATTCTTAGCTCCAAGTTGAATATATGAGTGCCTTCCCTGTTGTAAATATGACTTGAATGTTGATATTTACGCTGTTTACAATTGGGGAACTGATAATATACAAATATGATTTCACCATGTTCACAGACATGAGGGGTATAAATCTGGGTCTTGCATTAAAAAAGTAATTAAATGTATTTTCCATAATGCAAAATCATTTCTTCCATGTTGCATCTAATTTCAGAGCTGATCATAACAAGAATGAGAACAAAAATCAAATGATTAAAACAATATATGACATATCGCTCCCTAATTAAAAGACAAATTATTTCAACCAGAGTTAGTGTGCTTGTTTGAGACTTTGATCTGCACTTCATCTGAGAAAGAAAATTCTCAGAATGAAAATATCACAATATTACAGTAAATGTATGGCTTCCCTAGACTCCCGAGATCCTCTCCTTTCTTACTACTTTACACTAATTAGAGAAAGGTTTTTTTGTAAGCCATTTCATTTAAACTGGCACGCATTCTAGTTTACATGTCTGCCTTTAAAAAAAAAAAATGCTAATCTCATGGGACCAACTTGGTTAGATAAAGATTGAAAAAAGCTCTGACATATCTTCTCGCTCTAACTGTCAACAGAGTCGGGCCGAGGTTGGCTGGACCTAGTTGGTAGTTTTGTTCCTACGCTGGCTGCAGTTGAAGGGGATGAGAGGTGAGGGAGACCTCTAGTCAAAAACCAAAGGATGACAACAAGGGCAGATGCTCTGACAAAAGGAAGAGGCAACACCTGGAGCCTAAGCCCGTCCAAATGGAAGGTGAGAGAAAACACAGGAAGAGGATGATAAAGAACAGGACGAACCGTTGGCAGAATGAGATCTCAGCCTCTGCAATCGGTCCCTGAATTTAATGGATACTGCCATTCCCAGAACTACAAAACCAGTTTTGTATGATGTGGCTAAAAATAATAATCCCTTTCTGTGCAGTGTGTGAAGTTTCAAAATAAAAGATATTTTCCTTCCTTAATGGCACTCTTTTTTTTGTATTGATTTTGCTGCGCTGACATTTGAGATAACTGCAGCAAAGAGAGATGAAGATCAACAAACTTGAAGGTGTACTCAAGACCACTGGAGGACCACAATTCTCCGGCTTTAAATGGATATTTCCCGTGGGGATTGCTTGTCTTTTATGACTTAGTTTCAGCTGCACAACAGCTCTCAGCGTGTCGCAAGTTTCAAAATTGTATCGGCGCACACCAAGAGGATACTGAACACGACAGTCAAAGCCCAGCCTGAGATTCTTCATGATGTGCACAAAGGAAAAGAAGAGCAAAGAAGAAATAAAATGAGATGCACGCGGCAGTTTGAAGAGCCAAACCAAGACAGCCGGTCCCGTGGGGTTTGATTACAAATGCTGCGAGCTTTTTCGCCTTCACAAACAAACAACAATCAGTTCAAAGACGGCATCTAATTCAAAGTAAAACAAGACACTAACTTTCATCTTCTGGAGCCTTCATCAGCATTTGATGGGCAAAAAGGTAAATGCTTTGGTTCTGAGAGCATTAATGCTTCTCTGTTCCTAAATTTTTTATTTTTTGTATTTTTATCCAAGATAACAGATAAATTGTGCTAATTGAGGCTGGTGAAAAACTCCAAAATGAAACGTGCCGCATGTTGAAAAATTACATGACAACTGTAGCAGTTCGGCTTCATAAATGAAACTCTGACATCTCCGAGGCTGCCGTTTATTTCTGTCACAGGATGCAGCGAAACACATGAAAGACATTACATTTTAATCCATATGTGTGACTAATACATGCAATCAGGGATAGATCTCTATGAATCTCTGCAGAATTTGTAGGAACGTGGCAGAACTACGTGAGGACGAGGTGTGAGATCACAACTCTCATCACACCCTGGGAGTGTTTATATATGTATGTGTGTGGGCACATGTACTTGTATTAACCATGTTGTGGGGACTCAACTTCCTTTTGGGGACAAAATAGAGGGAATTCAAGAATGTAAATCAATACATTCCAGGATAAATACTTTGGAAATTTAGGTTAAATTTCAGTTAGAGAAAGGTTGGGTTAGGCATGTAAAAGTTATGGTTCAGGGTAGAGTAAGTGTCCAGGAAATGAATATACGTCATTACAATATCTTTGTAAAGTGGTAACCCACCGTGCCGTCACTCATTGGTTTGTGAACCTCAGTTTTGAAGCCTAGAGTCTGACTTTTTGTCTGTCACCATCTTGTTTATTTGGAGCCAGAAGTGACCACCTGTGTGTTCCATAACACAAACTACCAGACTATTTAGCATGCCAGAAAAAGATTTAATATGTCCCAATACACAGTATGTGAATTGCAGTACGCCAAAAGTACGAGGAAGTCCCTATTACATCCAGTTGTGTCTTCTGTGGCTGTTCTGAACCACAATCCTCTTCACTTTGAGTGAGCTGCCGATAGAGTTGGTGGCGCTAATGCCTCGCCTGGCTGTAATTTGCAAAAGAAAGAAGAAGAAGAAGAAGAAGCGGTATTAAAAAAGGTAACGTTAAGTGTAGCACTAGTTTCAAATCGCATCCTTTTTCCTTTCACTTTAAATATCGAGCTACTGATCACAACAGATATGACCAAGAGGGTCGAAGTTTAAGGTGCATTTTTGTCAAAATTGTACACATACTCCATGCAACAGTACATACTTTGTAAGGGTAGCTGAGTATGTACTAAAAGTAAAAGTAATAGTAAGAGATTTTAAACGCAGGTCATATTTAGACGAGCCCCGCCCAACTATACCAGCTACCTGACTGCACCCCTGGCATGTCAATCAAACCAGACACACCCCTAAACACACCTCTATTTAAGACTTAATATCTAATTAATGATGGAATTATTTTCAGAAAGACCACCAGAACACTGATCAGAAGAAGTGAATAGCGAACGACACTTCTCATGAGAGAAGCGGAATCTTTTTGAATGGGGGTCTGGAAACAGGACTGGTGCGTGTGCGTGTGTGTGTGTGTGTGTATGTGCGTGTGTGTGTGGGTGCGTGTGCGTGTGCGTGTGTGTGTGCGTGTGCGTGTGCGTGTGCGTGTGCGTGTGCGCGTGTGTGTGTGTGTGTGTGTGTGTGTGACCTTTATTTCTGGGGTATATAGCAATAATTTTCTCTGTGATTAGCTTTTTGACAGACAACTGCCTTTATGCCTCTTCAAGATAGTAAGATGACATCATTTTTGGGCACACGCACACACACACACACACGCACGCACACACACACATGCACACATTCACACGAATGTGCTCAAGGTAAATGCGTTGAGATTTTTCAGATACACTCGGGTCAAACGCTCTTGATATATTCACTGCTTCACTGTTTTGAATTACTTGTATGGTAATTCTGGAGAAACTATACATTTAAAAGAGCCCATTTCTAGGGCTCTGAAGAGATACGGGCGGTTTAGGTCAGAATGGCTCATGCACCCATTTTCTCCATCAAGCACCCACCGAGTGAGCCATTCAAATCCATACGGTCTCGCCCACTTCTCTATTCAGTGCTCATTTAACGATAGAAAGATGGGAGGAGATGAAGGGAAAAGCGAGCCGTCAGACAGCCAAATGATATGGGCTGGCAGGATCACACACACTGCAGTAGGCTATATCCAAAAGGAGGTAGATCATTTTCAAACAATATTATAGCCGCAACTTAAAGCTGGAGCCGGGCCAGCAGCCAAAAGACTTGAATTTTACTCTTAATCTGTTACTCGCTCTCTTCCTCCCTCCTACCAACACAGTTTTCCTTTCCTTTCCAATCTCACTCACTCTCCCACCTCATCATCTAATCCGGCTGGAGAGGAAAGGAGTGTGCATGTGTGTGTGTGTGTGTGTGTGTGTGTGTGTGTGTGTGTGTGTGTGTGTGTGTGTGTGTGTGTGTGAAAGATGAGCTGGTCTTAGCCTTGCTATAACCCCTAGCTCCCTACACACACACATTCAAATGTGCACATACATAGAAATAGAGGGCTGCCAGCATACATTCACGTGCATCCACCTCCACAGAAACCTCCCTTCTGAGTCACACATGTTTATACAAAGACACACACACACATAAACACACACACTCTGCTGGCATGGCTGGCTAGGTGAGGTCATGCCTCGGCTGTGATTAGAAGGGCAGGGGTTATGAACTAGGCGCCGAGGTGCGACGCCGCATGTATTATACATTGAACAATGAATCTTTGGAGAAGATGGTAATCCAAACACAGATGAAATATTCATGCCGCATGGCTGTGTGGTTCACCTCTTTTTGCTCTTTAACCAGATAAGATCCATGCGGGGTTAAAGCAGAAGTAAATGAGACAGAGCAAGGAGGGGAGAGTGCGTAGAGCAAAGGAAAAAAGGGAAAAGTAATGTAGTGGAGCATGAAATCATGGCTTGCTCGTGTAATTTAGCTCTGGGATGGAGCTCACTGGCAAGAATTTCATTCCCGTAAGGCCTGTTTTTGAAACACACTTCAGTGCAAGTGCACGGTACAGTATATACATTTAAAGCAAAAATAAAAAAAAATCCTTTGCAATTAATAAGCATGTTGTATTCCACTTATCTTCACAGGGGCTGTTCAATCTAGTCATCTCTCCCTGGGAAACATTTCTTCACGCTTGTATTTACCTGTTTCTCTACAGTGCAGCATTGATTATTTTGAAAAAGGTGCCTTTTTTTCCTCTCGGCTGGTTGTCAGACTCTGACAGACAAGTCTATTGTCGGGTCCTAGCGCGCGCTGCGGGAAAGGCTACCTGTCTCCAAGGGCTCGACCACGACAGACACTTCCCTCCTCAGTCTGCCGTCCGTGTGAAAAAAAACAAACTGGAAAACAATATATTGTGTGGTGTTTTAGGGGTTTAACAGGACTCGATGGATATCCAGTAAAAAAGAAACGCGAGCTGATCAAGCGGAAAGTGTGGCAGGAATTCAGGTTTCAAGGTAGATGAGTTCCACCGGAGGGAGAGATGGCTGGTAAACCTTCATATCAGGCAGGGTCAAGAGGTTGGTACATGTGTGAGTTTGTGTGTGTGTGTATGTGTGTGTGTGTGTGTGTGTGTGTGTGTGTGTGTGTGTGTGTGTGTGTGTGTGTGTGTGTGTGTGTGTGTTATATCTAGGCATATTCAGAAGGAGAGGGTGTAATGCAGGGGACTCGGCTCCCATCCATAACATTTAACATTTAAGTGAACTGCAGAGATCTGAAGGCGGATGATAAGCATGACAGCAGGGTAAAAAAAAAATATTGCCGTACTGCCTAGGACACACACACACACACACACACACATACACACACACACACACACACACACACACACACACACACACACACACACACACACAGACACACACACACACACACACACACACACACACACACACACACACACACACACAGACACACAGGGCAGGCATCTATAATAAATATTTATTCACATGTGCTCACAAGCAAACACACACAAAGACAGCCATCACACACAGACACAATCACACACACACACACACACACACACAGCATCTATAAAACAGCCTATTAGGCCTCATCCCATCATATCTGAGCCCACCTCATCACTGACCTCACACTATAAAACTTTAACACACCTTGGTGTGCATGAACACACTCCACTGTGTCATTACAGCAGTTCTAATAGGGTTGTGCATGTGTCCTCTCCTCGGGGTTTATTTGCTCTGTGTTTCCTCTGCAGATGGAGGCTTTACAAGCCCAGGAGCCTGTTATTGGCCTCCTGTCACTGTCCCAGTGAGCTGTGTTAAATCTATAACCAGCTGACAGCTGAGAAGACATTGGAGGACTCTCCAGGAACAATGGCACAGCATGAGAAACACTGTTACCGTTGCCCCAAAAAAACAGGACAAGGCTTTACAAGCTACTCAGCGGACAACGCTGATGATGATTATTACCGTGAGTCAGTTTTTCTTGCTGCGCTGCGCCGGCAGACTCCAGGTCTGCGTGTGTGTGTGTGTGTGTGTGTGTTCCTGTATAACCAATCCTTCTGTTTGTTTGTCCAGGGATGCTATTACACAACTAAGAATAATGTGACCTGACTAATATCACACTTATGTACATACTTTTCACCCTCAGCGTCGGCCTCTGCATCACTGTTAATGTATGCACGCACTCAGCCACCGATTCACAATGTTTCCTGCAACACACAATGAGCACAGATACATTAGTGGTTGGGGGCCATGCACATTACAGAGGATAATTGCCTATGCATATTTCGTTGTGTGCGCTTCCTGCTCGCCCCGACTAACAGTGGATTGGATTCGAGCGCCAGTTGCAGAACCATTAATAGAAATTAAGTGCCAGAGAGCTACCAGTGGAGCCAGAACGGAGTTTATGTGAAAGATAAATACATTTCTACAGAAGAGTGCCTCCGTTTATTGGTTGGGAAATGCACTGTGATATGATAGAGGGGCAACAAATGAGTAAGGAATGGGACGATATGGATGAGAGAGAAAAGAATGTGGTGGAATTAGAATCCTGACTTGAATCAGAAATGCGGCAAATAAAGTTGGGTTTGCAGCTCGGGCTCGTGATCAGAGCGGTGGGGTTCAGAGAGCAGGAAAAAGGTCAAACGGAAACACTTAGAAGCGGCAGCCACATATAACCCATCAATACTGTAATTTACAAACAAGCAACTGTAAGCTACATCACGCACTGCTGCCTCACAGTCACTCCGGGTTGCTCTGTCTGTCCCGTGAATGCCGAGTTATTATCCGTCATCCCTCGAGTGTCTCTCCCTCTTGGCTGGCTGGTGTCAGACAGATTACATACTCATCACACACACGCGTGCAAGTCCACACGTCTGCGCGCACATTCACTCGAGCTAATGAAAATTCAGCTTCATCCCAGGCTGTCTAATGGGCCTAATAACAGAAAGTCACTGGGGGCCTCGCGCGTGTCAGGCAGATTACAGGAAGCTCGTGGACTAGACGGACAGGTCCTTGGCAGCGACACACCCACATAGACGCATGCAAACACAGACAACTCTGTCTCTCAAGTGTAGAGCTCGCTTCAAGGGGTGCAATCGCTTCAGTGACCACTAGGAGGCAAGGGTGAGCTTTGCCAAACTGACAAAAAGCCACTGAAGCTGTTCATAACAGGTTGAAATGCTGGATCTTCAATTACACACATGACTTATCCCATTGTCGTATCGTTCTTCTGAGTAACAGATCATGTTATGCATATGTAGTGGATATTAGGCCTTATTGTCAGCACTTTGCTCAAATAAAATTGCATTATTTCGTTAGTTATTTCCAATTTTACTTTTTCCTTAAAATTCATGAATGGATTAAAGAACCGGCCCACTGAGCACAGGTACAGGAGCCCAAAGGGGTCAAGTGGTTCCTGGTTTAGAGCTGCTGATTGATGTAACTGCTGTCATTTCTTTTTGGAAAGTCAAAGAGCTCAGTTACAACTAGGGGAGTGATGGATTGTGTGTTTTATTTTCTTCTAAACACAATCAGAATTTTAAAGTATCTGCTGTATAATTTCACTCTAATGTCATATTTGTAATCATTTCAAATGAGTTCATGGCAGAGCAACTCTGGTTGAAGAAAATAGAAGCACTCTGATGGTTTCCTATGATATGTTGTAGAGTTTGTTAGACTATTTAGTGTAATATCTGAGTGCCAGTGTGAATCTGCTGTGACAGGAAGCTGTGAGCAGGAGTGAGACTGCCTCTCTTAATTTACAGTGTTTGAACTAAATACTGGAGTTAAGCTGCCGCTTTTTAATCATCAGCAGCAGCTGAGAGTTCAGCTTCACCTCCACATAGTTGCTAAACGAGACACAAAAAGCCTGCAAAGACACAAAACGTATAATAGGAGACACAAAATAACTAAATATAGACATAAACTGACTACATAGAGACACAAAACAACAAAAGACATGCAAAATTACTATAAAAAGACACAAAATACGTGCAATGAGATGTCAACGGACTGCTTAGAGACAGATAATGACTGCAGGGAGGCACAAAATGACCACAAACAGAAGCGAAACAGCTTCAAAAGGAGAACAAGTAGACACACAAAATGTCTATGAAAAGATGTAAATGACTAAAAATGTATACAGAATGACTACAGACACAAAACAACTACAAAGACATGCAAACAACTACGTCTATACAAAGCAACACCAAAAAGATGCAAACAACTATGAAGAGAAACTAACCAACTACAAAAAGATGCAAAAAACTAGTTAGAGACGCAAAACTACAGACAGATGCAAACAACTACGTAGAGACACAAAATCACTAGAGAGATGCAAAACAACTATGTAGACACACAAAGCAACTACAAAGAAATAAAACACAACAATACACAGACACAAAACAATGACCCAGACACACCAAATGATTGCAACGATCAACAAAGAACGACAGAACGATGGACAATAACTTCAATGAAACACAAAACAACCACAAAAAGATGTAAAATTATGAAAAAGAGACAAAACATCAAAGCAATGCAAAATGATTAAGAGACACAAAAAAACTGCATCTCTTTCAGTCTGTTTTGTTCCTGTGTAGGAGGTAAGAGGCCTTTTGCGTGTTGCTCAGGGGCCCATTGTCTCATAATCTGTCCATGCTAAAAAGCAAAAGAAAATTCCATTAAACACAAGTGAGCCCAAAGTCAAACATAAACGCAGCAGCCTACTTGATCAAACACAAAGTCCGAGCCACAAGGGACTGAATTACAAAATACGATTGCCATTCTGGGGGCTTTGAGCTTCGAGGCTGATCCCATGTCAAGAGGAAGCCAGGGACGACGTTCACGTGTCGGCTTAGACGGGGAGAATAGAAAAAGGCTAGCGGGTCTGCAACTGAACTCTACCTGAACTCAAAATAACTTTCCCTGAAGTCATTTAAAGTCATTCAGGGAGTGAGAAGAAGAAAAGGAGGGGGTTTAGGGGTGGGCTGAGGAGGATACAGACAACAGAGAGAATAGATGAGGGAAGAGTGGCAAAGATGTGACAGAAGGAACAAATGTGCATCATTCCAAAAGGACTGAGGGAGAGGATGAGTAGAGGAAGAGGAGGCGGCATAGAGGCAGGGAGCGAGGAGAGGAAGATGCCAGGGAAGGAATGAGGCACACGAGCTTTCCATGTAATGCTCCTCAGGCTCTCTTTCTTCTTGACTTGACCCTCCATAATTCAGGATTTCAGCATTAAAGTGCAACTCAACAAGTCTCTTCTTCTCAACCACCACCAGCTGTATACACCACATCGATCCACCATATCAAACATATGATTTCCCACTTGCATTATTATTAATATGTATTGATTCCATCCCACTCAATATGAATAATTGAAACCAACTAAATTACTTCACCTGTGACCCATAAGAATCCTCTCTTTGGAGGAAAGTGAGTCATCACAGAATTGGGGGAAATGGAGGCGTAGAAGTGATAATGTCAGCTTGGGACTGAAAGGTAATCGGGTCAAATCCCTGGACCAGCACAGAAAATGGTTGTTGTTGGAAGTAAATAAGTAATGCTCTCTATTTCTTCAACAACAAACGCTGTGGACATTGCTCAGCCCCTGAGTGCTTATACTTCCAAATATTTTTAAGAATACTGCACAAAATAGTTGAACATATTTTAAGGTACACCTGTCTCACATGGAAAAACCCAAAATCTTTTTGATTTTCTAAATTTAGTTTTCACGTTTTTTACTGTTGTACACAAGATGTCTCCTACGGCACTGAAAAAGTCCTCTCTAAGTGTACAGGAGCGCTGGAAGTCTTACGTTTCCATCATAGTTGCATCGTAGCGGTACAAAACCAAACCACCAGAGACAAGTTAGTTCATGATTTGATCCCTCTTCAGTCCCTTCACGCCAGCATCAAGCTACTGCTATAACCCCGCTTAGTGGTAAGAGGTGTCCTCCACAGACATCTAATTTTACCTTATTGAGTCTCCAGGTGTGCAGATTTCCAAATATTTTACTTTTTAGTCATGCTCCACAAATTTTAGCTAATATCAACACTGTGCTCTGACAACTGACTGAGCTTCATTATAAACCACAGCGTCCCATTGCTTTTCCTTGTATAGAGCAGCGCCATAAGGCCCTTCTATCAAGATCTTTTTTAGGACATGTCAGGGGAAAAAAAAAAATCAGGAATCAGCATTTTTCACACGATTGTTGGTGCAACTAACTACACAGCAACTCTTCGGCATAAAGTTATTCATTAAACTGGTTAGTTTGAAACAGAACTTTATAGAAAAGTCTCAACTTCCTCCGATTCTCTGTTGGCGTCAATGGAGTATGTGGGATTGTTTTCCCCCAGAAATGGGCGTGGTGTTCGGTGTGCTCTATTGGCTAATAGATGTGATGTCACATAATGCTGTACAGGTGCACAGGTCAGATTCAGCACAGAGAAACTTCCCTCTTCAGCGAATGAATGGGAAAGCAGCCTGCTGGTGTAAAACGCATAACTAATTCTGCTCAGCGAAGGTCAAACATCCAAGTGAACTCACAATATATGTGTTAAATATGTTTTTGAGCTGAAAGGGACTTTAAGTACAAGGAAACCACTTAATTTCAACTACTGCAATGACTAAAACACTCAGCGGAGAGACAATATGGTGCTCAGCCTGGAGGAAGATAAAATTAAAAGAAAAACACAGATGAAGGCCAAAACCCTCATCATATTTTGTCCCTATCTCAAAATAAATATTGCAAAATAATTGTTTTAAAAACCTGCCCCCTGCGGCTTAGTCTGACTTCCCTCTGTCAAGATAGACATTTAAAACGAGCCTCCCTTCTCCCTACAACGCCCCACAATCACCCACTCTCCCACTTTGCGGCTCCAACCAACCCCACCCACACCATGCCCCCCCCCCCTCACCCCTCCTTCCCCATCCTGTTAGTAAGCTTGGACATGCTTCCCAGCCCGCTGCCCACACATTTCTCAGCTCCTCTTCATTTTGGACACTCATACATTTATGGAGTGATTCGGTGCAGCTCTTCCTCTGAGGCATCCAGGATTACTGCACATACTGAACTGTGGCCAGCAGACAGGGGTGGGTTAGAGGTGTGTGTGTGTGTGTGTTTATTTGTGTGTGTATGTGTGTGTAGGGGTACAGAGGACTGATTGGTCGGGGAGAAGGAAGAGGCCGGGGCGGTCATCTGAAAGGAGGGCGAGGACAGAGGGGGGGATCTTTAAATCTTTAAAATGATAGTTGAAAAGACAGATGGAGGAGAGGACGCTGGCAGCGGAGTGAAGAATCAAGATTGTTTTTTGTTTTTTTGGCCAGTACAGGAACACTTTATTTGTCCCAGTGAGTTATCAGACAGTGTATAGGTAACCCCCTATGTGTGTGGCTATATGTGTGTGTGTGTGTGTGTGTGTGTGTGTGTGTGTGTGTGTGTGTGTGTGTGTGTGTGTGTGTGTGTGTGTGTGTGTGTGTGTGTGTGTGTGTGGGTGAGCCTTACTTGAGATGTCACCAGTAATTTAAGGCTCTCTTTTGGTGCAACACCCACTTTTCTCTTGTGATAAAACACGGTCTATATCACCAATGAGACTGTGGCCTGTGTGTGTGTGTGTGTGTGTGTGTGTGTGTGTGTGTGTGTGTGTGTGTGTTGTACTCTAATTAGCACCTAAACACACAGGAGAGTGCTGAAGCCAGACAGCAGATAAATCAGACAGGGCTATAAGATCGTAACACTCTAACAGAAGATATCAGCTGCAGTGCAGCTTTAACACACTTGATAAATTGACAATACAGCAGTGAGCTATAAGCAGCTGGCTCCTTTCCCAATTCCAAAGCATCGGATTGTGGGGACAATTTTGTGTTTGCGCTGCAACTTTCTTTGTCCCAACCAGAGAGATGCAATAAGCAATGAGACACACAAAAGGTTTTTTTTCTTTCTTCTTCTTCACATTCATTTGCTAATACATGCCCACTGCATTTCTATATGTTTCCCTCCAATTACCAGCATTACTCAAAGTCAGAGCCTCTCCAAGCACATTTTTCATCTTTCACTTTCCTCACTCTCATTCATTAATTTGAATATCCCAACCCCGACCAAGCGCTTCTCGCCAAAACACAAACCAGCCACGGCAGGGGCGAGTGTGCTCCCTGATGTGCGTGTTTTTTTTCTCTCCGTCTTTGTGTGTCACCCGCCCTCTCTGCTGCTATGAGCACTGCAGGCGTGAAAGAGACAGATCCCGGCAGTACAGTATGGTCTGGCACTGTTTTGTGTCCCCGCCCCAGGGGAGTCTGGGAGAATGAGTCCCCGTGGAGGTTTGTTTAAATGCTAGAGGGAGTGTTTGCCCCGGACAAGAATCTCTCGCACTAATGGATATGTCTGCGTTATTGATAGTGGGACTGCCGCAAAAAAACGTGCATAAGCTTTTCTATGCATTCATTACATTGTGGCCGTGTAGGGTGACGTCTCATTGCCCTTGTAGGTGAGATCTCTGTATCAGGGATTACAGTTGGAGCATAAAAAGAGAACTGCTCTGAGTTAGAAAAATAAACCCATAAAATCAGCCTCAAGCAGACAGGTCTGCACCAGAAGGGAGTTTACAAAATGGAACCAAATAAAAGTGTAGTTTCAGGTATAAACACCGGCACTGCTACATTGTGACCCCCTAATGTCAGAGCCCCCTCACAGCCACATCAATCACAAAAACGAGGACATTAAAACCGCTCTTATCAATATTTGTATATAATTAACTGATCTATAACTGTGTGTAATGCGGTACATGCTGCTGATAGTGATGAATCCACACAGAATTATCACGGTCAATTTGGAATTCCTCTCTGCAGTGTCTTTCAGCTTATTGTTTTGGTTTTTGAGCCTATGACTTTAATGTTTTTGGTTCATTCTCACTCCTCTTCTTTGGCCAACTCCAGTTTTCTTTGAAAAGCTTAAATAAAAAAAACTTACGCAACCTGCCGAGCTTCAAACAACAGAGCGACAAAGTAGGCAAATAGCCCGTAAACACAATCAAGCATTTAGCAGCTCAAGACGCGGTCAGTGCACAGCACATTTCTGGAGTGAAATATCCTGGAGTTAAACAAAGACTTTGATTTTGGGAGTTTATTTTCTAAGTTAGACTGCAGCTTGTGTTCAGTGTTACTCTCTGGTGGGGTAATATTTTGGGGTTCATTCACTGAGTGTTGAGGAGGATAATTCAACACTACTCCTGGTGTTGACTGCACAGCTTTGTTGTCGTATTAGCACCTCCCAGCATGCCTTTGCTATTTCTTCGTAACGTTTGAGAATAAAGCAACGAAATTAAATCTAAGTGATGGGCAGAAATTAGATTTAGTTTTGTTAAAACATGCTGTTCATTAATATTTCAATGAAGACATAATGATAAATAAAACGGACCGATCATTCAAAACCATAAGTGTACAAAGTGGGAACGTAACATATAAACCAAGCACAGTGGCACTGATACATTGGTTACTTTGTAACTTGCTACACAAAAGTTTTCATGTAGCATTAATGGCTGCACACTGTATATAATTACAATGCATGTAATTGTTAAATAAAAATGTGTGAGAAATATGTTCTGTTTCAGTTGACTGAGGTCACATTTTATCACTATATCAATAAAATATAACCAGATACCTGAAATTTGAGTCAGCTAACACATGTATCAAAAATCTACATATATTCATGTGCTGGTGAGAAGCTCTGGTATGTAGGCCTGCATTGTCAGACCCAGAAGATGAATTATGTGGAATTAGTTGCTTCGCTTTTTATTTTGTTACACAGCATTATAAGTCCTAACTTTTCTGACATAAACATTTTTAAACTATCTCAACAGTATGTGAACTTACAGAATGATAAAATAACCAAACTATTGAGGAAATGTGTTTGCTGTCATTGTCAAACGATTTCCTTTAACAAATGCTATAGTGACACATTTCTTCTTGTTCAGACTGTTTGTGTTCACACAAGGCTGCCATAAATGCATGCTCTTCACTGTACTTGACATTTATATTGAGCAGCCTTCACTCCCCCAGTCTGTGTAGTTCAACCTGCTTTCATTTCTCCAGTTTCATGGTAGTAAAAAGGCGACACAAACAAAGCACAACGAGAGAAGGAGAAGGAGAGAGGGAGAGTGAGAGTGAGAAAGAAAGAGAGAACATCCTGTAAGTGAGAGTTTACCCAAGAACAATGCTGTCTGCTTTCAGCCGAGGCTGTCTGCAGGAGACATTATGTCATGTGTTACGCCTGCGAAGGCGAGAAACTGTTGGAGTCAATATCTCGCTGCTTGCTTCTCGCTCTCCTTTTTCTCTCTCTCATTGTGAGTGGAGAACCTGAGGACTTATGGATGCAGTTGCGGGCTCTTCTCTGATACAACACATATTCACATGGACCTCCTCAGCAGCAGCTCCCGATGATCGCTGCTGGCAAGGTTAGCTCTGTTTATGAAACCATCAATTACACATATTTAATTTAGTAAGAGAAGAAACGCCGCCACGCTGACTGAATCCAGACCGAGTGTCCCCCTGAGCACTGGGATAAATAGAGCAAGGGAAGAGGAGGAGGAGGAGGAGAGAGAGAGGAAGAGTGAGAGAGATAGACAGATAGAGACAGACTTCATTAATTCTGTCGTCCATCTAATTGGGAGCCCTGTTGGACCCTACAGCTAAAATGAAGTCCGAAACGAGTTCTAATGAGAAATAGAAAAAAAAAAAAAAAAAAATAGACGTGAGGGGGAAAAAAGTTGGAGCATATCTGGAGAAGAACCTTGGGCAAAATCAAGACTTCATGTACAATACAGACCCTTGGGATGCCCCCAACTCCCCTCGGTTGGACGCTGATTAAAATTGGATGGTATTCATGCTAAATAATGAGACTAGAGGCCTACCTGAACTTTCTAATCTGACAAACTGATGTAGTGAAGCAGAAAATGTGAAGGGCTTTTCATCAGATATCCTCCAATTTGCATTAAAAGCTTTACATACGGAAATGTTGTGCAACTGACACAGAAAACTGTTAGGGCATAAAGTAAGAAAAGGAGGCCGCGTTCTGACACGTTGACCTTCCTGTTGAAAAACTAGCAGAACAGAACATTTACCTTGAGTGAATGATCCAGCATCTCTTCCGTGAGAGACCAGACATACATTTTTGCATAAAATCCGTTATATAATGCTCATTACATAACACAGAGGAAAGCAAAAACATGGATTCTGGGGTAGTTACATTTCCCTGGATGCAGATCAGAGCCCCACCCCAAAGTCCCAGTCATAACAAATGTGGCATCACAGGAGACTCTGGTTATAATGGCATCAGTGCAGCAAGTCTTTGTCTTTCATTATGGCTGTGATCAAAACCAGAAGCCTGACCACAAATTAAAGGAATATGAGCTGAACAAGGAAAACAAGCACAGCCAAATAAACAGGGGAACTGTGTGAAGGACAGGAGAGGATATTAAAGTAGGGTTGTAAGGCTGTGTTCAGGAGCGAAAGAGAGTAGAGTAAGGTAGAGAGGAGCAGAGCAGAACAGAGAGAAGTCCAATGGAGGTAGTGAAAAATACAGTGAAGTAAACAGGAGTGATGGAGAAGAGTAGAGTAAAGACAAGTCAGACAGAGAAGAGTGCAGAATAATACAAGTGCAGAAGGCAGTAGAGTAGAGTAGAATAAAGAGTAGAGTAGAGTAGAGTAGAGTAGAGTAGAGTAGAGTAGAGTAGAGTAGAGTAGAGTAGAGTAGAGTAGAGTAGAGTAGAGTACAATAGAGAAGAGAAGAAAAGAGTACAGTTAATTGATTAAACTGGAGTAGAGTAGAGCCAAGTTGAGTAGAGAAGAAAAGCTGAGTAGAATAGAGTAGAGCTGAGTAAAGTAAAGAGTGACATCGCAGTAAAGCACAGTAGAATATGGGAGGAGCAGAGAACAGAGGCACTGAGTAAAGTACAGAAGAGTAGAATAAAGTAGAGCAGAATACTGCAAAGCAAAGTGAAGAAGAGTTAAGTAGAGTGACAGAGTAGAATAAAGCACCGGGGAGTACAGACAGAGCAACAGAGTACAGAGGCAGTGAGTAGAGTACAGAGGAGTAGATGACAGTTGGTGGAGCTGAGCAGATCAGAGTACAGTAGACATGTTGTAGACATGTTGTACAGCAGATCGCAGCAGGCTGTGTTTTCATAGCATACTGTATCAATGTGCAGGCGGCTGCACACACTGTGTCTTGTACAGGATGTTCAGTTCATTTGTTTGTGTGACGTGATGGCAGGGTGGAGAGACGTCTGGTTTCTGCTGACTGTCAGCATGTTACCGGCACACTGGGAGCCAGCCTCTGCGCCAAACCACCAAATCCGAGCACTCATAGTGAAAATGATTAGTCTAATCTAATTCGCCGCCTCATCTCCATCTCCATCGTCATTCACAGAAACACACACACGGCGGCCTGTGCTCTACGACCCCTTCCAAGGAAAAGACGCAGTGTTCAGTGACATTCCTACAGCAATCCAATTAGGTTTGATTTCAATTCAATTACTGGACTGTTAGGGGAGTAGAGTGGAGATCCACTGAATGAACTTTACTTGGGAATTCCATTACCACTAAGAAAGTCATTCAAGTCCAAAGTTGGGATTGGAATAGGGTAGCAAAGGAAAGAGGCTGACATCAACCCTCACGATTTCACTCAGAATGAAGTGGAGTTTGGAGTTGTAACCGTCTCCAGCGCGCTGCCTGCCGCAGTGACGCTTCTAGTCAAACAGGGAAATCATTGAGGCTCTGGTTCAACAGAAAACTGCAGAGCCTCACACAGGAAGACATCTGCTACATGTGAGACCACAAACAGCAAACTGTCAACAACTATCTACCCCCACAACCTCCTTCGCTGCGCAGTGTGTGTGTGTGTGTGTGTGTGTGTGTGTGTGTGTGTGTGCACGTGTACATCTGCACACATGTGTGTGCAGCCCTGTGACTGCAAGAACAACAGATAAGTACTAGCGCATCTCGGTGGCAGCGTGTGCAACCATAAATTACGACCTCCAGGAGATAAGAGGTTGCTATATTTCAAATCCGCTGAAAGAAATGTGAGTGTGAGTCTCAAAAAATTGTTTGGCCTTATATTTAGCATTAAAGGTCCCATGTTTTACACTTAACTATTGTTTTATTGACAGTCTTGATGTCCACAAGAAGATATTTTGTGTTTTTTAAAGTTCCAAAAAACATTTCAGTATAGTTTTACATCTCTCTTAAGCTTCTCTATGGAGCTCTACCAACAACAGGCTGTTTTGTGTCTGTGTCTTTAAGGTGTAGTGATGTCAGTGACCCTCTCTTCTGATTGGCTGACAGTTTTCTGGCTGATGCACGTCCCGATCAGACCATATTTTCTTTGATCTTGTAGCTAACCAACAGCATGATGTTTTTCATAAAAGGATGGACAGTGGGTCGTGCTGAAGAAGGACATTTGACATAAGCGTGAGTTTGTTACATAAAAAACTTATAATGGTCCAAATGGCTTAATTGTGGAAAATGGGCTGGGTGCCCTACACCGTGGTCGGAGCGTTTTGACACCTTTACAGTATTTATACAGCACCAAGACCTGCATTAAAATCCAAAAAGCGATGGAAATCTGAATTTATCCAATCAGGTTTTATTTTAGATGTAAAAAGGATAAAAAAAAAAAAAATGAACACTTCTGTAATTTCCTTATAATTTCCTAAAATAATTTATATAATTTGGTACTAATTATAGGAGATATCCTTTATGCAAAATTTTATGTTTGTCTGTAGATCAAATTTATATTTCTGCACGTTCAGCTGAACAGCTGCGCTGAAGGAACGCCTTTCTAGGTTACTCTAGAAATTAAATGGAATGAAATTAATTGGAAATGAACCAATTTATCACATTTGACCTATAATTAGTGCCAAATCAAGTAGAAACTTTTATGGGGCTTGCACAGGATTCCCTCGTCTTGCAAAGACCTGTACAAGCTTTATGTGCTTTACATCATTTTTATGGAAGATTAGGATTTAAGAGTGATGCATAGAAGAAGAAAAAAAGACTATTTCTGGTGGATATTTTTTGCAGTATGCTGCATGGTAATATACCTCGGAGCATAAAGGAAGGTCCCAAACCGGAGAGGAGACAGGTTCTGTCACAGATAAGAGCTGATGTAGATTTGAGACAATGGGCTGTTTATGGCACCGTATCTACATCCAAAAGAGAAACAATAACTTCACTCACTTTTTAATATCACGGCTTTAAAAATAGGAGGATCTTTTTTTTGCATGGCAACCTGAAGCTCCAAACCTGTCTTTTATTTGCCTTAATGGGACTCTTTCCTGCTTCTCCTCTGACATACAAACATGGCCACACAAACCCCCTCACTGAAAGCTCTTATATTTGAGTTTATCCATTATCCATATCCATCAGCATCAATCACTCACCCCATAACTGCTCCGTCTACAGCCAAACACACACACACACACAGGTGTACACACACACACACACACACCCAAACACCAAAACTCAGATCCACTTCATTGCCAGCGAATAGACTATCACTGTGTTTTTTTTACTGGCATGTGTGAGGCGCTGACACCTCTGCACTCGCTCTATTGATTTTGTTGTCTTATCCTAATGAGCCTTGCGTCATCCATCACTGCTCCGCTGGTAGCACTCAGGCAACCTGGATGGCTGCAGCAGGGGGATGGGGGAAAGAGACTATCACCTTGCCACTGGGTATATATCAATGAGAGTTTCCTGAATACCATTTTTGAGAGGCGTCAACGGTAATAAAAAAAAAAAAACGAGGCTTGCACATCTGTTTGCAATATGTGACGGGAGGGTTTGGAATAGGATAAGTGCATTCTGACATGATTTCAGACCCCTTAGCTGTTGACATCTAACCCCGCAGGCTCTTTACCTTTAACACGGGCTTCCTTGTGTCATGAAAGTGCTTGCGATGTATGCGCGTGTTTGCAGGTAAGAGTGTGTATATGTTGTGCCATCTGAAGAGCAGGTGTTGACTGTAGTGATGATGGCGATGTTAGAAGGCAGCTCGCACCCATTACTTACTTACACTGGAGTAGAGGCTGGAGATGAGACACTTCCACGCACCGCAGCTCTTCGACTCCATCCATCCGTTCATCCACTCAGCCATTATGGAGGTCACCTCCGCCTCCTGCTTTAAGTCCTCTCCGTGGCTCCAAATGGTGCTCTGATGTTGCCTCTCCACCTTGTGTGGATGCATTTGGAAAACAGTCAGCTTCCATCATCATTTGTGGAACTGAAGGAGACATCTTCTGCTGACATCCTTGCACTCATCCATTTTGATCACTCCTGGTGTAAAGAAGCCGTATCCCATGATAGATTTTTAAGCCCAGCTCCAAATCTCATTTACCTGCTACATCCTATTTCCTGCATCCCAATTTCAATTCCAACAGCCCAAATCATTTTCTGTCATTTTCTGCAAGCTACAGTATTTCTGCTACCATACATCCAACATCATGTATTATAAATTGTTGTCTCCACATACAGTACTCCTATGTGTCATTCATCCTACATCCCTATAGTCCCTCACTCTAGAAGCATTACTGTGTAATCTTGAAAGCAGAGTTAGTCAAACATGCCTAACTATAGCCTTAACTACATAGCCCAGTATCACAGCAAAATGTGAAATAGACACGCCCGTCCACTACAGCAAAACGTGAGATAGCCACACTTCGGGCTGTCTAGGCATGAAAGTTACACACTTTGTAAGCGTGAAACCTACACGCATGCAAGAGTCTTGTGACGCTTGATCATTTGATCAATGTCCCGGAACTGCCATGCAGGACAAAGAGGTTCAAATCCAGGAGGTAACAAGACTTTTCTGTAATTGTTTTTTGTTTCCTAACCCCAAACATGTTGTTTTTTCTCGAACCCCAACTATGTGCTTAAACCCCAACCATGTGTTTTTGCAAAAAGTTTAATTTTCCTGTAAATCACATGGCTCAAGGCATGTAGTAGGTTTCCTTTTTAATCCACTACAGGAAAATGTATAACTTTCACACGTATAAAAGGCCAAAGCCTAGCTCTCACGTTTTTCTGTAATGGACAGGTGTGTCTATTTCACACCTTGCCATAATACCGGGATGAAATATGACCTTATCATGTATAATATCTGATATCTTGCATCCTACATTAGTCTTACATTGCAGATTCAGATTTGTACAACTCATGTTGCATCTTCTTCATTCAATGTTTTAAGTCTCACTTCCTACAAGACAGATTTATCCCTCAGTCCTCATCTTTAAGTCCAACACAAAATTAATTTGATCTTGTTATAATCCACATGCTGCCTCCTCTTGTGTTTCTACTTCCATCCTACCTCTAGCTTTGTTTACGTCATTATTGATATCCTACATTAAATGTCTTATCTTATACGTTAGTCAAAGTTTGTCCAGGAAAACTCCGTCCTTCCATCGTTTTACTTCGAACATCAGTCGCAGGGCGTCAAATGCTGCGTCAGAGAAATACGCACGAGGTGCCCTTTTGTGTCGGCACCAAGGCGACCCTGGACAAAGAAAAAGGTCATGTGACAGAGGACTAAAAGTGACAAAGTCCACGTAAGGAGAAAGGTTGGGGGTGATTGGATGGAATGAACAGAAGACATTCATCAGAGACCAATGGTCAAGTCCATGAGAAAGTAAAAGTCAACATGGATTTCTTTTTTGTATCGTAACTCACTTACCTTTCATAACACATGTAAAGTAACTAACATGATGTACCAAGTTGATGTACAAACCATGATCTTTTCCTAAACTTAACTCGAGGACTTTGGTGCCTAAACCTAAGGCACCTTGAGTGAATCTGAGACGCCATCGGGCTGTAACAAACCGGCAAACAGGTTGGTGACATAATTATATTTCTTGTCCAACGTTCATTGTGAAGCCTGCACACGTCGAGTGAAGTACAGTGTTTTCTATATTCTCCACTGTATACTCAGTTTCATAAACGTTATTTCAACACTAAATTATTTGTCCTCCATCCTTCACTTTCCAACTGAATTCTAGAGCTCCTTCATCCTGACACTCACAAAATCCCATGAATTACAATCTATATCTTGTTTTCTACATATTACCTCCTGAATTTCAACTCAAAAGCTCGAAAGCTGATCTGCAGAACATCTTTTGCCCCACAGCCTACATCTGCATGCAGTCAGTATGTGTAGGATATGAACAAGTTTACTCCTAAAACCTACAGCCATCACAGAGCATCCCACCACTGACGGAAAATGTTCTCCCAAAAAGCACCAAATCCTTGATGACAGAATAATTGAGTGGGATGCTTTAAAAAAAGACCAGAAATACGCTGTCTTCAGGGGGCACTTTGGTGAAAATTATGTGTCTAATCTTATTAAACTCGGAGTGTTGCCACCATTTATTGGTGTTAAAGAGGATAAGCTACTTATGGAGTGGTGGGGAATAAAGTCAGACGCGGTTGTAAGAGTATCTCTCAATGTCACTCACCACACATAAGCAAACTGTTCATCCCAGTGCCGTGCTAGCACATCAACACAAGCCAAATACTATAGTTTACAGTGTGTATAAAAAGATTACGCACATGCTGTGCCATCATGTGACTTCAGCTTGCCACAAAAACAGTTTGTGACTTTCCCCCGTAACATTAGCAGGCGGGGTCTCATGCACCCTAAGGCGAGCACACACACAAATGCCAACACACACATTCAAAGAACACAGACGCATGCATGCACAAACACTTGCGCACAGACGCAGGCAAACACACACGCACGCACACGCACGCGCGCACACACACACACACACACACACACACACACACACACACACACACACACACACACACACACGCACACACACACACACACACACACAAAGAAGCCAGCAGGCTTTGGGAGCCATGCCCTGACCTCTGGTTCCCAGTCAAAGGGGTGCTGTTCACCAGCATACAACAGCCCCACTGATCCCTCCTGTGTTCCTCTTGTAAATTTTGCTCTTTCTCCTCCGGGGGCTCAGAAGAGCCCTGTGTTGTTTTGTGAAAAGGAGGAGGAGGAGAAGGGAGGAGCGGAGAGGCAGGAGAACAGTGGAGAGAATCCACTGTCTGTGTGTGACCGCTCAATCACTGTGTCTGCATGAAGGCCCGGATTGTGCGTGTGTGTGTGTGTGTGTGTGTGTGTGTGTGTGTGTGTGTATGCATGCGAGCGTGGTGAGTGACCCTCTACAGTACATGTGCACATAAAAAGAGCAGAGAACAAGGGAGCCATAGTTTGGGATTAAAATATAGACCAATGTAACAGGCCAAACAAGATTAACTGGTCTAATGGACACACTTATTTTCATCATTCTGCCTTGTTACTGCAGTCCTGAGAGAGAACAGGCTCGCTACTACAAGCGGCCCCGCGGCAACGATGTCCCGATAAAGGCGACTCCACTCAATCCCCTTCTAATTTTCAAGAATTCACTCGTCACTCCTCCCATTTTTTCCATGTTGAACTCTTACTTCACCAGGGTTTTCCATTTGTATTGATAATTTATTTATTCCAAGTAGGCACAAAGGCTACTTATATCGTTTGCGGCGGTACAGCTTGCCCGTCATGTGCCCGTGGAATTCAAAAACAATCCTCTCCTTTTTGCAAATAGGATTGTAGATCTGCGCCGTCCAGCTTAATGAGCATAAATAAATCAGTGATATTGAGGGAGGGGCCACTTATGCCCCCTCCTCCCCCCCTTTAATCTAGCCTTCCTCATTAACACAGGCGTAAATATGTAAATGAGATGAGACAGCATGGAAATATACAAGCCTATTACACAATTAACATGACTGCTTGATTAAGTAATATAAAAAGACTTTATAATATCAGCATGCAAGCGTGTGTATATGCTCACGCATTAAAACTCATTTATTGTGTGACTAATTGTCTTCACTGGAAGCACATTGACTTCCATGCTGGCTTTTCT
This sequence comes from Embiotoca jacksoni, assembly GCF_022577435.1. Lineage (NCBI taxonomy): Eukaryota > Metazoa > Chordata > Actinopteri > Embiotocidae > Embiotoca > Embiotoca jacksoni. The sequence continues at coordinate 15,588,444 of NW_027185425.1, forward strand.
CATTCAAAAATGTTTTTTTTTTTTCCACTTATGTAACCCAAGAAATCTATAGTTTAACCTTGAACCGACGCCTCCAATCCAGATGTCAGATATCCCGCAGCCAGATGAGCTATGTGATGCAACTCATTGAGATTAACAACATGGCCATCTAATGTTACATCTAATCCTATTCTCCTCCTGATTACCTAAGAGCCAGATACCATCTAAATCTGCTCAATAATTGCAATGCAGATGATGATGAAGCGAGATGGAGAGAGGGTGACAGTGAGCGGTATCACCAGTTTGACATGATTACAGCACCGGCCTCCGGGGACCCATATCTTGATTTAGATTAAACCACGCTCGTCAAACGGAAAGCACCCATCTTTAACACGACCGTATATCAGCCACGGCATTAAAAATTGGAGGTTCCATGGAGTCCATGAAAAGTCCACGAGGGGGTTGATTAAATGAAGAAAGACGGAATGAGGGGGTAGAATCCAACCACGGCGTAGATCAGACAGGAAACGTGAGGGGATGCCGCGCAAATGTTTTGACACTGAAAATGAGTTGATACGACAGATCGAGCTGGAAAAAAAAAGGTATGTGAAACACTGTACCTGAAAGAAATATAGTACCAAAAAGGGACAATACCAGGAAATGCATAGCTCATCATTTCTTAAAATCTGAATGCTCATTTTGTGTCAACATGAAAATAGTCTACCGAGATTCTTCAGGCCTCTTTACCAAAGTTTCAGAAAAAATATTCCCACTCACCAAAAGTGATTTCAAGAGTGCTAATGCAGATAGTTTAGTTTTTTTTTCTCCAGTGCTCTGATCCAAATGGCGTACTTGTGTACTGACACTCACTATTTTGAGTGCATAAGTGTGTTCACACTGTCAAGTACAGAAACATGCAGTGCACTTTCCACCTTAAATGGTTGACATCTTAGCTATGGAGAGAGGAAGGGGCGGGGCCAATGAAGTAAAGAATTTTCAAATTAAGGCGTCTGAGGAAGCTGCAGCTGTTCCTGAACATCACACACAAGTGTTTATTTTTCACTACTGCTGCTGGACAGAAGAATCAGTGTGTTTATTAAATGTGTTATAAAGAAGGCACGAAAACACGTTAATTTCTGGGTAAAATAAATAAAACTGCAGATATTTTTGCGGGTGATTTATTCTAATGTTGCGGTTATTTCCAGTCAGTGCAGAGCGGCAGTGTGCGGTTTGAAACAACACTACACTGTCAAAATTCATGCACCAAACAAGTAAGAGTCCTAACATGTAACAGCACTATTTGTTAGTGTACTAAGGGAAGTACATAATTTGGAACACAGCACCAGAGAAAGAAAACCTAAACTATCTGCAGGATTTAGATATGGATATAGCATTTAGGGGTGGAGGGAAAATTGTGAGATATTTTCTCAAAATAGGGCAAACATTTTTGGACTAACGTCAGCAGAAAGCAAAACTCCAAAGTCAAAAAAACTAGTCAGCAGACGAGCACTATGGACTCCAGACAAGTTCTATCAGGTGAAGAAAAGAACTCCAGTCGGTTTCATTCCAGAGTACCTGCGCCTTACAGCGCTGTGGATAACATTTGCATTATGACATTTCCCTGGTATTAGCATTGCAGCAGAGGGGAGTTGTTCACTGCAGGGAACGGTAATCATGTTAGCAGCAGCGCAGCAGAGCACTCGTCTCTTTGCCTTGCTGCAGAATACGTTGACCAATCTTGGTTTTTTTCAAATACATTAACTCTGAGGTTAAAATCACATGTCTCCAAAATATCGCAGTTAAATAGAAAAATCTGTGCACTGTTACACTTTTTGACAGCTTTTTTCTTATTGGTCACAGTGATTTTCAACAAGACCAATTACGTTGTACAATTCATTGTTCTTATGGTGTTTTCACTTCCACCTTGTGGTTTTTGGACAGTTCAGACTTTTGGACTATATATAATTGTAAGTTAATTCTCCCCACTAACCACCTATTTCAAAAGTGAAAAGAGTGATGGTGCTTTCACACTTATTATTTGGTCTGGACCTTTAAACTTTTCAGCTTAGTCCAAACTACAGTATCAGATGTCAAAGGGGCCTCGGACCACAATCTGGACCAAAAGACTACAATTAGGTCCAACCAGAGGAGGTGGTCTCAGTTTGGAAAAAACTGAACCATGGTTCAGCTGGTTTGCAGCATGAAAACACTTTCTGGATGTTTTAGACTTTTGGAGCAATTACAGGAAGGCGAGGCAGACTATAGTCCCTCATTAAATAATAGAAGAAGAATCAAAAGAAGTTGTGGCAGAGAAATGAATCCGTTTATAAATTTGTGTCTGTTTTAACAGAAAAGGCTACTGAATGTATGGACAGTACGCTAATGTCAGGCGCACACCATCTAAAAACCAAAGCTATGTTACACAAAGTTTGTTATTGTACTCGCAAAGTTGTGATGTAGGAACAAATCAAAATCAAATGTATAAACAAGCAGGATCAAATGTATGAAACATAACAAAAACATGAACCTGGGTCAGACTGGTTCCTGAAACACCAGTGAATCACATGCTGTGGTCTTGAGCAACAGCCATAAAAATATCGGCCCGTGTTCCAGCCCTGTTTGTGACACCAAGAACCGAATTAAATTAAATCAAACTGTGTTGAAATAAATCACACAACCAGATTCCCAAAGATGATTTTTTTTTACGAGTTCTACTTCCAATACAGGACCATGGAGGTGAACAGGATTTTGTTTTTAGTGTTCACAACAACACAACCAAAATTATATCTATAAAAATATAATCTCTACAGAAACAGTGCCAACATCTTTCTGCATGATCTAGTCACCTCAGTGTGAACATGTCTTCACTTTAGTCCTAATCAAACACAAACTGAAGTTCACCTCTGGTGTCCTGAAGACATCCAGTAAGAAGATGGTCTCTCTATCAAACGCTGCGATTTGACACGAACCGATACTGACGAGGAAACACTGAAGGAGACACAACACTGAGGGGGAAAGTTGACAGAAAACACAGCAGGCAGCGCGGTTTGCCTCAGGAGTGTGTGTTTGTGTGTGTGTGTGTGTGTGGGGGGGGGGGGGTAAGGCGGGAGACGACTTCTTGAAAGAGATGGATGACGATCACATGAAAATGATCTTTCACATGCATCGCATTAACAGCGCGTCCTCAGAGAAGCAGCGGCCCGCGCGACAAATTCTTGCGGAGTAATGGAAAACAATGCTGTGTACTGTGTTATAAGAAAAAAAACAAAAAACAAACTGCTGTGTCCGAACGGAGGAAATCGAAGGACTGGACAGACACATAACTGTATGTGAAACAATGATAACTGGACTGAAGATTGGATTTAGCCTGTGACAGAGTGGATGTGTAAGCACCAGTATACGTTCTGGTGTCTTGAGACTATCAGCGGAGCTGCAGCAATATTAAGACAGAGAGACTCTCTTCCACCTCTCCTCTAACATCTATCTTTCGCTCCCTTTTCTCTCTATATTGCACTATTTTGCCCTCTCAAAAAAAAAAAAAACATGTTTTAGAAAGTGTCAGGCAATCAATATAGTGATGAGGGCTGTTGTTTTGAGGCCTGATATACTACACGCACACCAACACTAGAGTAATGACTACTATCCACGGGCACAGTAACAGTCATGAATTATACTTTATTGGCTGCACTTTGTCAGATATATGACTCTCCTGCCTCCTCATATGTATTCCACAGCTGACAAGATTTGATACATGCATGAGCACACACACACACACACACACACACACACACACACACACACACACACACACACACATACACAGGTGAAAAAACAACAACATTCTATAAACTCCCCAACCATGACCCGAGGCACTCCGCCAACACAGAGAAAAAAAAAATACAGATGAAAGCTCTTGAAAATAACAGAACAAGACATTTTCAAATCAATACTTGTTTCTCTTTCTTTCTTTCTTTTTTTCTCCATCTTGAGCAGTGCTTGATGACTCACGCCATTAAAGCAGACTGGGAGGCGTGTCGGCGACGTGCTCGATGCGTCGAGCCGCGTGAACAATGCCGGGGCTGATTGTGCGAGCCCGCACTGCTCCTGGAGGGGTTAATAAAGGGGATTGTTCTGTGTTGTAGTTTCTCTTTACTCATTTATGTTCAGCTAGGTGGAGGTCAGACATAGTGTCCCTGAAGCCATACAGTAGCCTGGGCATTTTCAGCGGGATGAAACTCAGTGGCCTTGACCACACAACACGCAGGAACAGTGTGAATACTCTGCTTCACTGACTAAATCAATCTTTGATACCCCGTGTTGCTGCCCTCCAAGAATTGTTAAGAAATAGAGTGTGGCACAAGCATGTAAGCCCGCAATGTGTGCATGTGTGCCTCGGTGTAAATGTGCGGTATGAAATAATAACACACAACCCCTCCACGTAACTTTTAAAGGGAGGTGGTTTATGGCGGGGTCAGAGGTCGGCCAACACCTTTCTCCACTCCAAAGAAACTCAGATCAGCGGCATGAAAAATGCACACACTTCTATTGTGATACGCTCACACATGAACGAAACACCTGGCTGCACTGTAGACACCTCCACTCTGCCACAAGTTTCCTCCATCGCACCTCAACTCACCGCAGCTCGAACATCCGAGCAGCCAGTTCATTCATTTTGCCTGCTTGGCTGAGAGAGTCGGCTAATGACATGACAGAGGAGCTCCATGCAAATAGCCAACATCTGTCACAGCGCTAGCTGCACTCCATATATTTATTTGCTGATCCTACTTAATATTTCTGCATATTACTGGCTGTTTGTTGGAGGCGGACAGTGATGCATGTTCCTGCATGACGCCGTACAAAAGAAAGCAATCTCCTGCAGCCCTCACATCCACTCCTGCTGCTTCTTCTAAATGCATATTTTGTGCTGGCTTTGCAGCCCGCTGAAGGTCAGAGGAAAGTAAGGCCCCCTTCATTGTGGAAATAGGAGAAACACATTTGGTGGAGTTAATGTGTGCTGCATTTATCACCGACACAATAAGCACAGCTAGATAATATATCTCACGCAATGTGGAGGGAATACATTACACATGGAGGTGTTGTGATGGCTGCATCTGGCTGTTATCTGTGGGGGTTATTTAGGTTTATCTTGTATCACGGTGACATTCAGGTGGTGAATATCCAAGGTGCCCCCTGAGTTAGTTTAAACTCACCTCAACATGTAAATGAATATATTTATATACACAGACTAAAACTTTAATAACTCAGATCTTTCACTCTTATCTTTACAATAGAAGCCGGTCAGATACCGAATCCTCCCGAGACAACCTATTTGGCATTTGGCTGTCAGTTCCTCATCACCTTACGTTCCTGTCTCTTCCCCGACTTCTTTTTTTTTTTTTTTTTTACCCCCAGTACGTGGGGGTGGGGTCAAACGTCGACATGATTTTTTTTTTTCCTGGCTCTGATCCAGTGTCAGCCTTCAGAAGTGATCCCTCACCGACACGGGGTTGTCTCAGGTGCCCCCAGCACTGACTGGCAGCCCTTGGAAGTGGAGAACTGCTTTAGCCCGACGTTCAGTCAGCCTGCCTGCTCGCTGACACATTCAGACAGATAGATCACTGAGGGCCAATGACAGCTCGTTATTGCTCGAGATGATAGACGCTCACCATAGGGATTTGTATCAAAGCGGGAATGTTTGTGTGTGTGTGTGTGTGTGTGTGTGTGTGTGTGTGTGTGTGTGTGTGTGTGTGTGTGTGTGTGTGTGTGTGTGTGTGTGTGTGTGTGTGTGTGTGTGTGTGTGTGTGTGTGTGTGTGTGTGTGTGTGTGCGTCTGCTTGCATGCATAGAGGCATTAGATGAGAGGTGAAGACACGGAGGTACGAGGGCTGCCAGCACTTTTCTAACCTGAAAACACCTAAATGGATTCCTACTTTGAGCTTGACAGAAAACAGGAAGCGCAAAAATTCAAGAAGCTTTTGGAAAACCTAATCTTGGTATTTCTAAGTAAGTTTCTGTCACTTGGTAAGTGTTAGGAGAAATCATATTTAATGATCAGTGGAAACTACAAAAATCAAATGACTTGTTCCTTGGTTCGAGTCTAACTTGGCTCACTGTCCGTTCACTTCTGTGGAAATGTGTTTATTTTAACCAACAGTACCGGGACATATAAACCAGAAAAGAATGAAGAAAATAACATGTTTAAAAGAGAAATAACTGCAAGATTACAAACAATAGAGCATCTCCTACAATATCCTTTATCCATATTATGTGTATGCAAGGTAAAATTATAGAAGTCTGAACTTCTATTTACTGGTTAAGCTGGTTTACTGGGAATTTTATTTGGCGAATGCTTAAAGGAGCTATAAGATATATTTTTCTCTGCAGTTTCCCTCAGTGCAACTAAGTATTGACTGTTGCTTGATTGGATCAGCCGGAGGGATGCTCTGCCTGTAATTGATTGTTGCATTGTGGGATGGTTCAGGTTTGGGACTAGTTGACTGACAGTGAAACAACCAATCTCAGCAGCGTAGAGTTTAGAGTGTGCGTCCCTCTGACTGCTCCCATCTAGCACCAACTCTTAAAATTGACGCATTTTTTAAAGCAACGATACATAAAATTAGCTTAGCAGAGTGGCAAAAGCGGCCTCTGTGGACACAAATGGTGATTACAGGATTCGGGTGGATTAAATTCTGCTTCATGACTGTTCAAGGGCGAGGATATGAACTCAATAGTGAAAGTTCTAATGGGCATCGTAGCTACTCAGAGAATCTGGGGTTACATATGTAACCAATGTCCCATTTCAAAAAGAAGTAAGACACAAAAAATTGTTTAGATGTGAACAGACTGGTGCTGCTAAAGCCAGGGCAAAGCTCGTGTTTACAGTACAGTATGCTGGAACAACGATGAGGAGCACCACAAGCTGCTGCTTGGTCAAAAACACTCGTTTTGGGAGGTCTGACCTGCTCACCAAAGTTAGCCGTTACAAGAACAGACACTGGGGGTGCATCGACTGAATGAAAGAGATGCCATTCTCCCTACTACAAGTAAGTGTCCCCCCAAAAAACAATTTGAAGCTGTTATGCTGAGATAAAGAACTTACATATTGCTTTGATTTCTTTGGCAGGCAATTTTACTGCTTTGGTTGATTGTTTTTAGCAACAGGTTTCAGCCAACTCTATGCAAGAATGGATGTAGTCTTCAGGTTTGAAAAGAAAAGCCAATGCTGAAGTGCCCTAAAGTGCAAAACCACTGAGGGCCACAAGGGTCTGCCTCCAAAAGAACCTCTCGCTCTACATATTTCCATTCAAAAGTCAATAAATTTTTTTCCACAAGCCATTATGGTTTCATTCGCGAGGTCCACTCCTTCTGATCCGTGTTCTGGTGGTCCTTCTGAAAATACTTCCATAAATAATTTGATATTAGGCCTCAAAGAGAGTTATGTTTTGGCCCATGTCTTGTTTGATCAGCATGCCTGGGATGCAGCTCATAGAGATGAGCAAGGGGTGGATATGGTCACTTTTGGCTCCAACAAACCAAGATGACAGCGTTCAAAATACCAGACACGAAGCTTCAAAACAGCAGCTCACAAACCAATAAGTGACGTCACGACGGCTTCAAGTCAAGGAGGTAAATCCAAAAGCAACAGCTCTGAGGACAACTGTGGCTACTCCTATACAAATATATTCTGTGATAACATAGGTAGGCTCTTCATAGTTATTTTCAAAAATGTAAAGAAGACACTTTACATTCCAAGTGTTTGGACATGGAAAGACCAGTGCCGGCAGTGCAAAGGCCAAGACCCGCCCTTCCTCTGCTCGGCTCTTAAATGTAAATGTGTTCTACTTTCCATGCATCAAACATCAGATAAACAGTTTGCAGACAGTTTCTGGTCAAAATTGAGGCACATTTAGTAGCTAAAGAGCCTAATACTCTATTTATTTTGCGGAGAGTTAAAACAGAGCTTCAGAAAGAGTGTATATTTGACTTAATTTCACCAGTTGGGCAGAAACACGACTCTCAATGAAAGATACTGTAACCGTAGCAACCCCTTTGCGATCAAATTCACTATAACCACCTTTTACGGTTTCTATGTTACTGTTTAAATCCTGTTTTCACTGCCCCCAAATGGCCCAAACTGTACTTTTGAACCAACAGTTTGACAACAGTTGAAACCTTTTTCATAAGCTCTAACAGGACTTATTATATCACACATCCATGTTGAACTTTAGGGTCTCGTTCCAGTGTAAATATATATTCAGGCTTCTGTCTGTACGAGGTGTGTCTATCCTGGTGAGCAATCTCGTTCACATTTTCAGTTCTCCTTTCCACACTTTGATGACACAATTTCTCATCATCTCGTTCATCATCTTCATAATCAAGCCATTAAAACAGTCAATCCCGGCTACAATCAGCACCTTTCATTGGAAGGCCTGGGCAAAATGAAGCTTTCATGCAGACAGCGAGGGCTATTGATCTCGGCTATGTAATCCGAAATGACTTCTGTGTTATTATTTCTCTCGTACTCTGTGACCCAGATAGAGCATGAAATGAGTGTGTGTGTCTTAGGGGATGATGTGCTTCTTTTTATATCTGACCTCGGTTATGCAACGCAGGTTATTCAACATGCTGGGCCGATGGGAGGGTTACACTCTAGAGTGTATGTGTGAGTGTGTGTTTGTGTGATTAGTAGTGTGTGTGTGCGTCGAAATGTGCCTGTTCCTGTGTCGCTTTTTTTTTTTTTTTTCCCAGAGAATCATTTTCACTTACCAGTTTAGGATCAAAAAGTGGTGAACAGCAGAGGACAGCGGAGGAGTGGTGAGTCATGTTCTATCTGAATCTGTGATACATATAACCAGTGATCCGGAGAGGGAGCGAGAGACACAGTCCTGCTGTTAGATTGAGTGAGTGATGTGATAGTAAGCAGATCCTCCATGGATTAGCCTCTTTCCCTCCATAATAACTTGTGCTGCTCTCTGCGCAGCCAGACCAAAGCTCCCGCCCGGCGATGACTGAGATTGTGTCAGAGCCGCGCTGCTAGAATGTAACTACTTTATCTCATTCAGATTACATATAATTTTCATAAAATGTCAGCTCAGTTGCCGGTTCCTATTCGGCCACAATGACTTAATCTACGTTCAGATCTTTAAAAGGTGAACGTTGCTGTTATAAAAGACGGTATTTGGTCTGTCTTTCCTGGGAAAAGCATGTGACCCAAAGGAAGAAACGTGTGTTATGGTCTGGGTGGAGCTGTGGAGTGAGCTTAAGCAGCAGCCACAGCTGTGAATAAAAAAAAAGAAAAGAAAAAAAATCAAAACCCAGTGGAGACTCAAACAAGTCATGAGATTGATGATTTAGAAGAACTAAAGAGGAGTTAAAACAGTGGACCTGTCGTTTAGAGTCCTCATATTTCTTTTTTTGTTCTCCACACTGCCACTTGGTTGAGGGTTGATTCTGTGATAACCAACAGCTGGAGGAAATACTGATACCAGATACTTTACACCTATCTGTGTGGCATGCAGTTAAATATTTCCATTTCCTTTTACTACCTACAAAGTTTAAAGTTGTAAGTGTAAACTGAAGTTGTTCTCACAATGATCACTATGCTTGTAGTGAACCTGGGTGGCAACCAACAGTGACATCACCCACTGGTTAGTGAACTGCCATTTTGAGGCCTCCAGTTACGGCACTTTGGCTGTCACCATCTTGATATTTTGGAACCAGAAGTGACCATATTTGGACAAGCTGAGGAGGAGCAAGCTGACTCGATCTGATGGGAAACTTGAGGACACTATGCCCCACCAACAGATAGCAGAAACCTGACTGCACCACAGGCCTGTCAATCAAACCGTCGCACACCCCTAACATACCTCTGTTTGAGGCCTAATGTCTAATTAATAATAGAATAATTTTTAGATGGACCGCCACACAACTAATCAGAAAGATTGACTTTAGTGAATGACAGTATTATGACTCGCAGGTAAAACTTATTGTCATTGTATTTCATGAAAAAAGTTCACTGGGAGCCAGAGAATTTGGGAGTCAACCCCGAGCATCCCTCAGTGGTATAGAACTTTAAGGCGCTTCTGCATACACCTCACCTTCACCTGGAAGCTACGTCCATATACAAAAACTGTATACGAGTTCACTCATCTACAGTACATGAGTGAACTCCAGTGCTCACGGACATTAGAAGTCCTCACAGAGTTCTGGACAACCAGCAACATGTGGGCTCTGAAGGTGTTCCCAGACTAGAGGAGCTATATATTCCCCCCTGAACATTCTGAATCTACTCCGGGGTCTCGTTTATGTTGGACGTTCTCAGAAAACATCCAATGGCAGGCGCCTTTCCAAATCAGATGCCCGAACCAACTTACCTGGCTCTGTTTGACGTGACGCAGCGGCTCTACTTTAAGCTCCCTCTGGATGTCGGAGCTCCTTATCCCATTTCTAAAGATGAGCCCTCTGGAGGAAACTCATTTCAACTGCTTGTATCCACCATCTCATTCCTTCCGTCACAACCCAAAGCTCATGACCATAGATGAGGGTCAGAACGTAGATTGACATGCAAATTGAAAGCTTTGTGTTATGGGGTGTGTAGATAAATGGACCCAAATGCAGACACACAGCAAAGTCTCTTTGGAACCAGGTATTTATTTCTCCCCGGCAGTGAGAGCAAACACGGCTGGCAGGCTGGCGGACGGACGGACGGACAGGCAGGCAGAACGCAGCGGGGCGTGGCTTCGCTGGGGGAATCCCGAGGTTCTCCACCAGCGCGGCTCACTGGCAGGATCGACTGTGTGACGTCCGCGACTGACACAGGATGGCCAAACCTTCGACAGCTGATCTCCGAGGAACGAACTGGAAGGTTTCTTCGTACAGGTGACACCCGTGGCTCGACACTGGACGGAAAGGCAGGGTCGACTGTGTGACGCTCGAACCTCGACACAGGATTGCCAAGATTGCAGCAGATGATCTCCGAGGAATGATCCGGAATCTTCTTCGTTCTGGTGAACGGCAGGTAGGCAGGAAACAAAACGGGAGTCAGAACCGGAAACTCTCAATGATGAGACAGACGGACTTACTACCATGCAGATAAACGGACGGACTGACGACGAATAGACGGGAGACCGGGGTATTTGTATCCAGCTGGAGGTGATTAGTGGAATGCGATCCAGCTGGATCTATGGAGGTGGGCGTGGCAGATGACGGAACTCGGAGGAGGGTACTGCAGAAGAGACAAAAACAAACAGAAGCACATGGCAGACAATAACAAACAGACAGGGGAATGACAGGACACAGGAGGAGAGGTGATCGGGGGTAAAACAGAGGAAACCACACTAGGATCAGACAGGAATCCTCACACTTTGTCTATTGGCTCCAGTACAACAGCCGCTTTACTGGTGATGCTGCATCAATTATGATAGTTTTTCCTAAACTGTCCATTGTTAAAGGAATAGATTGCTGAATGGATGGAAAAGTCTTCTAAGAAACTTGGGACTGAGTCGATTTTTCAAGTCTTACCTTCACTGGACATTACTAAGTATCTACATTGAGCCAATCCAAACAACATTGAACTTGCCGCTGATTGTGGTTGATTCTGCACCGTTCGTCAACAAGACAACTGTCGGAGAGTCACAGTTAGTCAAACCTCTGATAGTCTCCCGGATCGCATTAGAGTTTGACTGAGGTCACATTAAGGTCACAAGATAGTCTGTGGCTGCATGAAGGACTGCAAGGTGTGAAATGTTGTGAAACTGCCTGTGATGTCTCCCTATAGCTCAGACCTGAAAGGCTGAAAATCGTCATGGTTTGACTTCACTGGATGTTCCCATGACCTCTTTGATAAAGCAGCTTCCTTATGTAGGCAGGCTGCCATCACAACAAGCCATACAGCGGCTTAAATCTGGCATTCAGCATCAGACTGATGTTAAAATACTCTTGGTAGTTGGTGAAACACACATTTTGGCCATTTCTTTTTACACTGTATGAATTATTTTAGACTGTTCACATGTCGGGATGCATTGTATTTAAAAATCACTCTTACCCAGGAGGCCAATCACCACCTTGATTATAGGGACTGTGATGATGCCAGCGCCACATAGGTAGCCACATCACCGTCACATCACCGTCACATCACCGTCACATCACCGTCACACCTATAATCAGAGGGAAGAAATCCCTCGTGGGCGTCGCTGCAATAATGATGCATGATTTCATTTCTGGATTTCATCACTCGAACGGCGCGTGTGACTCTATTTCTCCATATGAGAGCATGTTCCGCATCCTTTGGGAAATGGGACTGTCAAGCATGCAGAAATCATGGCTTCAACTATAAATACTGCTGATGTCCCATATTTCAGGTGAACAAACAACAGTCAGCTTACAGCGCAGGTTTCAGCTGTGTACTTATCAGATTAGTTGAAGTTTAAGTCTCTCAGATGGGAACTGAGTCCCATCGTCCCCTTTCAGAGTTTGTTTTCATGTGCTATTTCAATCGCACGGGGGACCAGACCTCCATAGGGGCGTGTGTAGGTGTGTGCGTTCATGTATGTCTGTAATGCTCATCAGTATTCATCTGCTCAAAATATGCATTTTTCAGAATGGGCAGTGGTCTGGCTGTGAAAGTAAGATAACAAGAATATTGCGGCTTTTTGAAAAGGACTGAAAGGGGGACAAATCTTTCAGCACTTGACCCTCTGCCCTGCTAAAGAAAATAGCTAAGTATGTAATTTAAAAGTGTGAAACGTGATTGCATGTTTTTTAGCGGTAAAACCACTTGCAAAACCATTTTGAGATTTTCCCCGTGCCTAGATAAGGAGACTTTGAAGAAGCAATTTCATGTGATGTTAGTCCAAATCCATTCCCCTGAAGCCTTTAAGCTGGGGCTGAAATCTCGCTGGTGTGAGGAGTTTGTGTCTTACTGATCGGCTAAGCCCTGTGCCTCTTTAGCTGCCACTATTCACCGCCGCGCTCCCTTATTGGGGCACACTTTAGCCTCACACAAGCCACAAGTTAGGGCGGTAGACGGCAGACAGACAGGTTCGGAGTTAACCGCCGGGCTCCGAGACGCAAGGAGACGACTTCTGAGACAAGTTTGTCCAGAAGTAAAGTGAATACATAGAATAATAGCCTTTATACATTAACAGCAAACAAATCCAAAAGATGAGGAAAAGAGAAACACATTCAGATGATTGAATCAGCATCAGAAGCAGCCGCGCTAAATATTCCATACGGTTCGACAACATTCGTTGCTCTGAATGATGCTCAGATCTCTGCGTACATCCCTCACAGGAATTTCCCCATAGTTTTAATTACCAGCCTGTCTGAGCAACATCACGCCTGTTCAACTTTATCTCTCAGAGTAGAGAAACTACACACGCTCACGGTCTCTGCTCTCTTTTGCTTCTTCGGCTCTCTTTCTCTCTTTTTGTTCATCACTTATCAGTTTCCTCTTGTCTTTCTTCGCAATGACATGACACAAATCAGAGGGGGAAAAAATAACGAAATAAAAAAAGCTGCGAAGACAGCTGAAGCGTGCGCAACAGAGCTGCTACAAACAAGGATTGCAGGGCAATTGCACGAGAAACAAACATCAACAACCCACGACAGCGGCGGCAGCAGCGGTCATAGATCATCATCTGTGGCAGCGCTGCATGAGCTTCCAGATTACATTTACCTCAATTTACACAGTTAAAAGGAGAGATGAGGAAAAAGAGAGAAGGAGGCGAGGAGGGCAGAGATTGCAAATGACATTACATGTTATTTGTTGTGTCTTCGCTGTCAGGGCCGACGGGAGAGAGAGAGGGAAGTCAAACGGTTAAGAGAGGTCAGAGAGTGTGTGTGAGAGAGAGAGAGAGAGCGAGCGCGAGAGAGAGAGAGAGAGAGAGAGAGAGACAGAGTTCTCTACAGACACTAATGCCAGCACATCCGCCTCGGGGAGGAAACATAACGGTAAACCTGATGAACCCATGTTATCTAATCCCTGCTGGAATACACATACACATACACATATACACACACATACCCTCTCTCTCTTTCTATTTTTCTCTCAATCTCTCCCTCTTTCTATTTGGCGCTTCCTAAACAGTGCCTTGGCACGCTACCTTCGATAAGAACGCTTTTCATCAGTACAACACCACAGCGATGAATCTTTCATTTCTATCTGCACCCGGTGATTATGACACTCCAGCTGAGGCTAAAACTCAAGCATTAGTGTCAATAATTGATGCTATCCAAAGGAACACAGACTCCAATGAGGATGCGTTTGCGAGAGCTTCCAACCGGCGAGGAAGAGTAAGTGATTAGTCACTGGTGCATACACACAGTGGGTCCAATCATTACAAGAAATTAATAAATACAAAGTTGAAACTCGAGGCCATTCCCCAGCTCAATGCAAGGGTTGGTGCTGTTTTGCTACCTCATCTTCATCTTTATTAAAAAGTCCACACAAACAAACATTGCCCCTGAGCACTTGTGTGTGTGTGTTTGTTTTTAGGCGCCCTCGTCTTTCATTTGCACAGCCAAAACAGTGAAGTTCAGTAATTGGACGGACATATGTACCATAACTGGAGCCACGTTTACCTCACCACCACCGCATGCCCTCAGGCAAGGTCTGAGCATGGATTAGCAAAACTGTCTGCAGAACTCTGCACTCATCTGCGGCGCTGGGGCTTTTAATGTGAAATCCAATAGTTTCAGGGTCAACTGATTTCTGACAGCATGTCTGGATGTATTATTCAATGCCAGTGGAGGTTTGGGCAGCAGGAGGTTGGACACAGAATCACAGGCAGTGCAGGCCTGAAAAAACAATCCGAGTGCATGTCCTTCAGAGATGCACAGACCTGAAGTACACAGACAAAAACAACAGCTTTTTTTGTTGTTGTTCCGCACTGTGGTGGCACATTATGCAACAGATTGAAACTTGGAGTCAATCCACAGAGCTGCACTTCAAAAAGCAAAAAGAAGAATCAAAGATGGCGTCTGACCCCTGCAGGGTCACGCCGAACTTCTGCTGAACAGATCCTGTTACAGCTCACGCAGAAGGTCTCAACATTTTATTTTTATTGCTGTCATGTTCCATCAGCTCCCTTGAGAATTGGGTCACCCCCCCCTCCATCCCGTCTCTCTCCATCTCCACCCTTCACTCAGAGCCTCCCCCCCCAACCTCCTCGACACAAAGAGGTCTTCCCTGAGACGTAAACCATGCTGTTAATTAAAAGATTCCTCAATGGGCATCTGCGCAGTAATCTCTGCTCACTGCGTCTCAGTTGCACATGGATCATTTGACTAACGCACAACTACCCATGCATTAATGAATGTATAATCATCCATATACAAAACTGCTCTGGAAGGAAGAAGAGATGGAGATGGGGAAAAAAAGGGGGGGGGGGGGGAAAGATTGATTGTTAATAGTTTTATGACTGATAAACAAAGCAATCGATCAATCCGTGTGTAGCCGAAGAGGCACTTACACGGGTTCCTAGATGGTTGGGCATAATTTGTCGTCCCGCGGTGTTAACCCTTCCAAGCGTGGAGGATGTGGATTAATTGTGAGATGGGTGAGAGGGATGGGCGGATTTCTCCACCATGCAGAAATGATTAACGCTGCAGTTAGGCTGCGCCACAAACATAACAGCTGCAGTAAATGTCTGAACGGATATGAATGATTTTTTGTCCGCGCGTGTGTGTGCGCGCGCATATGTGTGCAATTACGGGTGTGTTGCATGGAGATGGTGCAGAAGACGACGTGGGACAGGATGTGTGAATTTAAATTTGTGGGTTCAACTCGGGGGGAGTGGTGAAGGGGCGGGGGGGGAGAAAACATCTGATTATCTTTAAAATTCATGGTCCATAATGTGTGTATTGATTGGATAGAAGGTATAAAAAAAAAAAACCAATACAACAACACACACTTTCATGGGCGTCTCATTTCTCACAAATTACTGCACACTGTTTGGGTAGGCCTGAAACCGTCCCAGCAGAGGGCAGATCATGCGACCATCTGCAACATCCCATCTGGGATAGTCTATCATAAATGTTGATTTGGCCAAGAACACGCACTCGCTAAACATAGTGCACTTTGCCAAGGAGAGCAGTTGCCAAGACGAGGGAAAACATTTGCACGCTTTTTGCAGCTAATTGTAAAACATCATCATTAGGAGAGGAACAGGATGCCAAAGCAGTCAAATCAGCATCAGACGACGGGCAGAACTTTCCGTTAGACGGACTGTGGAGCCGTCTACAGAGCTCAGCGGAAGGGCAGGGTGGGATTTCTTTTTGAACTGATGCTCTCAAGTTAATAGATTGTAGTTTCAGTAGCAGCAGAAAAAAATTAAGTTACAGGTTGTTGATTGAGCTCTGAGTTTGCCGCAAGATGAGTTTTGGCATTTCCCTTTTACCGCTCTCTTTCTTTCACTTTGTCCCACTGGCTCTCTGCATCAATGCGTGTCAGGTGTTACAAGCAGGTAGGCAATGCCCAGTGGGAAGCAGGAAGACAAAAACAGCCCCTGAGTAGCATCAGCCTGGCGAGCCAGTAATGAATGAAAACCTTACAAAGGTAGAGCTTCTCCAAATCTCCAATGTGAAGGCCATTACAATGTGGAAACATTATGACTTTATTGTGACATCACATAAAAACCTCACTTGTTGGGGCTCACGGTTGCTTCGAAGGGTGAGAGCACTGAAATCTATTCATCTATTACTACACTTCAAGGCCAAAATTCTGCCCTGGATTATGATCATTTTGTCAAGTGCAAAGTGTTTCAGGTTTACTGATCCACTACTGGTAAGACAGAAAATGAATGACTTTGAGATACTACAGGGTTACGTGCTGGTAGCTCACTGCAAGATGTCTATCGGGATTAAATCTACATGGGTGCTGTCAGGTCAAAGTACAATATTTTACATTATAATTTGACACAAATTTTGCCAGATTTACTTTTGTAAGGTAGAAACACAAAGAAAACTCGGGAGTATGACACGCAGAAAATATTTCCTAAGGCAGCATACAAACATATAACTTTGTATTTGAAGAAGGAAACAACAAAAATCTAGCCCCAAGTCTCAGGTTGGGTTTGAGGATCATATTCGGTACCATTCAGCTTCAGCTGGGTAAGGTCTGTGAGATACGAGTACGCACCATGTCTCAGTGCTAAACCTTTGCCAAACTCTACTTCATGTCTGCAATGATTGTGTATCTATTTCCTAAAGCAGCATGTATTTGCCCAGACAGCACCTGGGCTGCGCTCGAGATGATTTCTTCAAGGGACGGAGAGCTCAGCAGGTGCATCTCAGTGGTGCTGTTCCTATAAGACCATCTGGCTCAGAAAATATGTGTAATGCACTGATCTTGTTTCCAAAATGTCTGCTTCATCCGAGGTTCAGCTCGACCAAGAAAATGCAGACTGTGTCAAAACTGTGCCTGAAAAATAGAAACTAAATTCTCACAAATCTGGATCCGACTCTTATCCTTTATAAAGATCTTGCTACACATATTTGTTTATCTCACACACTCTAGTTAGATGTGATGCAAAATTTTATGTTATTCAATCAAATACTTTTCCAGGAACTGAGAGCCGCAACTAAACACAAAAATTAAAGCTGTGCACTTCTGTTTGTTTCTTCGCAGCATCTGAATAATGTGAAGATTAAAAGCATTTCTCAAATAATGGATTACTGCAATACTACCGAATGCCAAAAAGCCTCTGGCTCCATAGACTCCCAATCGTTCATCAATTTCGAAGTCAATAGATTTTTTTTTCCATTAATAATTTCGGTTACTAGCTAAGTAGCTCCTTCTTATCAGTTTTCTGGTGGTCCATCTGAAAATAATCCCGTCATTAATTAGAAAATAATCTTCAAAAAGACATGTTTTTGGGGGCGTGTCTGTTTGATTGACAGGCCTGTAGTGCAGTGAGGTTGCAGCTATCGGTGGGGGGGACGTAGTATCGCCGGGTTTCCAATCGAGATGAGTCAGATCCCCCAATCACTCCCCCCAGGTCGTCCAAATTTGGTCACTTTCTGCTCCAAACCGCTCCGAACTAGCAAGATGACGGCGGCCAAAATCCAAACTCGAAGCTTTGTAATGGCCGTTCACAAACCAATGGCTGACTTCACTGTTGGTTGCCGCTTGGCTTTAACACAGTTTTGTTGTTATTTTAGGGATATATTTTTGATTGTTCCCAAAGAAAAAAGTTGCTATGTTTGACATCCCCTAACCATATATTAAAAATGTGAAGACCTTCTTCAGCCTCCATACAGTATGTCACCACTTCTTATTGTGTGACCAGATTGTTTTTACTTTGTTCTTGTGATGAAGTTCTATTCACTGATTAACAAAAAGGTATTAAACAAACCTTGAGTTTATAATAATTTATCACAGCTCTTGTTCCTAAGGTCAAGAAGGAATCTTGAGCCTCTAATTAACACCACTGTTTCGCATTAAGATGTTATTTTGAACGGTTTTTTTTTCTCACACTACAATGGGTAGTATGGTGTGATTTCTATATTTCAGAATAAAAATGGAACTATAAGTATCTTTTCCATCAATAACTGTTATCAAACCAACTGTATAGTCATCTACATTATCAAACTTTTGTTACCTAAATATTGACTGAGGATATTAGCATTTAAAGTGGACACAATCCTTTAATGTGCTCAGAGAGTAATATCACTCTGGGAGGGAAAAATGCAAAGTGCATGCACACCCGCTGGCAAACAGCAGACTACTTCCTGCCTTTTGGTCTTGAATGTAACAGAGGGCGTGGCCGTGCAGCTTGCAGCCAATGAGACGAGCTCTGGACATCATGACACCAAACTGTCCGAGCCACTTCTCACCACACTACGGGCTAGAACCCAGCAGCAGGTGAGGCATCTAACGGGGCCAACGGCTGTTGACAGTGAATTAAAGTGACAGACAGATCACACTTTACATCAGCAAGCAATCCCAAACTGCAGAGTGCCAGTCCTCCCCACCAACACCTTCAGTTTCACTCTGGTGTCATCACCCTACTTTCTCCTCCTCGCCTCGCCTCAACTAAACTCACCCCTCACCCTGCAGCACTCCCACATCTCCCCTCCGAACTCACACAACACACAAAGAGGAGGAGCCCGAAGGGGGGCGCGTTCATGAAGAACAGCACTTTGCAACAACAATGTTCAAATGTTCATGAATGTTCAAACACCGCGACCCCCGAGGCAACTTTCTATTGATCGTATGCGATCAATGCCTTTTATTTCTTTTGTGTTTAAAAAGCAGTATTAGCTACACACACTAGGTGGGAGACTAATTAAACGTTCCAACAAAGAGATCTTGGACTAATCACTGGTCTGAGCGCAGCCTCTTGTCATGAATACTTCATCTAAAGTAGTTTGTATTCATAAAATCAGCCTAATGACCTCAACTGACTTCACTCTGCAGTAATGGGAGCCTTTGGGCATCTGTTTTACTGTCTGCTTCAGCATTTGTGTGTGTGGTTGTTTGCTCCACACTATACTGTATAAGTGCACTCAAAATGTTTATACTCGTCACTGTATCAGTTTCATTCTTGGGATAACAGATGGCTTCTTGCTCTCCCCCAGTGGTGTGTGTTAATTTGCCTCATTTCACAACACAGGTACTTTGTCTCGAAAAAAAACCCTCCCTGTTATATACCTCCCACATATATATATATATATATATATATATATATATATATATATATTATTTTTTATATATATAAAAATATATACACATATATGTGTATATATATATTGTTAATATACTTTTATATATAGTAAGGTAAAGT
Source organism: Embiotoca jacksoni (assembly GCF_022577435.1). Classification (NCBI taxonomy): domain Eukaryota; kingdom Metazoa; phylum Chordata; class Actinopteri; family Embiotocidae; genus Embiotoca; species Embiotoca jacksoni. The sequence continues at coordinate 15,608,206 of NW_027185425.1, forward strand.
AAAGGACAAAAAAATCAAAGTAGTCTTCAGTTTGCCTGGTTGCCCCTGACAATGCGATCCTAGTTTGTCAAAAGCAGCCGGTGCACCAGAGGTGACAAACTGTGCACCGTTTCATACTTCAAATCAAAAGCTAAAGCCTGATAGTGCAGCATTTTGTCAGACTTCATCACATCTTTGACATTTTGACAAAAAAACAAAACCTTCCACAAGTCTTCCATCTTAAGAGACATAAGATAAGAGATAAGACTTTATTGATACCCACAGGGGAAAAATCGTTTGTTACGGTTGCACAAAAGTTGAAGAAACGACTGAATAAGTGATTAAAAAAAACATAAATACAAACTCTGAAAGAATGTACATCTCTCAAATACAGCAATGCACACATGGTGTGTAGCAGTGCAGTAGAAAATACTACACTTGTGGTTGGAATATCAAAGATGATAATGACAAAATCATACATAATAATTAATAAATATCAGTCACCAATCTAATTTCTGGTACATCCTGAAGTTCAAAAGCCGACAATGTGTTAATTAAGCACATATAGATTTTCACAGGACAATATGCCGTGAACAACTTACTAATGAAGACATATTTTTGCACTGCGCATGGGAGTTTTAATACCCAAATTGCGTTATTAATTTAAAAGATTTAATTAAGAGAACTTATTAATTGATATCTGTAAAGATGCCAAATGTTCACACTGATTGTATCCACAACATATTTCATTTGTTTTTCCAACAACTCTTGCAATGCAATGTCTGCAGTACTGTGTTTTTTTTTTTTTTACAGTTATTTAAAGGCACTCACAGCACTTGAGTAAAGTATGAATGGATAACACGAGTGAAAGGTGTTGATTCGCAATACGAACCAGCAGAGAATTATCACTTCTGCAGTTCCCTTCAGCTCAACAGAGCATTGGAACAGCTCATTGTATTTGTTTACTCCTCTCACACTCATTCGCATCCAATCCGGATAGAGCAGGAAACAGCATTTAGCATTTACAACAACTTGCACTATCAAAAGTAAAAGTACATACTATGCAGTAAATGCTCCCTGTCAGTGTTTTACTATTACGTCAAGTTTTTGGATTAAAATCACTGCTGCACTAATGAGCACTTTACTGCTGTAGTTATTTAAGGTTGACCTTATTTAAACTATTTTACGTCCTGCTGGTTAGTTTAATCTACAATAATGCATCATTTTCTATGACATCATCATAATGTGTGTATCGTTTCTGTTCAGTAAAAACCAAGTATCTCTGAAAAGTCAACAAGCTTAGAAAAATCATGCAGAGAACTTTCTCAAACCAAAACAGAACATTTAATCCTTCAATTTATCAGGAAAAGTCAAATTCAAACCCACCAGATTTGGAAATATGTGGTTTTCACTGGACAAAAAGGCTATAAAAAGGCAGCCAGGAAAGCTGCAATCTTAAGAGTAACCAGTTACTAAAGCTGTCAGATAAATGTAGAGGAGGGAAAAGAACAAGATTTTGATGGAGTAGAAGTATAAAGTTGCATAAAATAGAAATACTCAAGTCCAGTCCTAACACCTCAACTTTGTACTTAAGTAAAGTATTTGAGTAAAAGTACTTAGTTACTTTCCACCATTGCATTAAGCAGCTGGAAAGCCACATATTTCCCTCAGGAGTTGGTGGAGACCAAAAACAAAGCTAAAAGTGAGTGATTTACTTCCATTAGGTGAAGAGAGACAGGACTCCAAATTAATGCTATGCTGTAAATAAGCAACTAAGTTTTCTAATAAGCTCATCATGTCAACTTAAAATATGATAATATCTCACTCTTGTCATGGAGCAGTTGTGTGTCATATTGGGTGAATACCGACAAAGAACATGGCCCTTTCACCACTGGAAAAATCGATGCTAACCTCAGAACATCAATATCATTTCTAAGAGACAGGGTTTATTGTTTAAGTTTGGTGTGCATGCTCATGTGGTTGCAAGAGAGTGCTTTTGCAGGCATTCGCTAAGCCAGTCACTTGAGGCTGAGCGGCATAGACTCGATCTTACGTCCTCATATCCTGCAGCCATATCTGGTCAGCTGCAGTGTACAAACCCAGCAAGACAGATCAGTGTGGTATATTTACACCTGGGATGAAAATGTTTTGAGGGGTTGTCAAATTGGAGTTGTGCGCACATAACGACACGATGAACCAAAGGTGCTGGGGATTCTTTCGGCAACCAAGTCACACATTTAGCTTTTGATTAATGCTGGAGAGTGATAGATGGATAAATTGTCCCTGGCGTATGTCTCCGCAGCCTCCCCGCCCACTGTCTTTCCATTCATCTCACCCTCCTTCCCTCGTACTCCTTCCCTCCCCTTTCTCCAGCAGCAGTAGGGAAACTGGGGATGTGAACACACACTTCTTTGCCAAGCCTCACAGCTCCCCTGGCACCACACTGCAACATAACACCTTCCAAACCCTCCTCCTCCCTCCCTCGCACTGCGCCCCTCTTCCTCTCTCAGCACGGCTGAACAGCATGTTTGATTTTACAGGAGCTAACTCTGCTAGGATTTGACCTTTATGGGTTTTCAAGGCCGATACTGATATTTTTGGATTTAAACTGCTGATAGCAAAAAAAAAAAACAACAACAACAAAAAAAAACTTCTGTGCTTTTCCTGACTCCTTCATCACTTGTTCAGAGCAGGAAAAAACTGTGAAACAGCTTCAGACCATCAGAACAGAAAAAGCTCTAATGAAAGCCATGTAGCTGAATCAGCAGCAGACTGAAGGCAGACGGACACACTTAAAGGATAATTGTGGTTTGGATTCACAAAGCACAACACACACCAATGAGTGGATGTAAAGAAAAAGTGTGTGTGCACAGTGATGGCAAATACAAGGGTGGGTGAATAAGCTTCCCCTGTTCAGCATCGTGACGTGCACGGAGCATAGAGAGTTACACGTGCTTTTGTGAACAGGGGTCAAGGTGCGTCTGCATTTTTTATGAACCTAAAACTTGAGCAGAGGGTGCACATCAAAAAGTTGTGTCAAAGTCCGGAAATCATCAACGGAGGCCCTTAAAATGCATCAGGAAGCCTACAGCAAAAAAAACAATAAATCTGGAGAGGTGTTTCGAGTGACATTTGTGTTTCAGAGTGCTGGAAAGTCACTGTCCAAAACCAAAAGAGGCGCATCAGGTTAGGAACACAACCAGGTGGGCTTTGTTTGACATTTGTGGAGTTGTGCACCATGAATTTGTCCCCCAGGGTCAGACTGTCAACACCGAGTTCTACTGTGACGTTCTGAGGCGTCTGAAGAAAAACATTCGGTGGAAATGACCTGAACTGTGACACGATGGCGCTTTGGTTCTCCGACATGACAATGCGCCAGCTCACAGCCTGTTGAAAACGCACAAGTTTCTCGTCCACAACAACACAACCTTCACTCCCCATCACTCTAACACACCGGATTTGACTCCTTGCTGCTTCTTTTTGTTTACCAAAAAATGTGTCACAAACTTTGATGTGTGCTCTCTGCTCAAGTTTCAGGTGCGTAAAGAATCGTCACGGTAGCTGGGCCACTGCTCACAAAAACATGTGTCACGCAGGTGCTGACTTTGATCAAGCAATGAAACTTGGAGTACTTACTCATAAAGGTTACAGCTTCTCTGTGCTCCGTGCTCCGTGCTGCGTTGAGTCAAAGTTATAGTTAGTTTGCAAACTGAAAGGGACAGTTTGGGCAATCATTAATTTTGTTTCTCTTTCAAAAAAGTCTGAATAACTGTGCTTCCCCAAAGGCTAAAATTAAAGACATAAAACTCAAGTTGCAATAAACTTTATTTATCATTTAAAATTGACAAGCTAAGATTTTTATTTTTTTTGGTCAATACCTGGTTAATAAATAGAAATACTGAAAGCCATTCTCTAGCTGTGGTCTCTGAGGTGACTCAAACATCAGAAGCATGTCCGTTGGATTTCTGACAGATAAATATCGGCTCAGGATATCGGCCTAAACCAAAAGTCTGCTATCCAGCCACCCTGACAGGATGTGCTCTCTCACTCTTATTTTTCTCTCACTCTTTCTCGCTCGCCCCTTGCACCTCCCCAGCTGCCTCCAACACAGTAATGACAGTTTTATCAGTTTAACCACGTTTGCCATCTCCAGCACTGGGCTGCTCTCCAGTCCCTGTCTGCTGTGCGCTCGGCTCGGCTACAACTAGACACTAACAGGCAGCCCCTTGTAGATTCATTCTGCAGATCTGCCGCTGCTCCCACTGTCAACATGCGTGAGTATAAAGTGCTGAAACCTGTCCAGGTTTAACATATGGAACCCGCCTGCCAACACCTACTTCACCGACACCTTCGTCTCTTCCAAATACAACCTGACTGTTATGTGTTCTGGGCCATAAAATCTAGGTGGAGATTTAAATGAAAAAGAAAAAAAAAGAAAACCCGGTATAAATCACACAAGTGAGAGTTGCAAGTTGTGTCTAATTGATTTTCAAGAAAACTCCAAGAAATATGAGGTTCGACCGCATTGCATCATTGTACCGGAAAATTACCGCTGCTTTCACACTGCGGTTGCCCTCAAATCTACTGCAAACACTTGGCTGTGAACACAGTAGGTCCAATACAAGTGCAGTGCAGGTCATTAAAGCTTTAACTCTAATACCGTCTTATTATTTCTTGAAGTCATCCTTAGAGCTGCAACAGCATTCACACCGCAGCTCTAAATCTAACTCCCCTCCCACCTAAAGATAGACTCTGGCTCTTTTTATAGAGGGCCGAGCTGCAGAATTGCATATTCTATTTCAGACGTCCCAGGCTCACATCATTGTTTGTTTTAGCAGGCCAACCTTCCCCATGTATTTATAGGTGTCAAGGCCAGGAGAAAGACCACAGTAGCTCCATAAATAAGCTGCCTGGGCCTCCAGCGAGCGTCCTGACCAACAAAAAGCCCAGTCATTTCACAGGCCATTACCTGGAGCTGCCCTCGCAGGGAAGCTGGGCCCGAGCCTCCAAAGGCTTGGGAGGGTAGCACGGCTCTGAGGGGTGAGTCGACCCGGTGGGAGGAAGGGAGATGTTTGGATTAATAATAAATATGGCGATCTGTTTTCTGTGACCGGAGCCTGTGAAAATGCGATGGGAGTAAATGGAAAAGTAACCAACTGAGATGCTCTGAGGTTGTTCGGAGCTATGGCTCACTGTCATCCTTCGTCCTCTTTCATCCCCTTGCTTTTGCTTTCATCCACACAAACTGGCACTCACTCCTCGCTCTTTCTTTCTGTCCGTCTTTTGCTGAACTTTTGGCCCTGGGATCCTGTTGGAGCCTCACCCACATGCCCCCTGGCTCTTAAAAATAGATGAACCCAAAAATATCACATACTCGCAACATAACACAAAATCCATCCATGACGTCACACGCCAGTGGAGTGAGTGAGCGCCTCGTGTCTGTATGTGTGTCTGTGTGTGTCACCGCTTATCTCTGCCTCCACAGACGCAGTGTAGAAAGCCAGTCAGCAGAGGCCACAGCCAGCGCACTCCCCAGCCTCTCTGGCAGCCAGACCTTGCTTGCGCTGAGGAAACTGCACCCTGCAACATAAACAACCCCATCCCATCAGCCACAGCAGCGCTTCAGCGCCCGGCTGCTAATCCCGGTACCTCCCTGCGAGGTACAGCACTGCAACACCCACACACAGCTTTAGGAAACGGTTGTCATCCCCTCCTCCCCCCCTGGCTTTAATATGTTTTTTCCAGAGTGATGAAATATTCAAAGGCATTGTTTCGCAGGGCCATTTAGCAGTGGCATTTGTCCTAAATATTGCAGCGCTCATTTGCTGGGTGGCGACAGTGATGATTCCATAAAGCATAAGAATGGAGAGAGTTGTCATGTGGATGTGGCTGAACACTGAAGGCTCATGATCTTAAATCAGAGGAGAGCACCGCTGACTGCCACAGCGGGGGGATTCCAACGGAGCGACTACAACTGTTAATTTGTCTCTGAATGGCCCTTTATGATTTCAAGGGCACCATAACTGTTAGATGAAGAGATGGGTTTTGTTTTGCGATGGTATCCCGGCCTCACATGGTGCGCATGGTGAGGTGAGATAGCAGCGTGAAGGCCGCATCTTTGCCTGTCCTAGTAGTATCTTCAGAAATACCTGCCATTCAAATAGCTCTCTACGACTGCACACTTAATGTCATTGAAGCACAATAGAGTCATGTACGGCAAAGAAGACTTATATCGCAGGTCTCCTTGTAGAGGCTCATCCTTCATCAGCCTATTATGTAATAACTTCAGTCTTGACTGCGCACCCAATTAAAGTCGATCTAGTTTCTTGTAATCTGACTCAAAACAGAATCTAATTAAAAGCGTCTCAAAGAATGACAAAAACAGATACTGCAGGTGCATTTGCCCCAGGAATGAACCGATTAGTCACCTGGTCATATGAAGCCTATCATATTACATATGACTCCATGGTGCTTATAGCTGCAGTGCAGTTTATATAAATGGAAAATAAAATGTAGCAGTTAGCTTCCAGTTATCAACCCAAGTCTGACTTTAAGGGTGGTTATGTTTCATCTGTGTTTTGAGCGGACAGACTGGTCTAGCATATGTTGGTCTGGCATGGGGTTTGGAGGTATGGGGATGTGGATCACACCTAAAGATTATTTTTTGTCTTATGTTATTATATTATTATGCGTCTGTTAGCCAGTTTTAAACCTGCACTGTGGAATCACCTTGTTTTTTTCAGAGTTGGAGGGTGTGGGAACCTCATAGCCACAGTCAGGGCTTTTACAGTTCTGGGTCTAAGCTTACTCATGATCAGTAAATATTTCCAAACTGGAGGCTGTCAGCTTAAAACATGTCTCACTATTAACTGGCTGGACCACAACAGCAGGGCAACCCTATTACCGTGAATGGGAGTAATGCAGTTACACCATTGGTGCCTGTCTGACTGATGAAGTTACTATTGATCAGCAGAATGCAGCAACTTCCTGTATTCATTTGACATTAAAAGCCCCCGTTTCAAAGTAACAGTCCTCTGGTGTTTCATACCGAGTCCAGCCATACAGTCTACTAGGTTTTGAGCTAGTCTTGTTTCTATACACATTAAATAGAGAAGATTGGCACATTTGGGTGTTGAGGCTTTGGAGTTGTTCTGATGGAGGTGGGCTGAGTTAGCCTGGTGTACACAGACCCACAATTCATTGCGTGACTATATGGGTCTAGGTACGCTCCATAAAGAATCGTTCGCATTCGTTCCATCCTACTGGGTGTAGATCTTCATTTTAACTATTCATCATGCGCTGAAACCGGCCAACACTCTGCCACCACTGCAACTACATAGGTCCCATGTTTTTTTAAATGTTTTTTAATAGGTGTGCTGCGTTTTTTTCAAATGCTAGCAACTTGACAAGATGCTGAGCGTTTCTTTTGGGCTGAGCACTGAACGTTTGGGGATTTCATTTCCGCTCTCCGAGAGTTAAATTTTTTTTTCTTTGGGTAAAACGCTGCACTCATCATCGTAAATTTTTACCTAGCCGCCAAAGGAGGAGCAAACGTGCTTAACCACTGACACTGGTCGCTGATTGGTCTGTCCTTCAGAGGGACTAAACGAACACTAATATGAGCAGTGTATCCAGAATATAATCACAGCGGAAAACTGAAGTTGTGAACAGAGCCAGGCTAGGGCTGAGTAACAAAAGTAAATAATGAGTAATGTAACTGATTACTTTATCTGTTAATGAATATGTAAGGTAATGTAATTTTCTTGTTGATTGTGTCATGAGTAACTATAGAAATTCCACCACTGTTTAACTGTAAATTTGGCCTCAGTGAATGAATGGAGTGACTTCATCCCCTATTATCATGCATATTAAGCTGTGCAGCAGCAAAAACACAGAAAAAGGCACTGATACTAGGTACTGCTCAGCGTGTGGATCCTTGAAATTAATAACTGCATGGCTTAACCAGCAGCGGGCTACAAAATGTCCTCTTTGATGGTCCTCAATGTGTTGCTGTGACCATCCAGGCATGGATACGACCATTACACATTGTAAAAGTGCATCATAAACTCAATAATCACTATCATGTGGTTAGAAATGGCAGCTAATGTAGTAGAATATGATGAGGAATCAATTCATATTTTAGATTATTCAAATATCATCCATTTATTATTGATTTAGCTTAGAAAATAAAGAAATGATCTGCAGGAAAGAATAAAACTTTTATTAAGACAAAACTGTAGTTGCAGAAAAGCTGAAAATTATCTGTGTGTTAAGAAATCCGACATTAATTCTGAGAGGAACTACTGAGTCTTTGTACCAACAGTGACCATTGCTGAACCCAAAGTATTTTCTTGCTAACGAAATCTTACATACAGAAATGTACTGTTCCTGCGGTATATAGGATAGAGCTTCTCAGAGAAGGTGGGGAGGTAATAGTTATTGCACACACACATGTGGCTTCAGAAATGCCAATCCGCACCACCCTTATCTTTATAGAGCGAAACAACAGTCATTAGAAGATGTAATGGATTAGCCACGGTGAGAGTGAAGGGAGACAGAGAAGAGAGGGAAGAAGGGACAAACCAAGATCGAAATGATGGAGATTGGCAGATGGGTAAAATGGATTGGATAGACCGCTCTACGGATGAGAAGACAAGACGGAGAGCTGATGCCTACCGCCGCGGCGAGAGATAATGGAAACTGATTACAGAAAAAATCAACAAGGTTTCTATTATTCCAGGAGCACTGCTCAAAAAAACGTGGCAGTAATATGACTGGCGAGGTCCCAGATCTTGGTTAAAACAGATCGTCACTGAATTCAGTCCACGGCATCAACAAGTTCTAAATATAGAAAGAAAAAAAAACACAGAAGGTGACAGAGGATAAAAATGTCAGCCTGAGACCCGAGTAACAGGAATTGCAATTGTTTTTTCGGAGTGCTGTGTGGTTCCGTGCAGCCTTCTCATCAGAAACTGCTCTTGTGTTTACGCCGTGCCTCCCTGGCTTATGTTCATCTGAGGGAGTAGAGGAGCTGCAGGAGACAAACAGGATGTCTGTGGGAGGACAGATGAGAGGGGGTAAATCTGACGAGGAAGTTGGTGTATGTGCCTGCGTGTGTGTGTGCGTGTGTGTGTGTGTGTGTGTGTGTGTGTGTGTGTGTGTGTGTGTGTGTGTGTGTGTGTGTGTGTGTGTGTGTGTGTATTAATCTCAGGAAGGACTTCCTCTGACTCCAAGCTGCCTGGGAGTTCTGTGGGAGCTCCAGACGTTGACACAGGAAACGCAGGGGAAGAGAGAAAGAAGAAAAGAAAAGGAGTGAAGGAGGGAGGTACAAGAGAGTAAGAGGGATCAAGGGCAGTAGCACTATTGAATCCCACTTCTAAAACACTCACACACATGCAGAGGAAAACCACCCACACAGAGGTTGCAATAACAGCGGCGGTGCTGGCGTCATAATGAGCCAATGACGACGAACGAGGGCCCACCTCAGTGACATGCAGCCTGAACCCACTCAAAAGCTTTGCCTCAATCAAAACTACTCAGAACCTCTGACAGAACAAACACGCCATCTGACCCGGACTGAAACAGTGCGTGCAATTAACCCTCAATGTTTGTTTTAATCATCTATGTGTGCCAGGTGGGTGGGGATTGTGGCTCAACACAATGTTGAGAGATCAGAACACACGTGATGTCCGTTTTTCAACTGTTTAAAGTGTAAGAGTGAAATATTCGAGTGTTGAGATGAATTAGAGCCAAAGTATGCACACACAGCTGGGCCTCAAAGGTAAAAGGAAAACAAATACTGCTTGTCTACTTTCTCTTTTACCGTGTTAGCAGCATGGCTTTAGGGTTGCAATGTCTAAAATATTATCATTAATATATTATAGCATGAAAAACCACATCAGTTAAAAACTTTAGCAGATTTACTTTCCTTTATCACCACCATCAGGTTATTATCCGTGATTCAGAGTGAAATGACTCAGCAGCTGTTAACTGGACTGTTATGAACTTTGGTAAGTCTTTGGTGAGACTTTTCATCAAGCACCATCATCAGGTAAAAACTTAAATGTGTCCAATACGTCTCTTTATGGTAGCCTCATATTACCAGACCTATATCGTGAACTGATAACATCTGGCAATGCTACATTGGAGATTGTTTACAGTTCCAACCTCGACAGTGCAGACCTTGGGTTAATTTGAAAACTATTCTGGCAGACTTTAACGTACGTATGATGTACATTGTGTGCTAAAACTTACCAAGCTGTAACCAACAGCCCCAATGTGAGCAGAGTGAAACACCTTGTCAGTAAATGACCATTGCGTACTTTGTAGATTTCGGCTCCAATTTCTTAATATTTGTCAGCTTTGTTTCAGTTGTTTGTGTTGCTTCAACTACTTTCACCATCGACACCATTGTTAGAACTACATTTCGAAACAAACGCTTAACTTCAACTTCATCGCACTTAGCCACTCCCACTAGGCGCTGATTGGTCCACCCTTCAGAGTGGCTGAACAAACCTTAATGTGAAAAGGGTTTCCAGACAACAATGACAGTGAAAACAGAATCTGTGATCAATAGGTGGGCGGAGCCTGGCGACGTTCATGGCCGAATACTTCCAACACTAATGACATTTCCATCATCGTTAGCTTAGCTGTTTAGTGTTAATTGACACATTTTTATTACGCTAACATGCAAACTACAAAGAAGAGCATGGCAAACATTACCTGTGAAAATTAGGCACGTTAACATACTTATCTTCTTTGCATAATGATTGCTGAGATGTTAGCGTAGCTAGTAACTCTTATTCCTACATAGTTTAATCTTGTATGGTTTTTTTTTAAAGGGAAACTCTGATAATTAATTAGGTATTAAGGTTTAAGAAGGTATTAAGAATGTCCTCTTTGGCTGTTAAAAAGTGTTAAAAAGTAATTACTTGCCACTTACAAAGCTTACATACGGGGCAAGTGGTGGCACATTCTTTTATACTTGATATGCCTCATTAGCAGAGACACAACCCTGATTTTGCAAAGACATAAGTTTAGCTTGAGTGACAAAATCTGTGTTATAAACTGAGGTTATAGAGTTTTAAAGATGACAGTATATTTAAGAGATAGGGAAAGTCCACTGATGGATGCTACTGAGTTGTATTATGGGAAATGTGGCGGCTGTGGCTTGGCTGCCAGAACACTTTGCCCACCAATCACAAGGTCGGCAGCTCAGTCCACAGCACCTCTTTTGTAACTGCAGAAGTGTTCTTGGTCAAGACACTGAACCACAGGTCGCTCCTGATGGCATTTGTCTGCGAGTGTGTCAGTGAATGAAAGGAAAAAATTGTAAAGCACTTTGTACACCACGGTAAAAAAGGATCTATGTCAGTGCAGTCCATTTACCAAATGTGTCTTTAAAGCTCGATCCCTACTAGAGACTGAGAGACGGCAGGACATCTCGGATTCTGCTGCTTCAATTTCTACGATTCTGTTCTAATCTTTTTCTCGCGAGTTCCCCAAATTTATGGAAGCTTTACGGAAGCGTGCCTTTAAAATGAAACGATCTGAGAAGGGAGAATTACTTTTTGGTTGTCACAGTTCACTGACACATGGAACCTGTGATGAGGGACTAGAAGTAATGCTATACCAGTGCTGCCCTAAAGATTATTTAATGCACAGAAAACTAATGGAAAACCTGAGACAAGTTAAAGTGAGTTCATCCTCCAATATATCCTTTAACTGTGACCAAATCTATGAATAATTTACCCAGATGTGTCATTCTGAACATGTGACTTTTTCACCAGGAAGTCTTTAGCGGTTACGTAACCAGCAGAACCCACAACTGTCCTCTAATTAGACCGGGGGAAAAGCTTGGCTGGTAAAATGCTGTGTAATATATATTCCAAACTCCCTCGTGAATCCCGCCTCTCAATTTCCTTTCGGACCATGTGTCAGGCAGAGCTCTGGATACCACACACGTACCCACTCCATCATATGTGCGCTTACTCATCATCGGGGCACCACATCAGAGAGGCCTCATGCACAATACACTTGTCTGCAAGCCAAATGTGGAGAAACCACAGGGGGACTAAAGGGACTGGAGAGGCCGTCCCCCTCCACCACCAGACCCAGCTGCACCGCCCCGGTCCTCCCGCAATCTCCTTAGTCATAAACTATCCCTACCTCAGAAGTCCGGGCTCAGAAACCAGCCCTCTCCGCCTGCTTGAGAGAACATCGTCTCCTCTCTTAATGCATCTGTCAGGGGAAGGACAAAGATAAAGAAAAATATTCATTTAACACTTATCTTTGGCACGTGTGAGAAAAAGAAAAGACTGACATTCGATGCAGGAAAGCGTGTTGAACGTAAGAGCTGCATGGTCGTGAGATGTCAACAACTATGACAAGGTTAATCAGCGCCTGCTACTTTCTCTCCCAAAACGTTTCAGGGCCTGCGTGAACAACATTTTACAAAACCAATTATCTCTTTTGAATAAAAGGCTGTTCGCCTATCAAGAGTGAGCCCACTTAAACAGGGTCAAATACAATTCGTTATCACGCCACTTTCAAATAACATATCAAATTGTTGTCACTTGCATTTATGACAGTAATATGTACCTAGTAAATTGCACTCCTGCCTTTGGCCGGTGACAACAGCTAATTGTAAATGTCAGGGTTATTCCTGCATGTCTCAGCACGGTACATGATTAAAAATCACCTATAGTTCTGCTCAAATCTGAGATTGAGAATGTCTCATGTAGAAGCTGTAAACATATATTTGAGTGGGAGACCGTGTGGCGGGGAAGAGTCCCTCATTAATTTGTGATGATATATGAAAAGCAGGCAGCAACATGGGGACCAGTGAGGATTCAACATGTGAGATTATCAACACAAAGTTGCTCTCTTGTGTCTCTTCCTGAAAAGTGTGGAGAACAGACTCAGAGTGGAAACACAAAGATTTGGATTTGATGTGTTTCCTATTGTCTAAAACCTTTGTCCTGGCCAGATATGTGTGTGTGTGTGTGTGTGTGTGTGTGTGTGTGTGTGTGTGTGTGTGTGTGTGTGTGTGTGTGTGTGTGTGTGTGTGTGTGTGTGTGTGTGTGTGTGTGTGTGTGTGTGTGTGTGTGTGTGCCCACATGTGACAATAATTTGTTTCCTCTCATGACCATGATTAGAGGTTGTCAGCCATGCTTTTTAGTAGAGCTGATGGCTAATTTCACTCCTTAACATGGTTTGGAGTTGACGGCTAGATTGGCACAAATACACACACACACAAGCGTACACACACACACACACACACACACACACACACACACACATATGAAACATATGCACAAATACCATGGACACACTCGAGCACCCTAGGGTACGCTCACTCACACACACGCAAATGTTCACATACACACTGATAAGACAAACAAATCAAGTGCCATGTCTACTAGAGTGGACTAATCAACAAGGCCTCCATGTTCTGTCACAACTCACACAAGAACATTATGGATAATTTGTGTCTATAACATTGCATGCAATTATTCCTGCATACATTCTTGTGTGCATGGCGTTTAATGAGCCAAGCTAATTAAATATGGAAATTAATGAGATACAAAGGAAATAGGGAAAAGCACAGTCCTGGTGCATTTAAAGGAGCTGCTAAAAGCCTTTTATTACATTAGGGACTGGGAGGGGAACGTGCCCTCCTCTAAGGAGACTATTAACAAACACAGTGATTAGCCCGAGCCCAAACACAACAAACTATTAGATATGTTATTCTCGATACAGCGGTGAAACATGAAATATTAAAAATGCTGTCAGGCTCTCATGTTACATATACTTTTTTGGGGATAATGAAGCTCGTCAAAGCTTTGAATCAACATGAATCACCTTAATTACAGTTTTTCTTGTGTGTGAACAGAAGAAAAAAAAAAGTTTTTTTATGCTACCAAGTCTTGCAAGTTCTTTGCATGTGGCAGACTGGACTCATCGGCAGCTGTGCAGTGAATCAAAAGCTTGTACGGTGTGACTTGCTATTGTGCGCTCACTCTTCTCACACGCCGTGTCCTTCTGCGACAGACGCATGAGACGATGGGAAGCTCACCCTGCCCTATTCAAAGAGGTTTTTCACAGAGATGTAAGTCATCACATCATGCTTGACGTAATGTGTGTACCCCACGAAAGAGGCATTCTTGTGTGTGTGTGTGTGTGTGTGTGTGTGTGTGTGTGTGTGTGTGTGTGTGTGTGTGTGTGTGTGTGTGTGTGTGTGTGTGTGTGTCTGTGCATGAGGAGAGCCCTCCATATACTCGGGGTCAGACACAGTTTACAGACGAGCCGACTCCATCCCCTAAAAAAAACCACAAAAAAAAAACAGCACATGCCATGGGACACAAGCTGGCCCGAGGGTGTGTGAGCCCAGCTTGAAGCAAAAGGGGGTAACGGGAGGGAGGGAGGAGGGAGGCTAAAGTTCATTTCAAATCACCTCCCTTCCCCGGGGAGGCCCCTGATGGGCTGCCCTGAGGACACTCACGGGTGACTCGAGCTCAGGTCAAAGCAAACGAAGCAGAACGCCTTTCGCCTCTCAGGTCTTCACCTTTGATAAATTCCAAAAGCTTCAACTCTTGTCCTTTTCTGCGAAAACAAACTATCATCTGCTTGACCCTCTGACCTTTCTTCCTCCTGATGTCACCGCTGATGTCACCCCTTCATGCTTGCTCCTTCTTTTTTAATCTCTCCTCTCTCAGTTCCACTCTGATGGAGGAAAGAAACAAGGAGGAGGAGGTTGGAGGGGTTTAGCAAGTCGGCGCAGGCCTCTCCCATAGGGCTTACCTCATCTTTCTTTCCGTTCCCATCCCTCCCACCTCTTTCTCTCTGTCTCTCTTTATTTAGACTGGACTTTTTTTTTTCTAACCCTATCGCTTTCTAGGTTTTGCTGCTCTTTCCCTTGCAGCAGACCTTCTGTCTGCAGAGCTTATAGCAGAGACGTAGTGGTACATTTAATGAAAAGAATGATCTCTGACCGTCATCATCAGGGTCATGATTATCCTTAAGACCTGCTCCCACCAGAATTTAAACAGCAAAATCAGTTTATTTAAAATAAATCTCTGCAATGACTGCATCAGCTTGGTCATGGACCAAAGTATATTTTGCAAAAATGTTTATGTCGAGTTCAACTTTGGTGAACTTTGACCCACCAATTTGCCTCACTGATTAACACCAAGCCACCTCTCTGAGATAGTAGATATTGGAGTAAATACAAATCATGGATGTATATCATATCTGTCCTGATCTGAGTATCAACAGATTCCCTGTCTGATCTGATAAATATTCAAAGTTTTAGCGCATTCAATCTGACACATTTTTGCAAGCTATTTGATCCAAATACTGAAGAGCCGCCACACTAATGAATTAATCAGTTTAAATTATTGATATGATATGGATTAGAAATTAACTCAAGGGTGAGACTTCTGAACCTGATGTGATGCAATCTGTTAGTGGAGCCTGTTGAAGTGGTTGGAACAGGTTGTACAATAGTGTTACAGAGTGGAGGTTCTTCCCTAACAAACTCCAGACCAGTTTAATTTTGGCCTGCGATTATGGCGCCCTTAGAATTAATTACCATTAGCTGATATAATTTGACCCTGAGAAGCTGCTACTTCAATGTTTTGTACCTTGCTCTCTGTTAATAAGTAAAAGAGAGTGAAAGCTTGTTGTTGTACAGTATCCATTATTATTTTGGCAATCTGGATGTCAGAGCTCAGAGTCACTTTCACAGGTGTGCACAAATTAATTCGCATTTAAACACACCGATTTTCACTGGCAGTCGAGCTGTCGTAAAAGTGCTTTAAAATCTCATCCGAGTTGTACTTGAGAGCTTTTCTTTTTATTGTTGTGCCCAAATTTCACTGCCAGCGGTGAATCCATTCTACTTTATGTGAACAATGAGACAAGCGCACAAGAGATAAGCCTAGTAACGCCAGCCCCCTAAAAAAAGAGCAAGAAGAAAACACAACAGTGGCCATTCCTTTTAACGTCTCTCAGAAAAGAACAGAGACATAAGTTAGTAGTTGGCTACAGCTTTTAGCTACAGTGGCCTTGGGAACCATCACAAACCTTATGAAACCCAATATTTTGCTAAACTACAAAAAAACTACAATAAATCATTTCCATTCTGTGTTGTGGGGTGACAAGGCCTCTGGACAACATACAAAAAAACAACAAAACACAATGCACACACACAATTGAACAAAAATCAATGACAGACTGAAAAATGTCATTCATGTTTTCTTTCCTGTTGCTGACTCAATGCATATGTTAATGTCTAAAATTTTGCACACTAAGAAGCGGTTAATGTGAGTTCAGGTGGGTTTATGCTGCACTACGTTCCTGGGTGACACTAATCACAGTGATCATAATAGAAAAACTGCTTGGATAAGTTTGGCTGTGGTTGCACCTCTCTGAGGAGCATCATTATCAGTCTTCAAAGAAAATGTCAACTACAAACAAAAAAAAGCATCATTAGTCCCTTTTTCCATCTGTAGTGGGAAGAAAAAAACATAATCATTAGTGTGTTTCTCTTTCTCTCTCTTCCACCATGCCTGCAAGACAGCTCCTCTTCTCAGTCCTACTGTAAAAGGTATGTTGAACAATTCTCCCTGACTCTCCCTTTTTGCTCACAAACACACACGCTGGTTGATTAAAACCACCACAAACTACTCACATTTGCATAGATAGCAAAAACAAGTGAAATGAAAGGAAAAGTTATTGCCGCTATAGCTTTCTCCCTGACAACACACAGAACGCTATATATGCTAATTATCCATTTAATATGAATGTCTAATTAATGGTATGGAAATGAGACGCCGCCACTATTGAACCTGTTTGATATGGGGATGGATGAGGCATTGAAAATCCTTGGGAAAACAGGCATTCAATGCAGATGCACAACACACACAGGAAATCAATTTGGTTAATTGTCAAATGTGCAAACATGTAAATTGAAGTCAGGCATGGCCATGACCGAGGCACCTAACCATTGTCCCCGGAGCATCGATGTGAGCGGCGGCAGCGGGAACACACACACACACAGCCGCGAGCGCAAACTCACAAGCACACATTCCTCTTATCTCATCAGCTCTTTAATGTCGTTGGTATTCAGTGCTCTGTCCTCTGACACAATGCATGCCACTAATTACTAATTCCCTTGATAACAGCGTTGCCCATAGAATACATGATGGGAGATGAAGGGTCTGCCTGCTGGGCCGCAACTATTGAACATTCTGACCGTGCACCACTTTGAAAATTGGCTTTCAATCAACATAGCAAGGGCTGCTTAATTCTGCCACAGTTAGGAAGCCATGCCGTCTCCCCACCACAATGGGCCTCTAAAACAGCTGCCATCCAGCTTACGTAGACAGCTAGTGGCAGAGGACAAATGCCCTGACAGTCTCTTCACGGCGTGTGAGGGTAAAAACATTCTCATTCACCCCTGCGCGCGTAAGGATGTCTGGCTGCGCTCTGAACTGTATCACCTTGCAAAACACCGTAAAGCATTCATCAATGAGCCCGAAGCAGAGAAAGTCACTGTGACGCTGGCTTTCTCCTTCACTTAGTGTGACTTAGAGGAAGATAAAATGCAGAGACATCACACAAAAGATGTTTTCTTTCCTCCTTTTTTTTTTTTTGCAGTGAAAGTTAATTGAATTTGTATGTTAATGAGGGCTGTGCATAGTTAACGAGCTCAGTGTGCGACCCATTAACACGCTGAATGATTGTTATGCTCGGGGCAAGAATCACCTATAGGAGCTCAAAACACAAAGACAAAGGGCCAATCTGAATACATTATAGATTCATTTACATGTTCATCGACATTACATACATGTTACACTGATATTTGTCCCTCAGTTCAGTCATCGAGACCTGACTTAAAAGATCTTTGTGGGCTCAGATGGTAGGGGGAAAGGAAAGAAAGTAAAGATGAGATGATGAAAAGTAACAGTAATACAGATCCTTACATAAATTTGATGTATAAAAGACATAAAAGGAAGGACAGGTAATTGCAGGAAAGAGGACAAGAGGCCTGAGACCAGAGCGGCCATTCAGAAATCCAGAGAATAATTTGCTCCTTACTCATTGAGTGTTTTAGCTCAATGATGACAAGTTCCCACCTTGTTGAAAATGAGGACGTGGTGTGATTCAGTCGCCCTCCCTTATCACCATGACAATGTGTGAAGCACAGTGAGATCTCTCGACTCCCATTACGATGAAAGCAACACTTCTTTAAATAGCCGCTCGCTGAGAGTAGGAAGAAAAACAAATGCATTTCCATCCATGCATAAAGGACAGTCACTTATTAGCAGTGCTACCCTAATATATACCACAGAGTCTGATAACAGAGCTGTATTTTTGTTATCTAACATATCACTGTGGAGTGTAAAAAATTGCAGCTCTAACTTTTCAGTAGCTGTAAAGGTTGGCATATTTGACATTTAACTGGAGGACTGCATCAGACGAGTTATTTGGGTGTTTTAAAAGTCCAGCCACGAAGTCCTTTCACTGAATTTGTAACACCGTGGTACACTCATCACAGATAATTAAGACTTGGCCATCTCCATGAGTGGATCCCTGTGGAGTTTGTTTCCCACAGGGGGATAAATCCAGCACATAGCCAAGCAGTCGTCCCTGACTTTTTCCTGTCACACCTCCTGAGTGGGCTGACCTTTTTGTTTTTTACAGAATGGTCTTAATAACCAACGCATTATCATTTCAAAGTGTGTGATACCCCCACCAGTCCACTAGAGGAGAGCGTGTTCGTGTCATGGTTGGCTTGTAAAGTAGATGCATGTCACATGACAGAGTTCATTTGACGAAATATAAAAATGTTCAATTGTCCAGCAGCTGACATTAAGAGGACCAGGGTTCAGGTCTGGGAGAAAGCAAGGTGGAGTTCTTTAACTAAATATTTTCCTAAACCTAACCACATAGTTTTACACGACTACGCGAGGCAAAACTGTGACACTGAAACGCTGTCCTCTAGTGGATTAGCTGGTGTATTACATGCTTTGGCATGATACCAAATACCCTGGACTGTTCCTTTAGTCTGCTAGCGCCAACATGAGGCTGATACTTAAGAGAAATATCTCATCAGATAGAACGTATATTAACTCCTTACATCCATGCCTTAACATCTGCCTAACAGAAGCATTAACAGGCAGACAATTACAATTTCTCCAATGCCTTGGATTATAACCAAAAGTCACAAAAAAGAATCGGTTTCTATTTAATACTCATTTGCAAACACTAATATTCTAAAATAAAATGTTAAGTATGGTAAGCAATATATAAAAACACCAACACGTTAGCATTGCTATTGCTAGCAGGCTAGCATACTTAAATTAGAATTTAGGCCCGACACGTCCTCCAATCCATAAGACCATACAGGTTGTGAGAACACAGACTTACTCTTGTAACTTAATTTTCATATTGATTAAAAGCTTGTCTTTGCTCCTTTTGACAAGATCCCTTTGAAGAAGACAATAAAAAAGGAATTCATTTTTCATCATTAGATGTCCCAATTTCTGCTGTTATGACAAACATGGAAATCAAAGAACAGCACCTGCAGTTTGGCTGTTTTGTATACAAGGTAATCTCTCTCGATGCTGTAAAGAAACACAGTGTAATTAAATCAGAGTGACACATTTTGCAGTGACAACTATAAAGCCAAGCCTCCCATAAAGGCACAATGCAGCGCACCACCGCTGCACCACAAACCCCCCCAAGGTGGGGCCTCGATGGGCTTCTTTGCCCACGGCCCCCCAGAGTCTAGGACCACTACTGAATTAAATATGATGCAACAAGCAGTGTAGAGGCCTTTGTAGACTCTCAATCATTGCCTCAGAGGGCTATTTGTTCCTCTACATTACATCAATATCTTATTAGTGATGATTACTCAATCACTGTACTTAAAATACACTGAATATGATCAGGTCTGAAGCTGCAGTATTCCCATGCACTGCACTCATATGTCTGATAATGTACAGGCTATAAAGAAAAACATAATCTCTCACTCTCAATTAACTCTACTCTCATCTGACTCCTGTGTGACGGCTTGATTGGGATTCGACTGCTGCTATTGGATTGCATAAGGCCACTGCGGCGGCTGGATTGTAAAGCGAACACCAGCCACATCATAGTTGCCGTACAGCACATAATAAGGCTTCCTCTCTGAATAAGTCTAGACGTCGTAGCTCCCCTGGGGTCTTATTCATAACGCGGAGACATAGACGGGCTAATCACAGCGGGCTTTCATAATGCACACACTCAGAGCACATCAAATGGAGTGGAGTACATAGCAAGTTCAGATCAACCTGGCTGCATCTTTCATTCCTCTCCTGCTCTCTCTCTGTCTCTCTCAAACACACACTCCTCCCTCGCTGGCTCAGCTGTTATATAAATTTACTGTGCATCCACCGGCTCTGCCCACCTCCCTCCCAGCGACCGCTTTTCCAGCCTAATGGCCGAGTGTGTATGTATTGACACAACTCCTCAAAGCCACACAGCAGTGTGAGGGCAGTGCAGTCCAGCTGGGGGTCAGCTTAATGATAAGGTTAATGAGGGTGGCCGGGACTCAGGCATGCCTCCGTGGGCTATTACAGGAAGGGGAGGAGAGGAAGTGTGAGGAGAGAGGAGAGAGGAGAAAGTAGGAAGAGAAATGAAAGGTCAAAAAAGGAAAAAAAAAAAAAAAAATGGAAACGATAGCGAAGGGAAGGACATTTGAAGGCGGGAACGAAAAGAGGAATGGGAGGAAAGGAGAGGGGAGAAAAGGAGGGAAATAAAGCAACAGATAGGCATGACAGGGGTGTAAAGAAAAGGGAAGAAGAGGAGAAAGAAAGGAGAAGACAGAAAAGCATAGGAAAGGAGCTGAGGAAGTAGAGGAAAGGAAAGGATTATGGCGGAGGAGACAAGAGCAAAGAACTGGTCACAAAAAAAAGCTTAATCATTCACAGTCAATAAATACCCCCACTGTGCGTGCCTTCCTGCTATCAACTTGTGGTTCATTTTACTGGACAGACGATAGAATTACTGAGCACATGTGTCACTTAATCATCAGCCCAGTTGCTGGTAAAATAGCGGTCACGCTTCCAGCAAGATGCTGGCAGTGACACCGTCGAGCCGACTGACTTATACACAGACCCACGGTTTTTGAGTTCACATGCTTCTTTCCATATAGAGCATTTGCCCCTGCCCAGACAGCCCTGTAGGTGCAAATCCTCAGCTGACAGACATATTGTAGGTGTCCGGGCAGAGATTAGCCTATTTCCTTCTTTAGTCTGGAAAAAGTCCTGAATCAGCTTCAGAATACTGCTGATGTTCATCTCTAATAGGCTAATCTGCGCTAAACTCTCATTTTGTGCGTGTGTGTGTGTGTGTGTGTGTGTGTGTGTGTGTGTGTGTGTGTGTGTGTGTGTGTGTGTGTGTGTGTGTGTGAGTCTTAACTGCCTCGTTTTTTTTCTTTCTTTGAGATTAACCCCAAGGTGTCAGTGAGGAGTTGTGGATGTGTGCTTCAGCTTTTACAGAAAGAAAAGTATCTACTGTGAAAACAGCTTATGCTCCGGATCAGACCAATTGAAAGCATTCAGGGATTTTCTGTTTCTCATCTTTTCATTTCTGTTTACATTACGCTATTTAGCTAAGGCTTCTCTCCAGTGCGGCTTAAAATGCGCGCCACTGTAGAATAAACTCAGATTTTCAGAAAAGTTACACGCACTAAAAAAAAGTGCAAAGGGCAAAGTTCAAGTCATGAGTGCTCTTAAAATATTCCACAACTGAGAAAAAGCAAAGTTATTTTGAATTTTAATAAAGCAAGTAACGAGGCGATTTTGGGATTTTCTAGGAATTAAGGATTAACAATGCAAATAAATGCAACCGCAAACAGGAAAAAGGTAATTAAAAAAGTCCAATTTATCCTTGTAAATGGTTAACAAACCTACTGACTGTGGCCGCTCTTCCTTGTCTGACAGCCAAGATGAGTCAAGCTCGTCCGTGACCCCGAGAGCCACAGACTCTTACAAACAACACATCCTCATTGACTAATCTTTGAGCAATCACTCAATAACTACAAATTTGTATTTTGAAATACATTTCCTTGTCTTTTCAACGTGTTGTTCAACTATCTACACGTATACACCGCTGATAAAGTTGATACTTTCCCAGCTGCTTCAATTGGGAAAGTACCCGAAGTGAGAAACAACAGCAGGAAGCTGACAGCTGAACTACAGTGAATCATCGGCTCATTTCTACAGTATCATTTTTTGTTTGCCTTTTCTTTACATTTCCTTTTCATCAATTTGTCATACGATATCCAGAGCTCGGACCACAATGCATTTCACCATTGCAACACATCTTTTTCCTCTTCGTTCAAGCTGCTCCACAAGAAAAAGAAAAGGCTCGTTGCCATCATAAGTCAGCTCAAGGTGACGTATGACTCATAAACCGAAAGAAATCCGAAGCTTATTTTTCTGTGAAGGTTTCAAGTATAAAACGTGGTTTGTGGACTCACTCCACTCTGTCCCTTCTGTGACAGTCGACGTTTGGGAGGACCCATTGTGGTGCTAAGCTTTTATTCTCCTGGGAAAGTAGAAGCTGTCAAGCTAGGCTAACTAGCATTTACCAAAGCTAAAGCCGGTGAGCCTTATTTCAACACCTACTGAGCTCTTGCAATATCAGTGTTATTTCATTCATATTTGATCACATTAACGGTCTCTGTCAAAAAAAACAAAAACAGAAGTAGTCTTGAACCACGCTGCATCAAAGCTTGAAACTGTGATTCAATGACATGAAGGAGGGATGTAGCCGTAAGGTGTGTGTACATAGCGCAACTAAACAACCGTAAACCACACTGCCCCCCTGTTGGATAACCAAATATGTAGCCAATATAGCTGAAATTATAGTTTCAACTCATTTAGTTTTTCTATGTTTAATGTTATAAACATAACTAAAAGCAAGGATGTGCTTATTTTTCTCAGCAAAAATGAGCTGTCGTTACAGTGTAATTTTAAAACAATATTTTGTCTTATTTCAATCTTGTTTAAGATCCCACACGAGAAAAGCCTGTCTAGAAAGGGAAGTGAATCAGGAACGATGCTTCACTTGAGCAAGGCACTTAACTCCCTGTTGTATGTTGTAGTGGTTGAGCTGCACCGGGGTGACGCCAGGTATAAATGGCACTGCTAAAAAAAAAAAAAAAAAAAAAAGTAAACAAAGGCAGCACGCTTGGCCAAGTATTCCCAGTTCCAAGAATTCACTTGAAAAAACTTTGATCGGATCATTTGCCATGCTATCAAATGTGTGCACAAGCCTGACTGACCAGCCTTAATGCCCAGGCGCTCTGGATTACACACACCACTACTCTGCTGGCTCCACAGCTCTCGTCACGACCTACTGAGGGGAGATAATTGAGTGTGTGTACATAGACCAGTATACAGTGACACTTCATATGAGCAAACATAAAGCCTGATCAAACATGTGAACACGGCACTACAGAATGCTGAATGGCTTTCTGTCCGATCTTCTGTGTGTGAAAGCTCTGCGTACCATGACGTTTTGTGCTTTGTATGTGTTAATGGGACTTGCTGATCAAATATCCTCTGATCACTGGCAGGGATATGAGGGCGACGTAAAGTCGGTTGACCCTCATACATCACGGTGTACACTGGCATCTGTGTCTGCAGGGAGGTAATACGTTAAAAATGTGTTGTTGTTTTTTTTTTGTTATTTAAAGCGTCAGTAGTTCAATATACACATTTTAAAACTCTGTTTGTCCCCTCCCACAAAATTATTCTCCAAACATGCAGCTGCATTATGCTGGACTTTAAGTGGAACGTCAATGTTGTCAACTGTTGTAACCAACTACCAAACAACTTCTGCATGTGCAACGCCGAGCCTATCAAAGAGGAAAGGAGGGAGAAAAATACCAAGAGACCAGATGGCCCTAACTTGTACAGTGTTACTGTGATTGGCTAGTTATGTGCTGTCTAACCCTGATTGGTTGTTCAGAGTCCGACCATATCCACTTTTTTATAAACACTAAATACAAAGGGATTGGGACTCACTAACACCCTAAACCATAGACATAAACTGCTATACCACCAAGGGCCACATGGGGTTGGTTCCAAAAAGCCTCTGGCTCCATTCACTCTCATTCATATTCTCTCATGAAATACAAAATAACTACATTTTTGTTCCACAAGTCAATATGGTGTCATTCACTGAATTCAATCCTTCTGATCAGTGCCCTGCTGGTCCATCTGAAAATAATTCCATCATTAATTACGTATTAGGCCTCAGAGAGAGGTATGTTTGGAGGTGTGTGTCACTTTGATTGATGTGGTTGGGGGGCAGTCAGGTTTCCACTATAGGTGGGCGGGCATAGTGTCCTTGGGTTGTCAGTCAGATCGAGTCAGATGCACTGTTCCTTTTCCAAATATAGTCCCTTCTGGTTCAAAACAACCAAGATGGTGACCAAAATCCTCGACTTGAGGCTTCAAAATGTTGGTTCACAAATGAATGGGTGATGTCACAGTTGGTTACCACTTGACTGACAAGCAATTTTTTTGAAGGAGCCCTTCAATTAAATATTGTTAGTGAAATGCAATGGTTAAATTTTTTTATTATGAACAAAATTATATTAAAATGATATTAGTCTTAATATCATTTAAGAGTTTTAATGAGTGTAGAGTGGCGATAGATGCATTTTCAACCAGAGAAGACAATGAGACTCAGTGTCTCATCTTCAGGGTCCAAAGCACTTAAATCGTCATCAATCTGAGATTTAAATGCTACACACTTGTTTTGCATAAAGAAAATACAATTACGTAGGTTTTTTTTTTTTTTTTAAACTAATTGTCTTGCTAGAAGTCCCACTATCTACCTGGCATTATGTCACGCTTTAATTATTTATATTATTCATAAGTTCTGAACCCACACATATAGTGAGTTTATCACATTACAAGTAGTTTACTAACACTGTCAGTAGGAACAAAAAATGTACCCGTCCTGGAAAACCCTAATGTAGGGAACACTATCATTGCAGAAAAACATATAACTCAAATTTGGTCTTTTTTATAATTACAGTTCAGACCAAATATATAAACTGGTTTCTTAGCAAAAATTCATTTTAATTTCTGTGATATGAAGCAACTGTATTTAATTGCTGTTTTTGGGGTTTAAAACACGTCTTTTATTCTCAGTGCATCACTCAATACCATCAGAAATAGGAAAAGAACATCAAGAAAAATGAGGGGAGATTTTATACATCCTTCCTGGGTTGGAACCTCAGGGAGCAGCAGTGTGTTTTTCCACCACAGTCCGCAACAGGATATGACAACATAAACCTGTTGTGTAGAAACCAATCCTGCCTCATCACACTGCTACCGAGCAGTCAGAGCCAGATGAGTGAGCTGGATAAATATTTATGGCTCCATGACTTGGCCTATCCTGCTTACTGTCCACCCGCTGAAGGGGCTGTGTGGGTCTAATGTGGGAGGAAATGGAAGTAAAAATAATTCCCGGCCAAAAAATAAAGACTGTTTAAAAGGGACCAATCTAGATAAATTACATCCTTGGGGATTATTTTGTTCCGGCTTGGATCTGATATCAACTTTAGCTGTTCAATAGTCTGGGAGGAGGTAATTCAGTCTGACCTGAGCAACTAGAGGACTTGGAGTGGCTTCAAAACCTTCACAGGGACAAAGACAGAAACATAACAACACAGCATACGAGCCCCAACGCAGGGAGAGAGATAGATGAGGAGGGACGGAGAGGGAGAAGGAGGTGATGAATGGTGTTGTTTTTCTCTGTAAGGAGGATAACTGTATCCTCCTCTGGGAGCAGCGGAGCCAGAGATCGTCGGTGAGCACCAGTCATGTGTCTCAGAGACAGCCAATGGAAATGTGTGGATTTGGTTCATAAGCAAGTTTACTGGGTCAGAGTCAGAGCAGCGGAGGAGGCAACAGCCAATCGGAATGCCAAGCAGCGTCTGGAGGATTAGCCAATGGGGTTGGAGTCTGGTGTCTGGTACCAGTTGATGTCTGACAGTTAGACAGACTGTATCTAATTACCACAGCAGAGGCTCAGCATGGGTCTGTGTGCACGTGTGTGTGTGTGTGTGTGTGTGTGTGTGTGTGTGTGTGTGTGTGTGTGTGTGTGTGTGTGTGTGTGTGTGTGTGTGTGTGTGTGTGTGTGTGTGTGTGTGTGTGAGTGTGTGGGCGTGGGTGTAACTGAGGAGAGAGGGAGTGGAAATTAGAATTAGAAAGGAGGAAGGTGGTTTGGAGGTTTTGGCAAAAGTTGAAAACAAGGCATCAGATCTGGAGCACTGCCACATTAAATGAAACTGTGCCAAGAGACACTGCAGATATAAATATACAAGCCCTGAATTCACAATCAATTGATTAGATTAACCATATTAGGCAACGATACATGCAATCGCTCTACATGTCTATTATTATATAAGGTCATTTCTGGTACAGTGTGTGAACAAAGGAAACATGTATAATGGCTGGATGTGTGTGTGTGTGTGTGTGTGTGTGTCAAAGTGTGTAGATATCTGTATATTTCTCCATTTCCTGTATGAATGAATAGGACCAGAGAAGAGAGTTCAGTTTCCCACAGTGTAATAGTTTATTATTGTCTCTAACACAATGTTCCTCTCACTACAGGCAGCTACTCTATTAGTGACTGGAAGAGACAGGGACGGCCAGGTGTTAATGGGACACACACACACACACACACACACACACACACACACACACACACACACACACACACACACACACACACACACACACACGTTACTGTATATGCATACACACACGTGTGCTCAAAATCAGACAGAGGTGAGCAGGGGTGACAGACAAGGGCAGCTGGTTGGAGGGTTTTTTTTCCTGTTTTGACTGCTTCTGTCTGGGCACGAATGCTTTACACACACACACACACACACACACACACACACACACACACACACACACACACACACACACACACAGACTCGCACAATCACACACAGACTCGCACAATCACACACACACACACACACCACTGCTACTCACATTGTGTCGCACAATGGCTGCCAGGTTTTGTTTTTGCTTCTTTGCAGGTCTTGATATGTAGCTGTGGAGGGAAATGATGACACAACATGAAGATAAAAATAAGCTAACTTTAAACAAACCAAAGTAAAAAGACAAAGGGACAGTTTGACATTTAGAGATGTAAAAGTATTTGTTTTTTTGCCAAAAGTTAGATGAGAAGATTGGTAAACACAGGTAAACAGCTAACCTAGCTCTGCCCAAGGGTAACAAACTTTGCCTTCCAGCATCTCTAAAGTTCACGAATAAACGTATCTTGTTTATTTAAAAAAAATACAAATACAGAACTACAGTAAGAAATTGTTGTGGTTTGACATTATGTACCGGACTATTTCTTTGACAACAGGGACTGCTGGAGAGCTCAGGCTGCTTTTCAGTAGCTTTTTCACAGTAAAGAATCACATAACACATAACAGTCCGGGGAACGCTACAGCAAGGGAAAAGATTTAGAAAACTGTCCCTCAATTTGTCATGTTTTTGGCTGGACCGCAACCGCGGGGCCGAATGTGTTTAACTGAGGGAGTCAGTGAGTAACGAAAGGACTGAGTGATCAAAGTAACATCCGATGGTCGGCCAAATGTTGCAACTTCTTGTACCTGTTTCAAATGAAAAGCTCATTTCATCTAAACCGCTTAGTCCAATTTGGGTCACGGTGGCAGTAGGGAAAGCGGAGAAGCTCCCTGTTCACTGCAGCTCGTCATGGGGGGATCCCGAGGCTCTCCCCAGCCAACTGGGAGATACAATCTCTCCAGCAGGTGCTGAGCCAACATCGGGGTCCCGTCCGACTTGGCTGTGCCTCGGAGACCTCCAACAAAAATTGGCCAGGAGGTATCCTGATCAGGTTCCCGAACCAAGTCAAGTAGCTCCTCTCAGTGTAGCGGAGACTCTACTCTGAGTTCCTCCCATATGGCTGAACTGCTAACACTCAGTGAGAGTGAAGTGTGCCACCCTGCAAGCAAACCGCATTTCAGCCGCCTGTATCCATTAGCTTATCCTCATGGTCATCACCCAGAGTCCATGAGCATAGGTGAGGGTCGAGCTTTGCTTTACAGCCATAGCTTTATGACTTTAACATACAGGATAAATCAATGTCTGTTACATTCAAGCCCTTGCCGAACAACGTAACCCATCGCTAATTATTAACTATCACCGAGACATAAATCATAAAGTTTTTAAATCCGCTTAGTAGTGAGACACTCCTGTGCTGTCTAGGTTAATGCATACTTGCTCCATATCAACTGAGCATGCGCACAAGAGAGTTCCGCTCGCCAAGCTGGCTACTGTTGTAGCCTCGAGCTTACTTGATTCGGGATAAAATAATTTATCTAATGACAGGGCTTTTTTTCAATTGTCCATGTTTTTGCAAACCGAATTAATTTCAATTTCAGGGTGTTGTGACGCCTTTTATTTCATTTATCCACCATATATCCATATTATAGATGCAACAGTAGCGACAGAGAAAGCTGGTGGACCCTGACAGTACAAGTTGACAGAGTTTTTGTAATTACTCTCTCCGGCAGAAGGAGGAGACAAAAATTCTGCGCCGCAGGTTTAAAATGTAAGAAAAATGATGTGTGGAGGGACCTGTAGCAAACCAACCTAATGTACTCTGTGAATATCAATGCAAACATAATGTCTGATTATTCTGATTCTGACTACCATATTTAGTATTTGTCAGGCTTAATATCTCACTTTGCAGCTTAGTGCCATCAAAGTAAATAGACAAGTCATTTGCAATAACTCAAACTGAAATGTTTTCATGTTAACATTTCTTGAGAAAAACATATAAATTGTGAAATTGCAGCCAGTGAAGTCTGTTGGACAACCGAGCAGCTCATACATCCAAGTGTGGTCAGCCAGCAGTAAACATGCTAGCAGAGCAGCTCACAGCGGCCCGCTGAGAGTCGCCCATTTCCAGCTTTTATGCTAAACTAAACAAGCAGCTGCTGTTAGAAGCTTCATATTTAATAGACACATATGAAAGCGGCGTTAACGTTCTCATGTAACTCTCAGTCGGTCTTGACGAGATCTGATGTAAGTATAGGAGGCCCAACAGGGAGACGTGAATTCACATAAGAAAAACGAGAAAGGATGGTGTGTGAGTGTACATTTATGTGCATACGAGCGTGTTCATTTGTCTTTGTGAGTGCGTGCTCGCTTTGATCACTGATCTGTGTACAGAAGTACCTCATCCTAGCGTGACAATACTCAGTTTGTTGTGGTGAAGTATAATTAAAACAGGCTTGTCTTTTGCATATGCTGGCCAACATTGGCATCAGCACGGCAGTTTTTCGAATCCATCTGGCCAAAGACCTTCATTTTAACTCATCTCTCCTCTCTGCCTCTCTGCTTCTCGCTTTCTCTCTCTAGGATCTCTCTCTTCCTCAGTAAAACTTGGACCATTACACTAAGCAGCAAAAGCCCTGATCGAGGATCAGTATTAGAGAGATGAAATAATAATCCTGCGTTATCCAGTCAGTTGAGAGCACTGGTAAGGGTAGTGCTCCAACCCGGCGAAGGGCGTTTGTTGTTATTCTTTGATCAGACCAGCAGGAATAACAATCTATAATTCATAATGCTCAGTCTAGTCTGGGAACACTAGGCACTGCACCTTTAATTATTGATCAAACAGAACAGATTTAATATCAATCACTGAAGCATAGGCAGAAGTGAGCAAAGTAGGAGAAATGGAGGAATCTCTCGGGCGCTGCCGTCTAACTCTCTCATGAAAACAAAAAAGAAATACAGTACGCTTAATACTGCGGTGGCGGTGGTGGTGGTGTGCAAACAGGAACTCGGGCTTAGCTCGGACATGGATTCACTGAGACTAAAACTTACAGGATACACGGCCTTTGAAGGTCGATAGTGATGGTTTGGGATCTGAAGCTGCAGAACTTTTACAAGTCAGTCTACATTATTCAATGTTCTCTGTGAATGTGAATCCAAGTAAGGTAGAAAAACCTGCGAGGCAAGAGGCTACCCATTGAAAACAAATAACACTGCTTCTGCAAATACTACGACACCTACTGCTCCTACTTCTGCTACTGCAACCATTATTGTTACGACCATTATTACCAATACTATTACAACTATAGTATTACTTCTTATGCAATCATTGCTGGTATTACTACTACTCCTACTGCAACCACCTACAACCAATACTCCTTTACTATTACTCCTTTTCTACTAACAGTTATACCGCTACTATTACTACAAGCAGGAGTATTACTGGTGCTCCTTCAAGCAGCTCTTACTCCTCTATTACTATAACTACCACCACCACTATTATTACTACTAAAGTTATAATTTACATTACCACTACTAACACAACTATGACTACTTGCTACTAATCCCGCTTCCATTACTACAATCATTACTGCTCCAGTAGTACTGTTACCACAACTCCAAGGAGTATTTATTACGTAGTTTTTAGTAGTAGTATTATTTACTACTACTTCTGCTATTATTACGACAATTATCTGCGTTAGATTTTCATTTTACATTTTAGGAAAATTTTACACAGATGTGAAATAACAGTAAAAATGTATTTGAAATTGCATATTTTAAATGAAAAATGCAAGATTTTGGATGATCTAAAAATCACCCACCCAACACAGGCACCTCAGTCCACCACAAATTAGTGGAAACACTGAAATACTACTGCTATCGTCACTACCAGTACTACGTTTACTACCTCTACTACAACTGCTGATACTCCTATACCAGTGCCTTTGCAACTACTGTTAATCTTACCAGTAGAAACAGTAATACCAGCATTACTATCACTTTGACTACTACTATCAAACTACTACATGTAGTTGAAATATTGCCTCTACTTCTACTTCTATTACCACCTCTAATATGATGATTATTACAATGACTAATGCTGATCCAAACTGTTTACAGTGCCAATACTGCCACATACTATTCAACTATAACTCCTAAATATGGACTGGCTCTACTACTAACTTGATGTGTATGTTTGTAGAAGCCAGAGGATGTCTTTTTAAAATCAAGTCATGTTAAAGGTTTTCCATAAATCAGCCTGATCAAATGTTCCATAAATAGTAAATGTCATTTGTGATATACATGTACGAAATCGAATGTAAAGCTTTGTTTCAGCCAGTAGGATTCAAGTGTACTGTACTTCTGTAACTCCACATTAAGACATCAGTCTGGAAAGTAACAAGGCCAAATGGTTTTAGTCCACTGAGTGGGAGAAATGTGCAGCTGGAGTATACTGATTACACTGGGCCTGTAAGGGGCTTGCAGCTGTAGAAGCAATTGAAGGCAAACACACACACACACACACACACACACACACACACACACACACACACACACACACAATGCAAAACCCCAGCATATTTGCAGCTTCCTGCCTTTTACTGTCTATTGTTATATTTAGTGGCAAAGCTCTTACAGAGCACTTTCAACACTTGGGGTGCAATTAGAAATGGACATTTTCTCACACTCCTGCACAGTTTGACACACATAGAAACACACACACATATGCTAGGGTTCCTGCAGTGTGAAAGGGCCTTAGCCTTCCACTCAGTGCAGGAATGCAAGGAGAAAGAGGAAGACATAGAGAGAGAGAGAGAGAGAGAGAGAGAGAGAGAGAGAGAGAGAGAGAGAGAGAGAGAGAGAGAGGGACTGGGACTTTCCCCAGGATCCCAGAAAAAGGAGGGAGAGAGGAAGCAGACAGTGGGAGCGACGGAGGACAGGAACAAATACAGGAGGAGGGAAAATGGATGGGTTGTCTTGTGTATGGGCTCGTTTCTCTTTCCCACAGTGGAAATGACCCAGTTGTTACTGCACACTGTGTGAAGGAAGGCCTTACTGCATGAAACAGAAGACGAAGATGAAAAAAACAACACAAGAAATGTATCAGAGAGCTTGTATGACAACTCTCCCTCTGCTGTGCTGAAAGATTGGAGTACTTGTAAGAAGTTGTAGAAATGTGTCTCGCACTCTGCCGGTGTGTCCATCTCTCTGTCTGTACGTTTTCCCCGTCAAGGTTAATGGTGTTTCTGTGGAGCTTACTACAGTTGCCACTGATCCCACACACAACCACCGACACTGCTCCCCATATGGCACCACTGATGGTGTATGTGTGTGTGTGTGTGTGTGTGTGTGTGTGTGAGTGTGTGAGATAGGGATCAGTAGTCTCGTTTGTGGCATGTGTGTATGAGTGTGAGTGTGTGTGGTCTTTCTTGGTGAGCCAGCTGACGGCATTCAGGGTTGCCTATGTGTGTGTGTGTGTGTGTGTGTGTGTGTGTGTGTGTGTGTGTGTGTGTGTGTGTGTGTGTGTGTAACAGTAGAAGAAAGCCTCTCTGACATTAGCAAACTTGCCATGTCATCTCAATCCAGGGAGGCCTCTCTGTGATAAAAGAACAAGGAATCCTTTCACCTCAGTGTGCGTGTCCGCATTAGTACACGGACATGTGTGCACATCAGGGCATGTGTGTGCTTTGAAACGTGTTTGTGTGCATATTTTTGTGCATATCCACTGTACCTCCAGGTCATTTTGCGTGCGTGTCCGTGCAGGTATGTCTATGGGTGCTTTCGCCTATACATGTCTACATGAACGTGCATGCAGCTGTGTGGGCCTCCGGTGAGGGTGGTCTCCACCTGTGGATTAAAATGTAAGGGCCTGTGGGTAGTCATGAAGGAGGGACCTTCATTTCTCCTAGAACAAATAATTCCTCTGCATAAGAAAAGTTCAAACACTGTAAGGCTATAGCCTATAGCAGCCGACACATAAGAGAAAAAAAAACAGGAGAAAGTGAAGAGGAAAGGAAAGCCTCTCATTCTCCACATACTGGAGTATCTATTTTAATTCTGTTTGACAACTTTAGCTGATTATAAATCAACTGATTCACACAGGAATGTGTGGGTTAGCTGGGGCTAGCTTGTGGTTTGTGTGTTCGGCAAGAGTGCAATATGAGGACTCAGTATTGAATAACTCCAGGATGTTGTCCATTTATCACAGTTAAATTTGATCAGTCAGCACATACTCAACAAAACCTTTTCTGGTTGGCTTTCACGTTGTGCCACCCAAAACCTGCATCAGGTCTATCTTTGGACCCACTGCCCCATCCCACAGACTGAGATGATATCAGATACAGACATTTGATGAATATTTCTTGTTTTTTTTTGCAGGACCATGGTTAGTCACTGGAACAAATTGGTCCCAAATTGGCTCACAATGCTACATCCAGTGCCTTAAATTTATCCATGTTGCTCTGGCAAATTGCAAACCCCTGTTTAAGATAGTTTTTGCTCCATTATCCTTTCAGCCTGGCAAACATTTTCATAGCACATTCCTTAAATATTTTAAATCACACATTGTTAACATTCATGTTAGCTAGATAGTAGTCTTCTTCGCTGCCTTTGTGCCCTCTCTCCGCTAATTGTCAATAAGTGCAAAAGCTGCCACTGCTGGCAGGAATATGTATTACACCCAGGTTGCACATGCATGTTACAAACCAAATAGGAAGCCACCGCTCTGTAGTGTGACTCGTGGTCAAAAACTGCACAGGGTAATTTCAACAACATTTTGTCTGGTATTATATTTACCCCACAACATGTAAGACAAAAGTCATGAGCCCTCCTAAATTTCAGTAATTTCAATTTTGTTATTTCATTTGAAAAGGTAATTTCTTAAAATTCAACCAAAATTGATGGGTAGTGGTAGTAGTGGAAATGTCTCAGCTCCGCTGCTTTGTCTATTTTCACCAAGGTGAGCTTCTCATTTGAAACCAATAGCTGCAGCATTTGGTTGGTCAGTGGCGTAACCAGGTTCACTGGCACTGTCACTCAGTCAAGACACACACTTGCGTTCACCGCTGTTACCGTCCAGCCAAAAAGACAATTACTTTGTTAACATTAATATATCTCACGAGTTTTGATTGCAGAAACACTGCCTGAAACGTATTATTGCTGAAGTCGTTGAATGCTAACAAATGTCCTTTCCACAAAATAACCCCAATGCAAGATTCATTTAACAGCTTTTTATTTTTTCTAGCTTTTCCTCGAGCTTTCGAGCATTACGAACCTTACAATCAATTTGTCAAACTACGGTTCCTGAGGACATAAATGTACTTTTATGCACAATTCTCAGTCTTTTTTTTTTTTTTTATAAAGTTGTCAGACTTTACCAGACACTAGAGTAACAGATACTAGTAAAGCTCAGACAACAAAAACCAAAGTATCATCCGATTTTCAAAAAGAGCAACAACAGAAACTCTCTCAGAAAAATTACGTTGAGCAAGAAAAGCCACAGAAACACAGACTAACTAAGAAGTAAGCAGAGCTTTTTCCTGATCTGGATAAAAAAAAAAAAAAACTACTGGCAGGGGAAACTCTTAACATCATGATGTCATTTTTTTGGAAAATATTTTTGTTTCATTTTCATGATAAAACATGTCAGCCCATGTCAGCACGAGGGGTCGAAAGAATAACCCTGCATTAATAGTGGCCACCCTATCTATAAGAACTGTGTCTGTAATATAGATGTACAGGGAATACTTTGGAGCAAAACTGTTACATTAAAGACGGAAAATGTCAAACCAAAAATATCTGTATTGGCCTTCAAAAAGCTGTATCAGTCTAACCCCAGCTGGCGTGTGAGAGAGAAAAAGAGGGAGAATGCAAACCACATCTTAGCCTGCCAAAAATCACATTTCCCCTCTACAGTATAGCTGGTTTAAATTAACTCTCACACAGGCATGGCGAAGCCTGAGTCCACCCACTTCACATTTCATTACCAAGAAAAGCTTAAACAGTTATACCAGCCTCTCCAAGATACAGCAGAATTCTCCTAATGCGATTCATCTAAACTTAACATGAAAAAGAAACGTAACAAATGGTGGTTGAGTGGTGGGGAGAAGGTATAGGAGGGGAGAGAACCAACATGAATTCCTCCCATGGGATGAGAAGCTATGGAAACTGGAGAATCTGGGGTCAAACATGGCCGCTACATGCATGATCTATTGCCCAGAGCTTTACAATACCTCATGGCGAGGGAACAGCCACAGATCACATGATCCTACTGCTGTATTACAGTATGTTCACTTAATGAAAGTGGTTCTTTAGACTTTAGAAGACAGTAGTACGTCTTTGTAAAACTTCTGTAGGTATCAAAAAAAAACATGACGATCCAGTGTTTTTGGAAAGGTTTTCCATGCTTACCTTAGATCTAAGTTTAAGTTGTGTTCATACAAGCAAGAATTTGTGACAACTTGTCTGGACGGCAATCAGGGTTTAGTATAAGCAGATTTTCCTAATATGATATGGAAACTTCAGGACATTGAGAATGGACTTTTCAGTGAGTTCAGTACATTTAATTTATAGAGGGAGATGAAGGAGGAGTACATGTATTTTAAAGCTTCTTATCACAAAATAATTGTGGAAAACAATATCAGGCTCAAACTATAATTCCACGCTGTCTTAAATGCATGTCTTAAGTACTGTCTGAAATTCTTTTGTCAATGAAAACGTGACCTTTTAACTACAAAAAAAAATGTAGCCACTTGACCTGTTGCCGATACTAAGAAGCATCTGGCATTAATAACCTTCAGTCACTCTGAGTAATGCTATCCAACATGACATTACATGATCTTGGAGGAAAAGATTTATATGTATATGTAACAAGAACATTACATTCAGTTAGCTAGTTTTTGTGTTACTATCAGAGAAAGAGCAACTTCCAGGATTAATGTTGGCAGTCCATCTACAGCTTCTCGTCTCAAGCTGTACCCAGACAACTGAAACGGAAACAGTGTGTAAATAAGTAAACACTGCCTTGACTTTACACATTAACCTCAGGACCATTTGCTGTAACCACAACAAAGACAAAGACATAATAATTACAGATATATGACAAAAATGTTACTTTGATAATGTCTTTAGTTTTTAAGCCCAAATTTAAAGACTGTATTTTATTTTGTCAAAAAAAACAAAAAGACAACATCAAAATCAACACTGTTTGAAACTGGAGTTCCCATAAGGTCCCAAAAAACTGCCTGACTAAAAAAAGAAGGTAAAAATGGTGTCTGTATACTTTTGGTCACACTGTATGTCTTCCTCTGACGTCTGTATTTGTTTTTCTCCTGTTTGGAGTGTACTACTTTTAAACGTCTTTTAATCAGAAACACTGCAGCCCAAACAGTGAGCAAAACCCAATAATTGCAAAACCAACATGCACCAGTTAATACTGTACCGCTATATTTCAAACTGTATTAAGATGATACAGTTTCTCCCTCTCTCTCTCTCTCTCTTGCTGCCCATATGGATCAGTTTAAACACACCCTGCTCTGGCCCACTTTCAGAATGTCACAGGACATTTATCTTTATTCCCTTCTTCCTCTCCTTACCTTATAGAGAAATGGCTTTTACAGATGTGCTCTCTGTACACTCATCTACAGTCCCTCTCTCTCTTTCACTTTACTGACATGGTTTTCTGCCTTGTGCCTCACTCTGAGCCTGTGTACTCTTATAGAGCTTTCCATCTGAAAAATATATCCTTCGACTCAACTTATAGAAACATACGAAGAGAGAACGTCTTTCTTCTCTCTCCTCCTTGTCTTTTCCTCCTCTTTTGTCCTTCTACTGAATGTATTTTATGCTATTATAACATGGTTAATAATAACATATTAAAAATATTAAGAATACATTTGGTTGAATACCATACTGAAGCTACAAAGAAAGTGAAAAATACAACATTGTCTATAAATAAAAGGTCTATTTTTGCTTCAGTTTCTGCCAACAAGTAGTGACTCAACCAGCAGCTAGTTCATGAAAGCTTTTTGTTCACAGCACCTCTGGCGCACAGAAAGTGACTTTTTGCACTCAGCAGAAGCAGCAGCATAAATTTGTTGAAAGCACCTTCAGAAATGTTTCTTTCATCAACAGAAATGCCAGAAATAGAAGTTCAGCAGCGAGCACGTTTGTTGATCAGATGATCTCACCGCACCGAGCGAAAGCACCGCTGCAAAGTCGCTCTTTTTGAATCTCGTTTTATGTGACTGATTGAATACACAAAATATTAATCAACTGTCTGCCAAATTATTACCTGTGTTACAATTTATCATCTTTGTCCATGAAAGACTTTTATTTTTTCCCGTCAGTTTGCTCTAATGAAAGACAATCAATGGTTTAAACACACTAAACAGTCAAGTGTAACCTTTCTTGACCTCATCACAGCCACTTATCAGTGCATAATCTCATTACTGCTGCTGCACATGTCTCAGTTTATCTATGCTCTCTATTCAACATAAAGCAGCTATTATCAATATTTTAAAAGCAACAACATTTAAAATGACGACGCCAAATAGCCCCGTATCGCGACAAAGTGTGTAATACACCCACCAGTCCTCTAGAGGCCGTGCATCTTTGCGAAGACTGCTTTGCCTTGGCGTGTGAAGAAGACCCATGATAACTGAGAGAGGTCAGGTGATGGAAGTCAAAGGCTGTAAAATACTTATATGTAGCCTAAGAAATGGTGATGGTGGATGTCGTAAGTCATGGACTACAGTGCAAGAAGCTAAAGTTCAACTCCAGGGGAATTTGGCTTTAATGTGTGTTTTTTGTTTTCCGCTAACCCTAACACTTGGTTTGATGGTTTTTGATGCCTCGCAAGGCAAAGCCGGGACACTGACACCCTGCCCTCTAGTGGACTGGCAGGTGTATTACACGCTTTGCCGTGATACCGGGTTGTGTGAAAGGTGTCGCTCAGACTGAAACATTCTACACATTACTCTATAACAACCTGAATCCAGAGCTCCTCCTGGCTTTACGGAGCTTTATAGTGTCACAGCTCTCATAGCTGAAGCAAGCTGGCATCTGCCTGCCTAATGTTCATAACCTCAGTCTGGAAACCCTGCTCGCATAAAGGTCGGCACTCTGAAGGGCGTACAAATCAGCGACCAGTGGGAGTGGCTAAGTGCGATGTTAAAGTCAAGCATAGTTCCAACAATGGCGTCTTTGGTAGAGTTAGATAAAGCGCTACGAACAGCTGCAGCAATGCAAGTAAACGTCAAGGAATTGAAGCCGGAGCCTGGACAACGACTAAAGTTTACAAAGGTTATTTACTGACATGGAGTTGCACTCTTCTCACAGTGGGGGAGGGTCTCTGTTGTTTATCATAGGTTATGTCATGTGGTGGTCAATGCCGATTGGTTAAACGCAGCTCCACTAGTTTACAGTATATACTGTATGTTCTCTGGGCTGCAACGACTGGAAACAATCCCTAATGGAGCGTGTACAGACACGTATATTCACAGAGAATTTGGGTCTGGAAACACCAGGCTAGAGGCAGGCATCGTTTTTCACTCTTTCCCCTGGATTAAACCCACATAACTAGAATTGAATTGTATATTCTG
Source organism: Embiotoca jacksoni (assembly GCF_022577435.1). Taxonomy (NCBI): domain Eukaryota; kingdom Metazoa; phylum Chordata; class Actinopteri; family Embiotocidae; genus Embiotoca; species Embiotoca jacksoni. The sequence continues at coordinate 15,646,685 of NW_027185425.1, forward strand.
TTACTAGCACAAACGAGATCAGTAAATCAAAGAGAATTATGAAGTGAAAAAAAAAAATCTTCTGATGTAACAGCAATGACAAATGTTAAGAACCTACAGGCCACCTATTTCAGGCAGGCTTCCAAGACATGAAAGAACTTTATAAAAAAGAGCTACATACGGTTGAATTGTGTTTTATTGGCAGGTCTTTGTCTCATGATGATATTTCTATACTGTAGGTCTCACACGCCAGCCAGTTTTCCTTATCAGCAATATGCCCTGCTGCTTTTTGCTTCCAAAACAGACACACACACATAAAAAAAAACACAAAAAAAACATGAAACTCTGAGGGGCATCTGTGTCAAGTCTCATAAGTTTGCCAATATTCAACCTTGATCAGCGTCTAGACGAGCCGTACCACACAAACAAAACCTGAGTGGTCCTCCTGAGTACAACGTATCGGATGGAGTGACCCCGCCTGCCTCCAGTCCACTTATATAAGGAAGGATTACACAAGTAAAAAAAAAAAAAAAAAACACCACAAGGAGCAGACGAATATAGCTCAGTGAATCTCTGTGTAGATTTGATCAAGCGTGTAAGCTACAGTATATGCGAAGTGATATGTGTTTGAAAGAAAAGGATGAGCATGAGTCTATATGTCAGAGAGGGGTGGAGGCAGGCAGACAGAGACGAAGAGGAAGGAGGCAGGGGGTTGCACATATTCTCTGTGGTTTGAGAGAAGAAGAGCAATTTATCATCTCGGCGCGGCTTTAACGCATAAACTGTTTGGGCTGCTGAAAATTTACATTTCTTACGACAACTTTGGCAGTATATTTTCTTGATAAAAGTCACAGCAGTCCAGTTAATGCAGTGAATTAGTGTGAGAAGAAAAAAAGGGGAGTTTGGAGGAACAGGAGACAAGGGGGAGGGGAAGGGGAGGGGGGAGTGGAGGTGTGCATTTGACTCAAACAGCAGAAGGACTGCTGGAGCTGCTTCCACACTTCAAGGGCTTTAGTGACAGGGAAGCTGCTCTATTCAGCAGAGTCAGCAGTTTTGCTCAAGCATGTGTGTGTGTGGTACATGTGCGCCTATCCACGGGGAATGAAAACTCCCTGTGTTGTTGTTCCATAAAGCAAGGACACTTTGCTACATAGGCGCAAAGGACAAGTACACATATGCTACACATCCCCTATTCAGTACACTGACGTAATGTGTTGGTGAACTTACCCAATATGCTGATAATGGCATTTTATAGATATTTAGATAACATTTTCATTTACTTTTTACATGAATGAATCTATTTAGATCCATTTTTGATGTAGGATTACTTTACTGGCTGTCTATGGAAAGCTATTAAATTGAATAAATTAAATAAATATGTATTACTGCTACCCAAAATTAGGCATTTCTTGAAAAATTCCTCAGTGCATATTACTCATTGAAAAGGGAAACAGTCAAAACCGCATGTGAACAATCACATGCGGTTTTGACTGTTTCCCTTTTCAAGGAATTTCACATGAATTTGAATAATAACACAATACCTTTTTATCTTATGTTTTTATCATTTCTTATATGTTTTTATCCGATCTTATATACTTTTGTAATACTGTCCTGTCTTATGTTTGTATTTTATGAATTATTTTTGCCAAAGTCTATGTATGAGAGGTACAGAGCGCTTTATAAGGTTGACTTGAATTGACTCCACATGAAGCTTTGTAAATGTTTGTTTTTAAGCCACCTGAAACTGACATTTTTCCAACTGCATTTGGGAATTTCCACCAGAGGATACTTGTCTGACCTAATCGCCAACGTATTCATCTGTCCACGCAGGTTTGCCAATTTTCTAGATATTCAACAGCTAAATGCAATAGAGGATTGGTATGTGGATGGTCAGCCATATTAATTTGAATCTGAGTACACAGAATAGTCAGGTCTCTCTACAGTACAGTATGGGGAAGTAAAAGTGAAGTAAAACTAGAAGGGTAGTTGTAGTGTGGAAGTCCACCATACTAATAGTTGACTCTTCTACGATATGTAAATCCAGCACCACAAATACTATATACTGGATGTCTGGATGTTACAGCTGTTACAATTGTCCTGCTTCCAGATCTCCCTTATTAAACCGCTGTCCTCCAATACTCCACAAGAACGGCTTCCTGAATGAAGTTTGAGCAAATGAATGTGTATTGCAGAAGATTACTGTACCTGTGAATGTGGATTGTGATATGGATTTATCACATTGGCCTTTGTTTTGTCACTATTGAACTTTAAGATGTATGGCAGGCCGAATTCCTTATCTCGTAATGTTAATGAAATTTAAAAGTCATTTTTGGATCCGAGCAACAATTCCAATCCTCCACAAAAAATGTATTACGTTCAAATATGCAAATCATTTCCATGCTGGCTTTTCATTGTCTATAATCTGTCCCTGATTTTCCTACTTACAAAATATCTTCACATACACCTTTTTTTTTCTTGAACAAGTTGCAGCAGACCTGTTACGCCATTTGCCACTGTCGTTCCACATTTTGTTGTTATAGTCCAGTATGTTCAGTACCTACGGCATCTTCGGTACTATAGAAGCATGGGCCCAGCTTGGTGCCGTTCTCGTGATAGCACTTCTAAGAAAACACATGTAAATAAGACTACTTTTATGTTACAGTAGTCACATTGCTTCTCTTTTTGGGATAAGCTAATGCCCCTTCCACTAAGCTAGCAAATCTGCAGCAGACTTTCCCAAAAGCCACAGATGTATAACTGTTGACGCTCCACCACTTTTAGTTCTCCAAGAGATAAAATAAAATATTTACAGGTATCTCTATTCGGTTGAAATTCATTTACATTTTGAAGATTCAATCATCTCTAAATCGTATGTCATGGAAGAGGGTCAATAAAAACAAATGGAATGTGTTTTTACACAGTTTTCATGTTGACATTAAGCTATTGATTTAGTCACAATGTTAACTCGAAGCTTTGTTTTGATTTTCTACAGTTTGCCCTTTTAAGGTTACTGCATTACACGTTAATACAAACTCAACACTTCCTGTATCTCTTTCAAATTAAAAGCCTCCTAACATTTCAGGAAACAGAAACCCTTGATTTCTTAAAGCTTTTATTGTGAAAAATTAGTAGGAACCTGTTTTGACTGAAATCAGACAACAAACACTTTCGCTAAGTAATCCAGAATTTAACCGTGCGGACGATTACGTGTGCTCCGGTAGTTTATCATATAGCAGCCTGCCTGAAATGCACAGAAGAACAGAGAAGAAACTGATATCTACTGTCACTCAAACTCGCCATAAGACAGCAAATAAGCTTACACTCAAACTGTCCAATGAATGAAGCATCACTGGAATTAGTCACTGTAACTGTGAGTAATTGCTGAATTTAAAAAAGTAATCACAAACAACAGTTACCACAAAATAAATGCAGTCTTCTTTGCACTAATCGTATTTTTTATGGTAAAATTCTCACATTTAGAGAGAGTCAAAATATTTTGATGGTTTTCCTCCAGGCGACCCACGTTGCCTTTTACTCCATACTGTTCATTTCACACTGAGACAAACAACACCGGGAGAAAGATGCACAGTGTGTCAGACCTACGCTGTTACTAAACGATAGCAAAGGAACCATAAAAGAACACTTTGTAGCATTCGTGAGGCTACGATGAGTGAAGAAAAATGAACATCAAAACACACACACACACACACACACACACACACACACACACACACACACACACACACACACACACACACACACACACACACACACACGCACGCATGCTGGAGTCAGAGCAAGTCCGTAGTATGGTGGCATGGTGGCACCCAGCAGTAAAGTGCAGCCATCCCTGGCTGGCACATAGGACACCCATTCACTCTGTGACAGGGTGTCACACCACATGATTTATGACGGGTAATTATGGTTATGGAGGTGACATCATATCCTACTCGTTGGCTCCCGCACGTATCCATGCTGTGTATAAGTACGCCTGTACATGGGTGTGTGTGTGTGTGTGTGTGCGTGTGTGTGTGTGTGTGTGTGTGTGTGTGTGTGTGTGTGTGTGTGTGCGCGTGTGTGCGTGCGTTCGCATGTGTGTTCGTGACTAATTAGTTATGCTGTCTGGATCCAGCAGCGACTGTCTTTGTTTTCCTGCAGAACGGAAGACAAGGCATGTCACAACAACATATCTCGCAATTCCTCCAGACGTGCAGCTATGCACACACACATGCACAAACACATGTACAGCGCACAACATTTTCACATATGGGGCCACAAAAGATCTGCCTCCAGCTCACTTCTTTTTTTTCTTTTTTATTTTGCGAAAATTTTATAGCTTTGTTTGGTCCAATCCAAACAGATTTGACTCAAGCGAGGACGGGGCCAAAAGTAACGAGAGAACGGGGACGACGATCACTCAAACGTTTTGACAGAGCTAACCATCAGTTTACCACGCTCTGAAATTGGCAGCAGGAAGAAGCATACGATTAGAAATCATTACTCTGCACCTAACTGCCGCTGACAGGCATGAGCACGACAAATGAGAAACTAGAAATATTATAACACAATTTCTCTCTCCTGTACACATCTGCTAATTCACTTGCCAGTTCTAAATAAATGCATTCATTTAAACATGATTTGACAAACCATGCCTACCTCTTGGCTTAGACACATGGATAAAATAATGTTTATATATTTACAGACGGCTTTGAACACTTAAGTTTAATCCCTCATCAACCTGAAAGGTATTTTTTTAACACTTTTTTTTTTTTTTTTTCCAACACAAGGCCAAATCTTGACGGAGCACTTTTATGTTGTTTAAGGTGTTTGGAGGTGAACAAACTCTGCACACTGCAGTTAATGTGTTGAGGTCACTGTGGGCCACATGAGCGTGTCCTTAATAACCCAATTTCGAGGATATATAAGAATGCAAAAAAAAGAAAGAAAGAGAAATAGATTAAACTGACTGAGTGAGTCACCATAATGAGTTGCTTTGTTTTTTGCCATTGAGTGGACTCATTTCAGAAGCATGGCCATAGCCACAGGGGCCTCATTTGGAAAGGGGCTTCAAAAAGTCCATATTTGAACTTTTTATCTGCTATTAAGGCAGCAGCAGAAAAAAAAATCAAAACAGCCAGTTTCTCTCAAAAGTCACCGCAGATCAGCATTTAGATGCGATGTAAAAAATAAAAAAAACATAACGTGTGTGTCTTTGCTCCCTGACCCCACAAATATTTGAACAAAAGTGACCTTTTGCAGCTTTTCACCCTTGGCTCAAACATGAAAACTTCACAAACTCTTGGCAGGGCAAGTTTCATGATGCACCCACTGGCCTGAATTTTAATTCAAGGTTATAAAGAGATAATATTCATGTAGCACTGATGGCTGATGTCCAAAAAAAAATCTTCTGTCCTCCCTGTACACGCATTGGTAAGTTATAATTATAAACCATAAGAATGAGTTTACTTTACCTGATCTGGTCCGGTCCATCTGTAAGTGGGCAGTACGGTTCCCGTTATAAAGACAGCAGCCTCTTTACTCCCACTTGCTCCCTTTGCTCCTGCACTTAGATGCATCACAGAAATGTTTGGCTCTTTCTCCTCCTCTGCCGCCAGAGCTTCACACTGTGCCTTCTGCAATGCTCCCGTCAGGCTGCGTAGTTTAGTGGACGCCACAACCACTGAACAATTACTGGTCCGTGGACACTTTACTTGAAGTGGGGCTCCCGAGGCATCACCAGGCGCGAGCTGAGAATCACAGAAAGAGCACAACAGCACATAAGTATGACAATCTTATTAACTACATGCAGTTGTTTCATGATTATCTGATTATTGTCTGGAAAGAAAGGAACATTTTTTATGTTTTTCAAGGGTTGTGTTCCCTTCCGTGTCTATTTATGAGAAGGAAAGGGACAGTGTCTCAACATGAGGATATAATAATAAGATAGAGTCGAACATTGAAGGCATGGAAGTCTTCCTGCTCATCATCCCTCGCAGATGAACGGCTAAATAGTGATCTCTGCCGATCTTTTTTTTGTAAGTCCACCATCATCCTTATGATAGCAAGAGAACATCTCTTAACCCCTTAAGCCCGCGGCTGGTCTTTGAAATTTCCACCTGATAAAAAATAAAACATTCCCAAATTTAGTCAGTAACATGCAGCTACAAAAAAATGAAAGGTTAAACCGAATAACCATGGCTCTACGGATCAGAGACACATGGGAAAAATTTGAAAATAGAACAAGTATCTTTTTCCTTCAGGTCAGAGTGAGATTTGGAAAAAAAAAAAAAAAAAAAAAAAAATCGAAAAACAAATTGACATTTTCGTGTCTGCCTAATAAAACTGCAAAGTAAAGAACAGCCTTATAACAATGAGTCACAGACACTGATGTTACTGAACCTGTTCTAAAAATTCTCAACTGCAACTCTACCAAATGTGATGCAACAGAAATGAAGAACAACAAATGCTACATTCATTTGAGTCATAGTCGCTTGGCAGCGTTTGAAAAAATGGCGGCAGGTTGCATTTTTTTGTAACAGAAACACCCCGATACAGGAAACTCCAGGGGGGGAAGAGGTTAAACCCCACCAGAGGAAGATTCCTCCTGAAGACCCCGCAGGTTGCTCAGAGGTTCAGAACCAATTCTGAGGTTTAGTCATCAAACGCATCTTCACATCCTGAATTCCCATTCTGTCTCTGCACTAAGCCTCGCTGTTATTGCTGCTCGGTAGGCAGCCAGCTGAAGGAAAAGGACAAAAGAGATTGTCATCGAGTCTCTCACTGCTTGGTTGTCATTAAAAAAAAAAAAAACGTTCATCTCGGAGACAGCACTGATCAACTGAGAGCAAAACAAACCACAGCACCTGAGCAGTTTGTTCAGGTGTTGTGGATAGTTTGTCTGCCTCCATCTGGTATTAACACCCTTCCAAACACCCCAGGCCCCTATGGAGCTATAATCCTACTACTGGAGCTGTTTAGCATATCCTATTTATTTGCAGTCTGCTGTCACACCTTCTTGCCTTCTGCTTAATTGCTGCCTATATCAAAGTTTATCTCTTCCGATGTATAACTCAGAGCATATCCTGAAACCTTCAAAATAAACTGAAAATAGTGTAAAAAGGCACAGCTCTGCCAAGTTTTATGTACATTTCTCAAACTTGTGTTTCCAAATCTGGTAACAAGAAATGTCTTCATCCTCTGGCTGAATAAACTACTTCATAAAATTTAGAGTCTACAGTCTTCTATGGCACAACAGTGCTTGGAGTTAGAAGCTAATGTCAGAAAACAAGCAGCAACCAACCGCTGGTCCGTGAACTGTCATTATGAAGAAGGTTGGTATTTTGGCCGTCGCCATCTTGCTATTTTGGAACTACAAGTGACCATATTTGGACGAGCTAGGGAGGAGCGATTGGTGGATCTGACTCGATCTCCAAGGACACCACACCCGCCCACGGATAGCAGAAACCTGACTGCACCACAGGCCTGTCAATCAAATAAACACACCTCCAAACATAGCACTTTTTGAGGGCTAATATCTAATTAACAACGGTATTATTTTCAGATCGATCGCCAGAACACTAATAACAAGCAATGACTTTAGCGAACGACACCATAATGACTTGTGGAAAAAATGTATTGACTTTGTATTTTATGAGAGAAGTTAAATGGGAGTCTCTGGAGTCGGGGCTTTTTTGGAGCAAACTTCTAATGACCCTCGGTGGTATTGCAGTTTAAGGCACCTCTCGCATTGGCCTCACTTTTCAGATACAGAAACTGCGTCCACTTTTATGTACAATCCATGCATACAATCCGGAGGACACTATGCCCGCACAGCTATACCGGAAACCACCAGACATCCCTCCAAACATACCTGTTATATCTACCTAATATCCAATTAATTATGGAATTATTTTGAAAAGAACCACCAGGACACTGATCAGAAGGAGTGAATTTCGTAAATGACACCACAGTGACAAATGAAAAAATTACTTACTTTGCATTTCACGGGAGAAGTTTAATGGGATTATATGAAGCCAGAGGTTTTTTGGAGCCAGCCTCTAGAGGCCCTCAGTGGTATTGCACTTACAGGCACTTCTGAGGCTATGTTCGTTTTATATAAAGTCTATGGTCAACAAGCTAACATACTAACAGTGTCAATGCTAATATGCTGATGCTGAGCAAATACCCTGTAATGTTTACCATTTTCGTTGTCTTAGTTTAGCATGCTAGCATTTACTAGCACTAAACCCAACGCACGGCTGAGTCTAATGGAATGGTAATTTGTCGAAAAAGTCCTACGTAAAAGTTTGGACAAACTCAATGGCATTTCGAGACAAACTTAAAACCAAAAATGTGGACTTCATACTGTTCAGATATTCATATATATTTCACAGAGGTGAAAACTTCTTGGAGCCAGCCTCTAGAGGCCCCAGAGGAAAAGTTGGGAAAAGTCTCATTCATTCCTCGGCACCAAAGATATCGCTACGCTTGGATGAATTTCATGGAATCATTCATCTAATAGTTCTTGAGATATCTCAATCTGGACAAAATGATGGACCTACTGAGAACCCATCAAACAAGGCAAACGTGACAGTTTTTTCTTTTTAGCTTGTGAAAAATAAACCTGAGTTTTCCTCTGTGCAGCGACACACTGTTGGTCTGGAGATGCAACACTTCACCTACTGCCTCTTTTCTCCTGCAGGCACTTCACCAGAGTTGGAGGCTCACGCTGCGACAAGGACACGATCCCTCACTGGCTTCCCACCGAAGAACACTGTCAATCTCAATGTACTGCAGCTGGGAAATGAATCCACAAGTATCTATTATTATTGATTAAACTCAATTTTGTATGTGGCCGTGTTGCATGAACCATGTTTCCAAAGGGAACATTGTATTTTGAATTAAACTGGACTGAATCTACTTAACAAGTCACGCTTATTTCCCTCTTATTTCATTGTTTCTTTGGTGTCTGCCGTGTTGGCACAGGCTCAGACAAACTGAGCACTGAAATTATGACAACTGTCCAAGGAGATGATGCAATTTAGGTTGTGTCACAGTAACAATGACACATTCCAATTTGAGCATCGTGCTGCACGGAGGTCGCCGGTCTTGGGGTTCAGTTTTGTTTCTTTGCTCCTTATAATCCACCTCTCAACTGAAAAAAAAAAAAAGCATCATTTCCATGTCATGTATGAGAAAAAATACACATAAATTAGTTGGCCATTTTTAGCTGCATTGTCAGTGTTCCCTTGCACAACACTGTCTTTGCACAGTGTTGTGCACAAACCAGACAGTACACTCTGCCACGTAAGCCTTTAGAAATTATGATCCAAGCCTCTGTGTTCTCAAAACTTGTCCCTATCTTTTCAAGCATACTCCAGTACAACACCTACCACCATGACTCAGAATTCCTCTGTCATGCTAAACTGTTTGAGCACAGTGCTTAACAATGAGTTCTCTATGTACTGTACAGTGTGCCACGGAGTCTGAATGCGCATCGGGGCCCAATTCTGGATGTAGGAGGAGTGATACTGTCTCTCGTGTGTCCCACGGCATTCATAAGCACTCATTATGAAGAACTGCTGCTATTTGCAACAGTCTGTACTCACGACTTCTTTTCTTTTAGAAAAGCTGTTATGAACCTGATGTACTCAGCCATAAAAAACGGATTCAGACTCCATGCAGTAGAGACGGTGGGAACATTTTAAGGGAGAGGTGGAGTCAGGAAATGTAGATGATGTATTTATTAGAGGATGGTGTGAATTCAGAGAGCAGAAGAGATGATTTTATTTAGTTTTCTTGACCCATATTTATATCTTAGTTGAGCTTGTAAAGAGTGTAAACACTGCACAATGGGTCATAGAGGTATTTAGGGATGCAACTCGTGTTTTAAGGTAAGGTCTAAGTTCTCAGCTGCTGCTGATGTGTTCCTAATCATGTTGTTTTATTTGATTTGTACTTTATTCATCTAACACCTTTACAAAATAATAAATGACAAAAGTGAAGCATCAATTTGTCGCTCTTTAGAAACAGGAACCAGGAAATGTTGGTGTTTTTGCTTTAAAAATGACAGAATGCAATAAACTGTTTAGGAAAACGGTTGCCAAATAATTTTCTGCCAACCAACTGATTAATTAATAGACTAATCTTTGCAGCTTTAAAGGAATGATCACAAAATATAAAACCAGTTATCATCACAAATCTCTCCCAAATATATAGGGCTAGTAGAGGCTGACTAAACCTACTGGTTGGTTCAGGAGGCCATTATCAGAGACATGTATGAGCGTTCAATAGCACAAGTGACCGGCATGCCAGACTTGCGTTATTATAGTAATAATGATTAATGGTTAACGTTGTGACAAAGTAACACTTTGGTCAGGTTTAGGCACCAAAACTACTTGTTTGGGGGCCGGAAAAAACGTTACATCACTTTGAGAAGTTACATAAGTTCACTTACGTATGTAACTTAAAGTAAGTCAACGATGACTTTTCTTTTCGTACGGGACATAAACAACGGTGTCCAGGGTGAAAGGTCTGTGTTTGGTCCGTCCAGCCACCCCAAACTTACATCCTGTTTGTCACTCTTTATACTTTGTCACCTGACTTCCTCCTTTGCTCCCGTCAGAATTACTACGACCATTGTAAGTCACAATAAATGCAATCTTCTAGCCTACTAATAGGTGTAGTTTGTCCAGTAGTTTCAGCGCTGCTAGCCCATGTACTTGGGACAGATGTGTGAGGATAACCACCTTTTCGACAGTCCAACAGATCTTTACTGGTAAACAGGGGTCGATCACGACGTTCAGAGACTGCTCCTGTTGCGCGCAGAGTGCAGCACCATGACATTCACAGAACAGGGAGAAGCTTTGACCTTTGTGAGTATTCCAAGCTTCATCGCTTGATCAACATCAGCACCTGAGTTACTAAAGTTTTTGTGAGCAGTGTTCCAGCTGCGTCTTTGATTTCTTTGTGGACACATCACACATTCAATTTTGTGTCAAACTCCATCAGCAACGCAGACCCTTGAAAAGCTTCAGACAGTCTAGAGCAATGAAGCTATGAGCATTTCCGAGGGGCAGAACATCTCGTCACTGTCCAAGACTGAAAGTCAAGTGTCAGGTCAGGCACGTAAGATGGTGGGTTTTCTTTGACATTGACAGGGATGTGCACCGTGAATTTGTACAGTTCAGACTGTCAACACCGAGTTTCACTGTGAAGTTCTGAAGCATCTGAGGGAAAGCATTCAGTGCAAGTGACCTTAACTGTGGCGTGATGGCACTTGGGTTCTCCAACGTGATAATGTACCCTCTTACAGTGCGTTGAAAACACACAATAGCAGCTCTCCACTGACTTTACATGTCAAGATTGGCTTCCTGCGACTTCTTTCTAATCCCCAAAAAATTGACACAAACTTTTGTGTGCAATTTCGGTCCAGTTTCAGGACCACTGCTCACAAAAACGTGTGTAACTCTGGTGCTGAAGTTGGTCAGGCAACAAAACTTGGAATACTGACTCATGAAGATTACATGCATGTTAAAGTGCTGCACACTGTTCGTGTGCAACGGGACCAGTCTAACAACTTTTTGATCAACTCTTATGTGTGATTAAGCTCATCTATAATAACAGTCATTCCTATCATCACAAGAGGGAAAAAAAAAGTTAAAAGCATCATCTAAATTCCAGATTTACAGATCAGTGCGTGAATTTGGGCCAAGTTCCCTCATTGGTTGGCACTGGGATAATATTAAAATGGTTTAGATATTGTGGCATGGCCCCTTATCTTTTGTGATTTGCCTCTTTTAGTTGTTATTGATGAAATTGATCAAACCAATTAATCCTCTGAATTGGAACTGGGAGGGTCCTTCTTGTAGGAAAGTTCAAGAGAGCATCAGTGTCTCTGGGGAGGGTCTAGATTTAAAAAAATAAAAGTGAAACAAAACCTTCCCCTCCCCTCCTCACCTCAATCATTTCTGTACAGTCTTTAAAATCAGCATCAGTGTCAATCACTGAGCCTCCGCTGCTTCAAGCCGAGTCAACAACACCAGGATTTATTTGAACCGGCTGTGCTATTGACAGACACGCTGATATATGTGATGATGTGAACACGAGCCGCGAGTGACTGATCTTTATGTTGTTTGTTATGAAAAGCAGCGCCGCCATTAAAGAGTCACAATCGCCTGTTTACAACTGTTGCCATGCAATGATCTGTCAATTTGTGTCAGTCCACAGTTTATCTACTGATGGGAGTTTAATGGGGGTACTGCACTGTTTATCCAGCCAGGAGCCCCAGGGCCAAAGATGTCCTCTGCCCACCCACACCCCGACCCACCCCCAGCACTGCCAGACATCATTTAACCCTGTACTAACTGTCCACCTTACTGTACTGTAATGTGATGTGCTTGGTGCATCTGTCCACTCAAGTCCCCTCCCATCGCACACTGTAGGACATACAAACAAGCTAATCACTACATGCACAGCTGCTTTAGTGCGCACACACACACGAGCGCGTGTCTCTCTCCATACTTGTGAGGACACTCTCTTTGACATAATGCACTCCCTCGCCTCTTACCCTAACCTTAAACATCACAACTAAATGCCTAACCTCAACCCTTACCCTAACACCAACCGGAATCTGATTCTAACCTGAACCCTAAACCAAGTTTTAGCCTTGAAAAAGCAGTCTGGACTCCTGGGGCCTCGATTCTGGTCCCCACAGTGACAAATGTCCCCGTGGGTTGGTGTGGATTCAATTTTTTTGGTCCGCAACAAGTACACACACACAGCCGCTGTCCAGCCCTCACTGTGCTGAAACAGTCAGCAGGCTCTCCAACCAGCATTTAATTGTCAGAATAATTTACTGGACTTTAAAACTTGGAGCTTTACACTTGCCGTCATCTGTTATTGGCTGCGGCTGCTGCAGCGTGCCTGGCACAAGTTGTCTTTATAGTCGAGAATCAGTATCACATACACACACACACCTCGGAAACTACCTTTACAGCACCTTTTTTTTTTATACAACAATAAAAGCATGCAATCTCTCCTCTGAGATATTTTTTTCTTTACTGCCTTCGAAGCCAAAGAAAATCCTATCTTTAAGATGTGACAGCCATCTTCATAAAAACAAAAAATAAAATCCATATAAACGGTGGAATCAAAGTATTACAGCAGATTATTAATAACACAAGAGGTGGTTACAGCCTACCTGCCTCCCTCCATCTGTTGGTGCTCCCACTTTTCCGAACTTTTTTTTTTACGCACTAATATCCCGGGTCCTTCTCCTTTGTCTCCACTCATAACGCGGACACACATGACTCGAGATAAAAGTTGAGTTCACGCCTCAAACTTTTTTTTTTTTTTTTATCGCCACACTTTTTCATCTGTATGTGTTTTGATTCGAACCCAGACGAAGCTGCAGAAGACGACACGCGCGCAACTGGACCGAACTGCCTGGAATCAATGAAACAAAGTTGGGCTGCCTGCCATTAACAGCGGTGTTTGTGTATTTCTTTGTCTGTGCACGCCTGATGACTTCGTGTCCCGCCTTTAACTTCACCGGCAGCATGCGAAGAAAATAACTCTGTTGCTGTATTCTGGAGGGACCGTGAACGTATCTGTGGTGTTCAAAAGCCTGTTTTTACAGATTTAATGGTATTTTTTTTATCTGCTCTGCTATCAATATGATCCTCTATGTGATGACTGAAATATTCCCATAGGGACTTACAGTGCATCCGCTCAGCAGTGAGCTCCTCGCTTTATGGCATGTTTATCTTATATGGCATCACTGTAATATTCCTGGGGACTTTGATGCACTACTAGTAACAGAGTAACAGAGCATCTTATCCTTCCTCTCCCATGGTGGAGATACAGACTGCAATAACTCACACACTAGTTTACATTGTCTGCAGTATGATGTAATTGTCTGAAGCTTGTAAATGGGTTAAATACAGTACAGTACATTCAAACTCTAAATAAAAACATGACGTGTTTTACAGGAAGGAACTCTCAGAAGGGACCTAATAATATATTGATTGGTTGATTTTTCTTTGGAAATGCTTGTTGTTGTTGTTGTTGTTGCTGCTGTTTCTGGCCCAAAATTGACTTATTATTGGTTGTTTATTATGAGTTTTCTACCTTTTGATCTAGATTTCTTCATGTGAGCTGCTTGACATTTAAATAATTTCCCTGTTGGGATGATTATAGTATTAATCTGTCTATGTATAATAGGACACCGTATCATTAAGTTCAACAGAGTCACTATTGCGGATCACGGGGGCTGACATTACAAATCTTTTACTGACACAGAAGTATCAATACATCGATCTATAACATATATGAGTCCTGCATATAAACCCTACAGAACTAAAAGTGCATGAGTATCATCAGCAAAGTTAAAGTCATAAAAGTAATATTTCAGAAAAAAAGTCCCTGTGAGTGTACTATATTTTAATTTGATTATTAAAGATGCAGATGAGGAAAAATTTGCTTCAAAGAAGATTTAATTACTTTATATCCAGTGTTGTTTTTTTTTACACACTTTCATACTTTTTAAGGGATCACGAGCCAAAAAAGCTGGGGGCGACTGATTCAATCTTAATGTGCGAAATTTTTACTGTATCGTGTTTTATTCTATAAAATTTGAAAAGTAACTAGTGCCTCTGGTTGCCAGATAAATGTCGTCGAGAAAGCATCAATATTTCCCTTTGAAATGTAAACAAGTGCAAATGAAAATATTCAAGTAAAGTCAAAGTTATTATAAGCTTTACTTAAGTACTTGACTGGATGTGTAACATTTCACCTCTTTTTCCAAGGGGGAGGTGGAATCTAATACATATTCAATATGATGTGAAACAGTGTGATTAAGCACAATAAAATCATCATCAATAAATACAATCCTATTACACTGATTTATCTCCGTGTTTAATTATAACATTTCTTACTAATACAGTTCATTTCATATCAAACTTCAAATCTGTAGTGATTTTTATGGTCAACAGATTAACTGAACCAATATTTCAAAGTAAAAATGTGTTCATTTGCTCTGAATTGCTGCCCAATCATAACTATTATTTCATTTCTATCCTGTATTCTAAGCAGACGCATCGACTTGATCTGGTCTGTCTCGCTCAGGTTAGCGCAGGAAACAAATAAACTGCGGTAATCAGCTGTGAAGGTTAAGTGCACAACACACTCGTGCATGGCACACTCGTGCATGTGTCTTTATGTGGGTCAGTGTGTGAACAAGTGAGTGTGTACGAGCAGCATACTCTAAGTGAGGTCGACTGGGCTTTTTTTCTATACTAAAACAGGAACACACCTCAGACACCCCTCGCGCAGTTTCCTGTGTGATGTCGAGCTTATTGCAGACGTGTTTGTGTGTGTGTGTGTGTGTGGGGGGGGGGGGGGGCAGCCCGGTGTCTTGTCTTTGGGATGGCGAGTGTAATGACCATGCCTTATCTTTCTCATTACCCAGCCCGAGATGTCAGAGGAAAGCTGGAGACGACCCTGCTCTCCTGACAGAGAGAGAGAGATGGAAATAATTACCAACGTCTCTTGTGGAATAGGGCGTAAATTGATACACACTAAATACTGTACCTCAGGGGTCTCTCTCTCCGTCTTTCTCTCTCTCCTCCTCGTCAGATGTACGAGACAAATGAATGCATCCAGAAGGAATTAATTGGATTTGGGAGCAGTCTCCTGCACAATCCACCAGGACAGACACCCCCCCACCCCCATCCTCCCTACACACACCCCCTCCCCCCCTCTCCCCCCTCCCTCCCTTCCTTTGGCACACACACACACACACACACACACACACACACACACACACACACACACACACACACACACACACGCCTCCTCCTCCTCCTTTATTCTAGTCATGCCTTGCAGAAATGTCTGCCACCCCTCCTACCCCCCACCACCACCACCCTGATGGATCAGTCTGTGTCCCTTATCCCTCCCTCACACACACACACACACACACACAGACACACACACACACACACACACACACACACACACACGAGCGCTGTGCTGCTACCCAGCGGATTGCAGCCTCTCTCTCTTGGATACAGTGTTTCCATGGCAGCCACGTTTTCTGCACGTGTAGAATCAGACGGAGTAAGAGAGGGAGAAAGAGACCACTCCTATCGATTCACGGGCTGCCTATTGATTCAGCCTGCAGCTGCACACTTACCTACAGCAAACACCCGCGCGCACACACACACACACACACACACATGCATATTCACACACACACACACACACACACACACGTGCACAAAAACAAAAAGTAAACATTCGAGTAGAGATTTTGGAAGAAGACTGAGCTACGGAATGAGAGACTGAAGGGTCACCTCTTGTTGAGCAGGTTTTAACCTCTGAAAAAAAAGGTGCTCTTTATATGTGCAACTGCTCCGGTCATCTCCTCTAATTTCCTCTAAGGTACTTAGAATTGTTAGGTAACCAGATGATGGGGCTTAATTTAGCCCTTTTAAAAAGGTTCAAATATAGTAAAAACCCACACAAAAAACCCACATCGTACTTTTCAGTTCCAGCTGATTTTATTTCCTTCTTGGAAGAAAACAAATTAAAAAAAAAAAAAAAAACGACAATCTGTACAGAGGTCTGAGAGGCAGTGATTGACCCAAACATTGGCTGGTTTTTGAGCAATAAACATCAAATGATATTGGCATGATAGGACAAAACATGATCATACACAGCATATTGCACAAATGAAAAAAGAAATAAGGACAATAGAAAAACAAAATGTCTTGAAGTTTAAAAAAAAAAGAAAAAAAAAGAAAAGAAAGAAACTCCTGGACCACAATCATCTTTAACATAAGGATGTCCAAAGATGGCTGTCCTAGTGCCTGTCGTTGATCATCATCATACATAAAACACACAATCTTTGCTTATAGTACAGTCAGTTTACATAAATATCTTCATGTTATTATTCTTTTAAAAATCTTAAACACAACAGCTATAGCTACATATACCTGAATCTGAAATACAAATGCTATTTGCCATGCCATAATATAGGAAAACAATTAGCCTGCTATACTTAGCCAACAGGTACAGAAAGGTTAAATACTATTTTTTGATGCAATTTGCGCAATAACAGATGAAGCACTTCATACATCTCCCTCCCTCCAAAGTCTAGGCAAAGTGGAATGAGTGTGAAATTCCATCCAGTGGTTCAAATAAAACTTATCTTGATAAAAAGCACACAGAGGTATTAGCTCTATCCAAACAGTGACTCTCTGGGATCTTTCACTCATAAAACTTTCGGTCTGTGTGTACTGGAAACACAGCCATCACTCAGACTGGGAGCCTCAGTGGCGCTTTGTTTACTTGGCTGGTGAAATTGGAGTCACTGTGCCATTAAGAAGCATGTGGGTAAATACTGTAAACACTGTGTGAGGTCAGATTGTGCCAA
Organism: Embiotoca jacksoni; assembly: GCF_022577435.1. NCBI lineage: Eukaryota > Metazoa > Chordata > Actinopteri > Embiotocidae > Embiotoca > Embiotoca jacksoni. Next base: position 15,664,101 of record NW_027185425.1, read on the forward strand.
ACAAACCCCCCTCTGCACGTCTAAACACCAATCCAAACAACAATGTTGTAGGCTGTACCCACTCGCCGGAAAAAAACCCTTTCTATAGATTTTGTACAAAAATACAAGTAGAAAATCATGACACACTCAAATCTCCTTAAAAGTGAGAGAAGTCAGACATTTTAAATAAGATACACTTCTAGCCCTTCCGCGCTGGATACAGACAGGTGTATGTGCACAAACACAAACGAGACCTGTACGAGAACAATACTTCTATGTATAAAAAAGTTTGGCCGGTATAAATACATCAATATAAAAAAAACGTCATCTGACACAGGAACTACAAAGTTGAAGCACTAGGCAGAAAGAATGCGCGTCGGGAAACATTGGTCCTGAATTGTGCACTGAGTGTTTAAAAAGGTTCAGAAAAGGGTTTCTGAAGTTTGGAGTCAGTCTTTGCTTTAAGTCCTGCCGTTGAAAGAGAAGCTGGTGATAGTGAATTGTGTCCTATGGTCACACGAATTTGCGTAATTACGCAGCAATGAACATTTGTACGCATTTAACAACAACAAAATCCTCCTTAATCTTGGAGGGCATGCGTGTTGATATTGAAACGATTTCGAGTTTGGAAAAAAACTACACCTGAATAGCAACTTGATGGTCAATGTGAAATTGGCTATATCTTAAACAAAACCCAACATGACGAGCTCTCCAACAAGTGCCCCCCTTTCCCGACCCGAAATAACATTAATATTCAAAGTTCAGTCTCTGTCCGCTTCCTCTGCGGATTGGGTTGAACATCTGAGCTGAAGTCCGTGTGTTTCACTGCTCTCTGCTTACATTCACTCCTCCTCCCGTGTCCAAATGCAAACTAAGCATTTCCCCCGTCTGCGCGTTCCCGTCAAGCGCACTGAGCGCTGTCCAAGTCTGAGCGGCGCGTACCTGGGCTTCAACGTGCACACAGGCCACCTTTTCTTTCCTGTTTTCACTCTCCCTTATTTAGTGAAAAAAAATGGCGGAAATGTTCTGGTCTGGACGCACACGCCTGTCTGCGAGGGGGGGTTGAACAGTTCAAAACGTGGGGGGGGGGGGCGTCGCGGTTCCTCTCCACCCTGGTTCTCTCAGTAGGTGAACACCAGGTTGGAAATGGTGGACTCCAGCCAGTCTCCTGAGATCATTTCGCTGACCTCCGGGGTGCAGTAGTCGGAGAAGTCGAAGTGAGATCCCGCCCCGCACTCCCCGAAGCTCCAGTCCAAGTCCCGGTCCAGCTCCGCGTCGGAGAAGCCCATGCCGCCCAGAGACATGCTCTCAAAGCCGGGGCTCGGGTTCAGGTCGAGCCGCTCGTCTTCAAACTCTTCATCCGAGGAGGAGGATGACACAGATGAGGAAGAGTGAGAGGCTGACGGTGTTGGAGAGGAAGCCCGGGCGTACCTGAGGCGCGCGGTGTGTGATGACTCGCTGGCCGCCGGGCTCTGCTCCTCATACAGGCTGAGCGGGTCGCTGGATTCCGCAGAGCTGCTCAGGGTGGGACTAGCCGGGACTCCCACGGAGGGAGGCCCGCTCTCCAGGCTGCCTGCCCCGCCGAACATGTGGGCACGCCTCGCCTCTCCGGTGCGCTTCTCTGGAATCTGCCTGGCCCCAGACACTGACCTGGATTTGAAAAGCGACTGGTGGTCACCGGGAGACGCATAGTCCTGCCCCGGAGCGCTCTTGACGCTACCCTGTTTGTGCGTCCTGCTCACTCCTTTGGACGCGGGGCTTCTTTTTACGCCTGCTTTGGCGCTGCGCTCCCCGCTCTTCTCCCCACGGTCCGCCTGCTTACTGGCTCCGCTTCCCGACTTGACCTTCTTCCTGGGCCGGTACTTGTAGTCTGGGTAGTCGGCCATGTGCTTCAGTCTGAGCCGCTCCGCCTCGCGGATGAACGGGATCTTATCTGTGTCTTTCAGCAGCTTCCAGCGCTTGCCCAGCCGCTTGGAGATCTCTGCGTTGTGCATGTCTGGCGACTGCTCCATAATCTTCCTCCTCTCGATCTGGGACCAGACCATGAACGCATTCATGGGTCTCTTGATGTGCCCAGTCGGAGTTTTGCACCACGCTAAGTCGCTCCGCTCCCGGGAGGAGGGGGACTCTGGTGTCGGAGACACATCCATCTCCAAGTCCATTTCTCCCGTGTCTGTGGAGTCCCCGCCGGGGGAGTGAGCGTGGGCGCTCTCTGTCTGGCTCATGTGCTGCACCATCTCTTCCTCCAAGTGTCTGGAAACACTCTGCTCTGCTCAGTGCTTTAACAAAGTTCAAGTGCGCAAAAATGCCTCGTAGGCTTTCACCAAAATACTCCTCACTTGCTCTTATTTCAGGCGCCTTAGACTGCTGTTGGATTCGGGTCTAAAAAAAAAAAGTTCATCCAAGTCTCTTCTCTGTCTCTTTTCAGTTTGGCCCGTTTTAAAGAGACGCCTGGTCTCTTTAACTTTTACTAGTGCGCTTCACGAAAACAACAAAAAAAGAATAAATCCCGAAACTATTCAACAGCAACTTTCAACTGCCGGTACGGCTGAAAACTCGCCCTGCAAGGCTCAAAACGCGCCGCTGTGTGCAACAGCAGTGCAAGTCCCTTATGTGAACCTGGCTGTCTGCAGCGCAGCTTGTCTGTGCGGTTGAGGAACCATGTGGTTGAATGGAGCGGCTGCGCTTTCTCATAGTCTCCCTGTTTCCTGTGCGCTCTGTAATATTACTGTAAACACAACAACGAGAACCTCGCCATTTTATACTCTCATCGCGAGACATACAAACCAATCAGCGCCTGTCTCCATCCTGATTTTTCACTCAAGCCACGCCCCCTGCCCTCCCATTGGCTGAATAAAAAAACGGGTAATAATAATAATAATGTGCAATGAGGATCCTTGTGTCTGACCTCATTCCTGTCAGACTCCACTGGAAGAAAGACCAACTTGGTGTATATACATTGGATGTGTATTTTTTTTTTTTCCCTTTTTTTAAAAGGAACAGTATGTCCTTCTTTCTGGCTGCAAGGGGAAGCTTTCAAGGATATCCTTAGAACCACATTAGTTTCATGTGGATGAGTGTTGACTAATTTTAGATGTGTGTGTGGGAGGGAGGGGTAGGGGGGGGACACAAAAGTGCTGAGGAAACACAAAAAATCAGCCACAACATGTTGTGTTAGTCAGACTGCAGTGTGGTGCAGCGCAGGTTAAACCCACCCATATAGCTACAACCTAACCTGTTATCTGCGAGTCATTACGACACCAGTTGGCATCATTACGTCACAGGAGGAAGTGTAAACAGATGCAGGCGAGGTGATGAGGGTTTGTATTTACACTCTGCATCAGTGCATTTATGGTAAACCAGAAACCTGAGGACCAATAATTATTATGAAAATGAGCAGAAATATGTTGCAGAAGGCCACACAGGGAATATATAAAAAAAAAGAAAAGAAAAAAAAAGAAAGAGAAGTCACACTCACTCCAGCAAGCAGCAGCAGCTTGCTGCTCAACACCCTCTACAAATTCCTCCTGCCTCACAGCCCCATTATGTTAACATGTCAATGTCATGTAAGAGCCCATTACAGCCTGTGTCGCTAGATGTCAGGCTAGAGCCAAATGGGAGCGAGACGCATATTGTGTATGATGTGTGTATTGTGTGTTACCGTGTACGGCAGATTTATCCCCGGCCTGTAATCGACTGCTTTGAGCCACCATCATTAAATCACGCAGGTGATGTCATCAGCCGGTAGCAAAAGCTCCCTTTGATCCTGCAACGTAACCGACTGACATAAGTGTTTTTCACAGCTTCATAACACAAGCCGGGTGATAAACATAAAAAAAAAAAAAAAAGTGGGCAGGCTCTGACCTTCTGATAAGAATCAGAGGCATAAAAGAAACCCCAGTATTTATTTTAGAGCTTAATGTTTTCTGACATAACATCAGCGACACACTCTTGGTGTGTATTCTTAATTCATGACAAGATTTATGTGAAGCTAAAAATAAATAAATAAAAAAAAGTCACAAACTCTTTAAAAATGCACAACTCAACCCCTCTACCCCCCTCTGTGCTTACATAAATCAAACACATAAATAATAATGAGCTCCTTCATCAGTCTATATCTTTAGCTGCCCCAATTACGAGCATGCACCTGCCACTGGATTACTTTGCTATCTCTCTCTATCTCCTTCCCGGTTTTAACACACACACACACACACACACACACACACACACACACACACACACACACACACACACACACACACACACACACACACACACACACACCAACACACTCACACACACAGAAAGTGGCATGCACGCAACACGGGTTTGTTTAAACAGGTGTAGCAGGTCTACCTGTAATCTTATCTGATGTGTGAGAAGCAGCTGTCAGGTAGCTTTCCGCCGGCAGATGCACCAGCGTGGCAGCGGCGGGATCCTGAGCCCTCACCGCGCCGGCCTATCGCTCTGTCATCTTCAGAGCCGGCAGAGCCGCGTGTTTACCCCAAACACACCGGCGCTTTGTCTCAGCTCTGTTGACGCCTGAAGGGATAGTGTCATTATGAGAGAGTGCTGTGGGAGGCTGGGGCACTTACAGAGACTTCTTTAAAGTGAGTGTGTGCGCTGCTGACTAGAGTTGAAACGGCTGCCGGTTTTTCTCGAAGATATTTTTCAAGTATTTTCATGAAAAAAAAAAAAAAAAAAAAAAGGTTTGTTTTTTTTCTTTGTTTTTGCTAGAGCTGTATTCCTATCACAGTCTGAAGCTGCATTTTTTTTTTTTTTTTTTGCTAACCTTGGGACGCTTCAACGCTTACAATATAACGTTTAAATCACGTTTACTATAGCTGCAACGAGGTCCGAGCCTTTTATTATTTCTAAGCTGACTGGCAGTGTTTAATTTGCCACTTTTTAATAAAACATAAACACTAACCTGATATGTCAGGCTAACCCGGGACCTAACTGTAGGCTGAATTAGCAGACAGCATGTGACTGCGTGTGAGTGTGTATGAGTGCGCCTCTTTTGTAGGGGCTTCATTGTAAATGAGGCCTTCATGACCGGACTGGGCCGGGGGGGACGGTTGTCACAGTGTGCCGTAAAAACTGAGGGATGCGTTGAAGGACGGGTGACGGGAGGAGAGCCGCGGCAAGGAGAAAGTTGAGTGTCTCAGACGGAGGTGCTCATTATCATGTGCTTGGCTTTTTCAACTGCCGGGGAATGACGCGCCGGCTTTGACCTGCCTCTTCGTCATCCGGGGTCAAAAACAATGAGGCCCTTTGTGTGTGTGTGTGTACATGTGTGTGTCCAGCCCTAACTGAATTGGACCTGTTCCAGGGATTGAATGTTTGAAAACCAGTGGGAAGTCCCCTCTACCCCGCAGTTAAACAGAAAAACTGAAGCGTAAGCACTGATTTGCATACACACACACACACACACACACACACACTCTTTCTCTGTGTGTGTGTGTGTGTGTGCACGTGTGTGTGTGTGTGTGAGTCATCCACAGTCAGTTTGTCCCCTCTGTGTTTTGTGTGGATGTGGCAGACAGTGCAGGTGGCCCTCTCGCCATATCACCCACCTAATGCTGTCAGTCCTTACGCAACAACAACACCAACAAAGTCGGGTATTTGTATAAGTTACCGCGGAACACACAGTATCGAATACTTCCCCGGGTCCCTTTGTGTTTCTTCCCCAAGTTTCATAATCAGAGCTAAAACCAGATAAAAAAAAAAAGAGATAAGATAACTGCTCACAGTCTTCCCTTCCTTCTTTTGATCAAGTTATGAAATGGACAAAATAACAGGAACACCTTACAATACAATGCGAACCAATCAAATAAGCTGAAACAACAGCTGTCAGATCACCTCTCTGATCATTTTTGAGGCCTTATCTCGTAGCATTGGATTCCACAACACTGTACAGATGTTCAAGTTATTTTGTACACCCCCGTGTTCCCTCACAAGTTGGTTTTCATTCTACTTTTTTCCTCATGTTTGAAAATCAAACTTTTATGTGGACACAGAAAGCTAGAAAAATTCGCCAAGTATGAGAACTTCTTGAGCTTTTCCTCTCCTTCCCTCCTTCCTTCCTTCCTCGATCTCCGTCCTTCCTTCCGTCGCATCGTAAAGTCCGACAGAGCGAGTGTCCCGCGGATGCACAGACAAAAAGAGCGAGCGTCCTTGACGGTACAACGTGACCAAGCCAGAGGCAAAACAGAGAGCGAAGATGCAAAGCAGGAGAGGAGAGGAGACGGCGCAGTAGAGATGTGTTGGAAAAGGATTTCCTCACTTCCTCACTCGCTGCCCCCTTCACTGTAATCCAGAAGATTCGGACAAGTATAGGGAGGACGGAGGGGAAACGCATGTGGGTGTGGTCAGGCCGGCGACGCCACGCCCCAGGAATTCCCAACATCCCTCTCTTCGGATGGTGACGGGGCGGGTCAGATGGTTGCCGTGTCACGTTCGATGCAGGCGAAACTCGCACGAACGCACAAACTGCACAAAACACACGCAAACTCTCGGCGAGATACAGAGCCAGCGAAGTAGCAACGTACCGCTGCAGGACCCAGACGTGCTGCGGAGTCAAATCGAGAGCACGCACGCACGCACGCACGCACGCACGCACGCACGCACGCACACACACACACACACACACACACACACACACACACACACACACACACACACACACACACACACACACACACACCGAACTACTCTCTCACAACACACACTCAGCCACTCTCGCAGCTGCACTCAGACACTCTGATACAACGATCGGTTTTTTGGGGGCATTGTCTAAAAGCCAGAGGAGTGGGAAGGAGCGAAGACTGAGAGCCGAGAGGAAGGAGGGGGGAAAGGAAAGGAAAGGAGAGCAGGATGAGGAGATGGAGAAGCCGTCAGCGGAGCTTTTTTTTTTTGTTGCTCTTTTTGTAAAAATCATCGTCCTTTGCACTCGTTGGTTCCTGTCGAAAAGGGCGATCGAGACGCAACGGTCGGAGGACACTTTCGATATTCTTCATTTTAGTGGGGAAATGACGTCTTTCGGACCTGGACCCGTGTGGCGCTGCGCAGGAGTGGATATACTGCAAAAGAAGACAGAACCATCACAGTTGTTTCTTTTGGGGGGAAGAAAAGGGGAGAAGGCTCACGAGAGTTTGGAGTTTGCTGGGTCGCTTTGGCTTTTTGTCGACGGCTGCAGACGCGAAAAGATTCGGGTCTGGGAAAGAAAGAAGACATGACGAAATTAGGAAGTGAGTGGAGGAAGAAGCAGACTGTGTGTGTGCAGGAAAGAAGGGGAAGGGGAAAAAGCGAAGGCAACGCTGCATCAAAATCCCCCCCCCCCCCAAAAAAAAAAAACACAAGCTCTCTGTGTTGCTGCACATCGACAAGGAAAGAGCGACGACTGCGACGCCTATCTCGCCTCCATCTCCTGCATTTTTTTTTTTTTACCTTTCGCTCTGCCTCTGCCTGTCGTACATGTGTACGTTGGAGCCACAAGCGAACAGCATATACTGACTAAGCTTTTCGAAAGAGCACTGGAACCCCATATCACCCAGCACCCCCCTCCCTCCCTTCCTTCCTCCCTCCCTCCCTCCTCCTTCCTCCCTCCTCCTCCTCCTCTTGTTGCAGGCACATCCTCCTCCAGGCAAGTCAGGTCAGGCGGGCTGGTCCTGTCCTCACGTAGCCCAGGGAGCGCTGTCCTCGGCTCGGGCACGGTCAGCAGCCGTTAGCAGGGGTGGACGAGGACCAGCCGTGGAGCTCTGAGGCGCTCTGCAGCTCCAGACAGACTCCAGACTCACTGACCTACATCCGCCTCAGTCAGACTGGGAGAGAGAGAGGGAGAGAGGGAGCGCGAGAGTGATTGAGAGATGGGAAACGCAGGGTTGGTTGCGAAATAGCAACATTTATCGCCCCCAAAAAAAGTGCAAGACGATGGCACGATGGGAGGAGGAGGAGGAAGAGGAGAAGGAGGAGGAGGAGGAGGAGGAGGGAGAAAGAGGGAGCGAATAAAAAAAACTAAACTTGCTGGATCGAATTCCTAACTAACTCTCAACCTTTCTTACACACTAAGAGCGATTAAAAAAAAAAAAAAAAAATCCCTTTTGGTCCTCACCTTTTTTTTTTATAATCTGCACCCCCCCCTCCTCCCTCCATCTTGCCTCTCATCCCTCCCCATGCAACCTCCCTCTCTTTCTTCTCTCATCCTCTTCTCTCTCTTTCCTCTGTCAGCTCTAGCTTGATTTCCATCATATACCCTCCGAAACGTCTCTCACTGTGGGAGGATTAGTCCGTCTCTGGCTTCCTGCTTATCTGTCTGCTCGGGCTTTCGGCTGCAGTGAGAGGAGGAGGAGGCGGAGGAGGAGGTGTGTGTCTGTCTGTGTGTGTGTGTGTGTGTGTGTGTGTGTGTGTGTGTGTGTGTGTGTGTGTGTGTGTGTGTGTGTGTGTGTGTGTGTGTGTGTGTGTGTGTGTGTGTGTGTGCAGGAGGAGAGGGTTTGGCATCTCAGTTGTTGTGGCTATATCAGTCTCACTCAGCTTATTGCAAGTGTGTTTTTGTCATCGCAGAGTAGCAGATTCTCTCTTCTCAGTGCAGCGGCAGAAAGAGAACATTTTGTACTGTTGTGTGTTGCGCTCAGATAGCTGTAGGTGTGTGTGTGTGTGTGGGGGGGGGGGGGATTCACCGTGCATGCAAGGACTGATTGCGTCCATTCTCGCAGTGTGTGTCCGACTGGCTGTGTGTGATCATTATTCCCCAGCGCCGGAATCGACACTGAACACGGATCAATACCAATAGTGAAGCAAATATATCTGGCTAACATTAGCGTAGCTCCCCGGGGACCCCTGTGTGGCAGCGGCAGTCACTCTCTAAAGCAACATCCCTCAGTCACACCAACAATGTCTTTATCCTGAGGTGAACATCTACGGGCCCGGGGGAGTTCGGAAAAAAAAAAAGAAAAAAGGCGAGTATATTAGAAGTTACAGTCCAATCCAGTTGGGTCAGTGTATCCCCGGTGAGGTCAGCAACTCACAAAGAGATTCGAAAAACTGAGGACGGTCCAGGCATTTAAAGGGTTAGTTTAGTTTTCTCCTCTGAAGCTGGCACGATTTATTGGGAGCTATCGAGGCATCGCAGTTCATCTATGAAGGACTAACCCTTGTGTTATGGCTGTGGACGTCTTAGAGGAACCGAACCGCTGAGATCGAAGAGATCAGTGCCAATCAATCAAAACGTTGGTGGTAAAACATCCTCCTTCAGAGAGGAAGAACCCCGAAAACAGACAGGATTTTTCACATAACTGATGAAACAAAAGGCTGCATTTCACGCTGTTCTAAAATCTTTGTGAAGAAACTCTAACAGGAATGTTAAAACATGATTTTACGGTGAGGTCAGGGGTGTGGTTGCCCAGCAACTACTGGGAGACCGGCAAGAAATAGTTGTAGTCGAATCATATCAGCTGTGGTTCACTGTACAGTTTAATGTAGTCGTGATTCATTTGATTTGATTTACTGCATTTAAGGGATTCACTCACAGAGGCAAGTTAAACTTCTGCAGGCCTCCCATCATCAGGAGTTCAACTTTGGTCAAATTCACACTCACAAATTTACCCCGCTCACTGAAAAACAAATCATCTTGGCAGCGGCGACCTTAAAGGGAACGAGAGCAGCGGGGGAGCCACAAAGAGGAAGAAGCTATCATATTAGCGTTGTCACATGGTAGCAGGTTTTGTTGCCTTACTTTGCCAAAAGATTGACTATGACAGTTCATTTGTGACCTTGGAAACAGCCGTTGACAAAACACTCAGAGAAAGTCTGAAAACTGCACAGAATAATGACAAGTTTTTTAAAGAGACAGAACAAACTCCACCTGTTGATATGGGCGAAAGCTCCAGAACAAGCATGTAAGTAGACATTAAATGTCGATAGAGATTCCCACTTCCTATCCACAAATCAAACTAGCCACAACCAAAAGTAGGTCCAAGTATGCACGGATGATTTTTGCTCAGACAGTATGACAAGTCACTTGAAAGTCAACACTATTTTAGGGAAATTCAAGGTTTTGAAGGTGGGGTTTGAGAGCTATGAAAAACTTTGGCAATGTTCATGTCTTGGATCTCCCTGCTGTCCTTTTCTTTCTCTGCTCTCCCCTCACCCGAACCAGTCGAGGCAGGTGGCAGCCTGGTTCTGTAGGAAGTTTCTTCCTGTTAAAAGGGAGTTTTTCCTTCCCTCTGTCTTGAGTTTTTTTCCTCCTAGCTTACGTAGGAATTGTGGAATTGTTGGGTTTTTCTGTGTAATGTTGTAAAGTTCTGTTGTAAAGACCTTACTGTGTTAATTGCCTTTAAAATATCTGTGTTGTGATTTGGCGCTATATAAAGAACATTTAATTGAATTGAATTGTCTCTTTAAAGAAAATTACAATACAAAAATCCCAGTTTGAATGCATAGATGGCAACATGTAATCTAAATCCAGTCAAAACTAAACAATGGTGAAATGTCTTTCTACGTATAGTGGACTGAAAGAGTCGTATGAAATGTAAACCACCAAGTTAAACCACGAGCAGCTTTAAAAGCAGCACACGTGTATTTGTATGTCTATGGAGGACGGCGTGGAGTCCTTTCACATGGCACATTCAGCTGCCTGATTATAGATGAAACTCTAACAGTCTGCAGCCAAGTTTCAAAGGCCATCCAGATCGAGGCAGATAGAGATGTCACTATCTACATTCTCCTTCCCATTGCTGCTGCAGAGGGAAGTTATCAAGTCCAGATGCAAAGAAAAGTGGGTCGCCACACTAAACATGTGCCAGACCCTATACTTCTCCCATATGTACAGAGACCCACTGCTTACACTAGTGCACATATTTACAGTTGCCAAGTCAGACCGTTTTCTTCCCCATCTCCCAAAATAGCATAGCGCGGACTCAGATTAAGTGTGTGTGTGTGTGTGTGTGTGTGTGTGTGTGTGTGTGTGTGTGTGTGTGTGTGTGTGTGTGTGTGTCTGGTTCCATCTGGTGTATATCTTGCATCTGCCCATACATCCCTGCCCACATGCACGGTTCCCCTACAGTAAATTTCACGATTTTATCCTAACTACAGCGCGCATTTCACATCGGGTTTTAAGTTCGCCCATTGCACCGCCGTCTTTTGTCTTAATGTCCTTCTCGTATGACATTCAAACTAGTAGCTGCCTTAAACCCCCAGACCTTTTTCATGCTGTGCCTCTACCATTGCAAACAACAGCCATGTGACAGCAGTGGAAGGAGTGCGGTTTTGGCCTGCAGATCTTTTTAATGGGGAGTTTACAGGCGAACAAGCAGTTTTTTATTTTAACGGAGGGACTTTGGAGTTGCTGGGATGAGGCCAATTCCATTTCAGGGGGGGTTTGGTACGAGAAGGTCTCGAAAAGTGTTTGTTGGGAAAATTCTAGGCTGTTTGCGGACGCTTTATTTGGGTTGCGAGCTGTGGTATATCATCAGAATGGCTCAAAGGCCTCAGGCAGAGTGCTATTTATGAGATATATGTATTTAAGGCCAAGACTGCTCCGTCAAAGCCCTCACAGTTTTCCAAGTACTGCCCAATGTGACCTTTTTCTCAGAAAGAAATGCGTCGAAATCCATGACACATTTTTTCTTCCATCCTGTTGCCTTTAGCTTTTCTCCTCTGTTTAACACTTTACATGTAGTGACAAATTACATTGCTGAAAGCGCTAGAGAACAACAGCAATATCTAGATTAACCCGGTGCATGTAAACATCGGGCGCAGACAAACACACGCCACTGGGCCGGCTGGGAAGGGTAATGTGATTGGAGTGGACAGCGAGTGTCAAGCCATGGGGCAAATCAGCTGTGTTATGATGCGTAATCGGCCGGCTGTCTGAGGAGGTGTGTGCTTGTGTTTGTGTGCATGTCACACTGCCACACACATGCCCAGGGTGCATTGCATTGATTAGTGTCTGAGGGGTTGGTCACATCTTGAGATGCCGGCAATGTAGCAGCACTGCTGCCATGACGGAGGGTACCCTCAGAGAGGCGGCCTCTTGCTGATCTTTTACATTGTGTGTGAGCGTGTGTGTGGTTGTGTGTGTTGGACCAGTGTTTTTTTGTTTTTTTTTACCTGACTCCTGTTACAGTATCACCACTAGAAAGAAGTACTACGACCATTATTTCTGTAGTTTTGGACATGATCTCAACCAGTTACGATGATATTCTATTCATGAAGTTCATTCCTGAGATTTGGAAACACTGTGACAATACAACAGTAAAACAAACAAAAACAGTAGTCAGACAGTGTTTGTGAAGCTACTTCAAAACTGTAGCTACAAGCTACTCTTCAAAGAGTCGCTGAGCTACAGTCAAGCTACATTTTTGCCAAAAGTAGCAAGCTATGCTACGTTTTAGGTATCTTAACACAAGAAACCGATTCCAAAGCAGAGTTAAAGAGTTAAGACATCTTGTATAATATACAAATGCATTCATTATTTTCGATTGCAATTACAACGGAAAAATGACCATATATAGTCGACAAGTAGTTATTGTTAAGTATGGTATTTATAGTTATGTGTTTTTTTGTATTATTATTTTGTCAGTTAAATTACATTTAAACAGTACAGGAGTAATGTTTGTGGATAGCCTGGCTTCGCCTACCAATTGCTCACAGTTTCAGTTGTTATTATAGTCTGGAAAACGTGTTTGCGTGAAGATTGACGTGGAAGGGACAAACCAATCAGGAACCAGTGGGATGTTCGATGAAGCTGAAGTTAAGAATTTTGAAATGTAGTTACAACAATGGCAGCAGTGGTAAGGCTAGATGATACAATAGAAACCGCTGTAGCAATGCTAGCAAATGTAATTTTTTTTAAGCTGGAGCGAGAAAAAAAAAAAAAAATAGTAATAATAATTCTGCAATGATAATTTACCGTTACCGACGAGGTGTAGCACTCTGCTCATGTATGGGGTTGGTTAAAGGCTGCTCCAGCAGTTCCAAAATTAGCCACAGGCTTATGCCTGGTAGGAGGCAACGACTGGAAACAATCCCCGATGAAGCGTAGCCAGACCTATCCACAGTGAATTTGGGACTGGTATTACGAGGCTAGTTTGCAGATAGTTGATAAATGAAAGGCCAGTATCCAATCTCTTAGCTCTGTTTTTGGTCTCCACCAACTCCTGAGAAACAAAACGTCTGACTTTAAACCAGCGAGTCACTAACTGTCACTATCTGTCTATGGTTATGTGCTGAGCAGCTAGTAAACAGTTTGTAGACAACAGGTCACAGCTCGTTTTCTTGCTCTGATGGACTTTTATAGCGATGCTGTTGCATATTCCCAGACTTTAACGCTTAACTTGGCAAAAACAGTGTTATTAATGGTACAAAGAATCCTAACCAAAAACTACAAAAATAAGACCAAAGTTGTCATGAATTGGACTTTCTGAAACATCTAGACTGCCTTTAATTCTCGTCATGATTACGTTACTTTTTTCTAAAAGCATGACTGAAACTTTCTGGTGAAATAATTTCCCGTTGTTACCCTTTTCAAATGAACTTCACTTGGTCATTTTGTTGGATGATGAAATAACCGTTCTGGATCCACGGCAGTAATAAAAAGAAAAGACACCCTGAATAATTTTACAACCAAAATGGAAACAAATGTGACTCTCCTACAAGAAGGAATTCCCCACTGCTGTTTCAAAACGCAAAGTTTTATAAAAACACTAAACAGCTTGTTAAAACTGATATGTGTCACTGTGATCTTGGCTTGTTTTTTTTAGGAAACCCTCGTGTAACGCAGTGAGGGAAGGGCAGAGTCTTGCTCGTTAACTCAACCACCGCAGCGCCGCATGTGAAACGTTGAAATCAAACAATTCGCGGCACGAGCAAAGCAGCGGGTGAGCGAGTCTATCTGTTTGTTACACAACACTGAGTCAACGGTGTATGTACAGTAATAACAGACTGTTGGCACACAGCAAGAACAGGTGGAATAAGCAGTTTTCTGATGACAATCTAAATATACATGGGTATGTATACACCCATATATGTGCATATATGTATATATGTGTGTGAAGCAGTTCATGTTGGCCCAGACTGACTGAACAATAATAATAATAGCATGATGCAAAGGCCTCCGGGGATTCCACGAATAGAAACTTTCAAGAGAGGAGGAGGAGGACGTGGGGTGAAGAAGGATCACACGACAGAAAGAAATGGCTTGTCTGTGTTTGTCATCCACGTAGTATATACACAATATGTGTGTATGTGTGTGTTTGTCACTTCAGAAAAACAGTTTTTCTTCTTTCTTTTTTTTTTTCGCCTCCGTACTTGCTGAATGCGTCTGCATGTCATACTCTTCTCCCCGGGCTCTTTGTTGCTTTTATAGCACAGGCGGTCTTATCTAACCAGGTCTCCTGAGAAAACCAGAGACAAGGAGAGACAGAGTGGAGCAGAAAAGCTGCAGACTGTAGAGAACATGCGAGTGAGGGAAAGTGGCAGAATTGAAAGTCATATCAACAGTGCAGCAGTGGAGCTCAACATATTGGTGCTTATTTGCAGAAAACCGCTGAAGGAAAACTGCTTTTATGACAGACTCATAAGGAAATTACGATGTGGCAATTTTTGGGTTTCAAAGAGTAAACTGTCATGTTGATGGAGACTAGTTGGAAAGTGACCAATCAGCTGGAAGCTAACTCTCCACCTGTGTGGCTGCCAAACACAGCAGTAGCGTATGCAAAAGGTTCTGTTCACACACAGGTGTGACTGGAGCCCGGGGGTTTGTACTGATGATTCAGGCTGATTCAGACTTCACCACACTTCTACAACTAAACGAATTTCATCAGAAATCCTCTAGTTGTTCACCGTTTTGTGACACCTTGAAATTAAATATGATATAAAGTGAAGATTATGGTGGTGAATCCACATTATAGTTGTTCTGTGGTCTGTGTGATGTAAATTTGATCATTTGATCATGTCTTCAAGGGTCTGCACAGACGACTGGCATGCAGCCCAAAGTTTCTGACATCACAAACAAGAATCGGGTCAAGATTTTAGAATTTTCAAATAGTCATTAAAATGTAAAAATGTAAATAGATAGATAGAGTGGTTTTCCTTATTTCCCATTTTTACTGGCGCCTGGTTGTAATGTGTTACTCCCATTAGAAGGTGCACCTAAAAGCTGTCTGCCAGCCGCCATTAAACAACATAATAAGAAGGAGAACACATTGCTGCCAAGCGGCAACCAGTAGTGACTCCACCCATTGGTTTGTGAACCAACTCGATGAAGACTAGAGTTTGAATTTTGCCGCGTGCCATCTTGCTAGTTCAGAGCCAGTAGTGTTCATATTTAGATGAGCTGGCAGGGAGCGAGCGGTGGCTCTGACTCAATCCGATTTAAAACACGACGACACTACATCCCGCCCACCGATAGCCGCAACCTGACTGACAGGAGTGTCAATCAAACAGACACGCCCCCTTTTTGAGGCATGATTTCTAATCAATGATGGGATAATTTTCAGATGGACTAATATGAAGGAGCAACTTTAGCTAACGACATCAAAATAACTTGTGGATATATTAAAATATATTGACTTAGAATTTTATGAGACAAGTTGAATGGGAGTCTATGGAACCGGATGCTTTTTGAGCCAACCTCGAGCGGTGGTATTGCAACTTAAGGCACTTTTTTATCGGCCTGATTTTTCAGACCCGGAAGCTACGTCCGCTTTTATATACAGTCAATGATTGCCGTCGGGCTCCAGAGCTTTTCAGGTAAAACTGCATGGCGCTGTGAGGTTAGATGCCACGGTGCAAACAGGAGGAAAAATGCAAAGACTTTTTTTTTTTTTTTTCCAGTTTCAAACTTGTGATGTAGTGAAGGTTCCATCACTTAAACAAATTTATCAGACTCCATGCAGCCACACAAATCTTGATACAAGTGATTACACATACAGCAGTAGTTTCCCCTTCAAGTATCTCCACTCCAGAAAAACCTTTGTACTACAGTTTCTCTCTTTTTAGCAACAGTGAGCTTAAAATTCAGTGCCACTCTGGATGGATTAATGAGGAAGCTCACTGTGACAAATGCTGCACCTGTAGAGTCAAGGGCACTTTAGCCATAGTGCAGTGCAACGTTAGCCTGCAGACCAGAGGCAATATCACCCTTGTGCATTGTGCTAATTCCATTGCTTACAAATATCGAGATAGAGGAAAAAGTTATAGCTGCCGTGATACATTTGTGGAAGGATAACTGCTTTGGAGCTTCTTGGTGTCTGAAAAGCTCTCAGACTGGGCCTCCTGGTTCATATGTTATCTGGCTACAGGTACCTTTAGGAACACAAGCATTACAGTGCCAGTATGACTGCAGCCTAACGCACACGCTGTATATTTAAAAGACCATCAAGAGTCTGTAAATCCTATACTGATGGTCTTATGCTGAAGGGCACACAGAAGCTGCTACTCGTATGGATATCATTAAATATAACAAGTAAAAAAAAAAAATCCACTTCAGTTCCAGCCTGCAGTGGGATGATCTTAACTTTAATGATTTTAATTAGATTTTGATTATGTCAAAAGATTGAACAAAGGGCTGACTGACTGGTTTGGATGGTCATATTTTGTCAGAGTCAGGCCATGTGTGTGTGTGTGTGTGTGTGTGTGTGTGTGTGTGTGTGCTGTGAGAAGTGCGAGGTCACTGCAGTAAAATAATCAGACAACTATCGCATGCAGACAGCTCAGAATATCCGCATGTTCCCTCCTCGCGCTGAGATGCACATTTATGTTAATGCCACACTACTGTACCACAGTGTTGCCTCGGCATCACATTACTGGAGCGTGATGTTCCCTGCTCCAGGGCCAAACTCTCTGACTCCCTTTGTGTGTGTGTGTGTGTGTGTGTGTGTGTGTGTGTGTGTGTGTGTGTGTGTGTGTCTGTGTTCTCCAAATCTGTCTGCAAACTGCTGAGCACAAGCCAGGGAGTGGGTTCACACTGGATTAGCTCTGAGTTGGCTAAACACCAGATAGCAGAGATAACAGTGTGCGAGTGTGTGTGCTGGAGAAGGAGGAATGGGGGGTGGGGGGGTGGGGGGGGGGGGGGTGGGAGGACTGGGGGGCGAGGAGGGCAGCTGATATCAGCAGGACTAGAGGAAAACACTGATAAGGCTTTTTCAGGATCTGCAGTTTTAATGGTCATGACGGTTGGATGTTAACAAACAAAGCTGATGATTATTGACCTTTATAGTGAAATGGTGTTTACTGAAAGCAAAGACGAGGGATTAAGAAAGGAAAAAAAAGAAACCTAAGAAAGGGAAACAAGGAAGAAGGAGGAAGTAGGAATGAGAAGAAAAGAAGTAGGCATAATTAAAAAGGGCAAAACCAGGAAAAATAGATGACTAAGAGGAAATCAGAAAGAATGGAAATAAGTAAACAATCACGTAGAAAACAGAAGTTACATCCACACGAATAAATTTCTGTCTAAAATCGCATAACTTTTGCTAGTTAGCCGAGCATCCACAGTTTTCAAACCTCTAAAACGGAGATTTTTAAAAATGATGATTGAGACACACACATTCGCTACCTGATTGGTTCTTAGCAGTCATGATGTAATCTTCCCTGATTCGCCAATCACGTGACCCTCTCTGGAAAAAAACAAGAAACATCAACCTTGACTACTAGTAGCATAACTCAACATGGATAACACATTATTAGCATTGCTGACCGTGTTGTCTGTGCTAGCAGCTGCTCTTCATTTTATAATGCTGTTACTGCCTACATGCACAGAAGGGGAACTATCATTTAAATCATTTGAGGCACGTCCTGTGTCCAGCATGCAGGTTGTATTTCCTGAGTGATAA